>NW_026622875.1:16501120-16809741 GCF_023065955.2 Ursus arctos | reverse complement strand
GTCGCCGTGACATCGAGCCCTAAGTCAGACTGCATGCTAACGGAGCCTACTTAGGATTCTCTCTCTCCCTGCCCCTTTCCTGCTCATATGCAAGTGCGCACGCGCTCTCTCTCAAAAAAAAAAAATCAATAATGTGCCACATTTTAATATTATGGGAGAGTATCTTTATTGAAATTGTAATGTGACTTTGACCTCCACAGCACACATTTTATTTTTTTTTTTCAGCACTAAAAGCTTAAAATGAGAATATTAGGCTTGCTTTCAAATTTTTTAAACTTTTTTTAAAGTTTTTTTTTAACTGCTTTTAAATTTTTGAGATTTCTAAGAGCAGCTTACAGAGTCCCAGTGGCATCCTTAGCATCCGTTTGTACAGTGAGGACTCTTCTGCAAGTGCTCAGTGAATGCCAAGTCTCAATAATAGAACACATCGTTGGAAGGTAGCAGATAAATCATGGGGAGAGACAGGCTTGGAACACCTCCTCAAAAGACCACTGATACGCTTTTCTATATTCTTTCTTAGGCACTTTTTTACTCTTCAAAGCCAATTTCTGCTGCAATTGTAAGTGTATTATAATTCCAGTCACTCTCTACTTGATGTAATAAATAGGTTTAAAATGTTCGGACTAATTTTATATCATTTTATATTCCTAATGTAAAGATTTAGCCAAGATTCTAAAAAGAACTTCAAGATATATTTATGTTAAAATGTATAATATTCTGACAACTTCAAACACAATTTTATTTTAAATTCAGAATGTAAAATTCAATATGAATACTGAAGATCTAGATTGTATATGCAGTCATTCCAGACATAATTGTCACCATGGTCTTAATCGGATTTTATGATAAAAAACAATCTTTGTATCATATTAAATTTATATCTTATGATGAAAAACAATTTTTATATTTATAAACTCTTCACCTCTATAGAAGAGAGTTGGTCACAACTGTTGTTCAGGACTCTTATGATGGGAAGGTTTCTGGATAATTGTAATAACACATGTAAAAATCCTGTTACTTTCCTTACAAACCTAGAAAGAAGACTAAACTAGAAACAAGACTAAACAAGAAAGAAATCTCTTTATTTTGTGACTTCTATAACCAACTCATGTTAAAGTATTAAAATATGTTGAAATGCAAATATTTAGGAAAGCCCATCATCACAGGGGAATAAAGGCATTCTAGTAGTGCTTTTCTTCAATGATAATTCTATTATTTATCAACTAATAGGAATCTTTCTTTCATAAATTAAGAACCACTTATTGTGCTATACAAAAAATTTTATTTCATGATTATCTTAACACTTCCTGATCACCATGACAGATCACACTTCTAATTAATTTATTTCACCATCCAGTGCTCAGTAAAGCATACAGCAGGTGCCAATCCAATATTTACTTGGGAAACATACCCTATGGTGATGACATTCTAAAAGAAATGCTTACTATAGGATTATAAAAAGACCTCTTGGGGCTAACATGTTGAAGGAACACCAGGGTGAGAAGACCAAAGATCTGGGAAGATAGCAAAACTTGCTTTGAGCTAAAAGATAAAATAACTCTAAAAGAACAACAATTGGGGTTCCTGGGTGGTTCAGTCAGTTCAGCATCCTGCTCTTGATTTTGGCCAAGCCCCACATCAGGTTCCACGCTCAGCATGGAGTCTGCTCGAGATTCTCTCTCTCCCTTTCCCCCTCCTTCCACTCATGCTCTCTCTTACATAAATAAAGTCTTAAAAAAATAAAAGAACAATAATTATAGGAATTTGACAAAGAAATTTAGGACAAATTTAATGCAATTCTTTCCTAGAACATTCATAAATGGTAATATATCTTAAGGGAGATCATTAAGCCTAAGGTTCCTCCCCAAACAATGTATGTCAAAGGCACAAGTAATTACAGGTTACTCCAATTCTGTCATATATTGTATCCTTGACAAAGAAGATTCTCAGTTTGGAGTAAGGAAGTGAAATATAAAGGAAAAATGTTTTAATCTATGAGTTTATAGTGACATTTTAAAAATACTAATAGGTAGGGGTGCCTCAGTGGTGCAGTCAGTTAAGTACTGGACTCTTGGTTTAGGCTCAGGTGGTGATATCAAGGTTGTGAGATTGAGCCCTGCATCAGGCTCGGCACTCAGTATGGAGTCTGCTAAAGACTCTCTCCCCCTTGCCTTCTGCCCCTTCCTCCCACCCACACTCTTTCAGATGAATGAATGAATGAATGAATGAACGAATAAATCTTTTTTAAAAATACCAATAGGTAATTTGAGAGTAATAGGAAGTCGACTCATCTTGAAAACCGATAACTAAAGGGAAAGAATTAAGCATTTATCTGGACTTTCTTGTATGAACTGTTTTACTCAGTAGCCAGATAAGGGGACATCTCTATTTTTATTCACTTAATATTTGAAAGAGAAATCCTAGAAATAGACTATTACTGTTTGTGACTCCCAATGAATTAACAGATCTAAGCACTGAGCATCAACAGCAGCTAACATCAGAAAAAGAGAAAAACAGCATTAAGTTCCTCCTCATGAAATAAAGCATTCAAACCTGACTCTGATCAAGCCTCTGATTCCAGCTACCAAGTTTCATGGAAGATGGAGGACAGAATGAAGTGGTTCAAAATGAACATCCCCCAAATGTGCTACTTTGGCATGTGCCTTACTTTGAGCTAAAGTAAATAAAGGCCCAAAGTCCTAGAAAGAATTTTCACCTGCCCCTTAACTGCCTAACAGAATGTAGATAAAGGGTCTGTTCCAGGAAGAAAACTATCACCAGAGATAACTACAAAGAATATGGGATATGTGTGAGAAACTGGAGGGGAGCGTTGACAAGAGCCTGGAGATCAAATTCTTTCCTGTGTCCCATTGTCTTTTGACAGCATTGCAAGTGTTTACCAAACATTTATCCTTCCCATCTTCCTGTAAATTATCTTCCTCCCCTTTGCAGTCTAGACCCCTACCCCCTTCTTAACTCAGGACGGCATATAAGCCTCAATAGCTTGAGTTCCTATGATTATCATTTATTTTTCTTCTGTTAATCTGACTTATGTCAACTTAATTAATAAATCATCCAAAGAACCTAAAAGGGAAGAAGGGGAAAGTTTTCCTTTCCTACAGGAAGGAGCATTTTTGAATTGTCGTCAGTGTTCACCCAGGATCTTCAACACATGAACTGGAAAGAATGAACGAATGAAAGAAAGGACAAAAAGAAAAAAATAAAAGGATGAAGGAAGAAACTATAGATTAAAAGAGACTTTATAAAAAACAAACAAACAGTTTTTTAGTTGGGCAAAATTAAACTATAGACTCAGGGATGAACACTTCAGTGATAAATCTGTAAGAATGTGATTACTATACAAGTCAAAGTAGCAGCTGTTTTCTGGAGAGGAGAGGATTATGCTGCGAGTTGCAATGGAAGAGCTCCTGAGGTGGGGAGGAAAGCTCTATTTCTTGACTTGAGTGGTAGTTAAAGTGATATGGCCTTAACAGAATCTATGAAGCTATACATCTGTGTGTTTTTCTGTATCTGTGCTTTATTTATAACAAAAAGTTACAGTTTATATTTATAACAAAGTTATATTTATAACAAAAAGTTAAGAAAAGCTTTGTGGAATAATAGAAAGTTTACAGTTTGATATGGTACTAAAAAATAAGAATTTTACTTCTCTTAGAGGAAGCAAATAATTCATCATGATATAATAGATAAAATGAAGTATAAAATTCTTTTTTTAAGATGTATTTATTTATTTGAGAGAGAGCAAGCAAGTGGGGGAAGGTACTGAGGGAGAGGGACAGAATCTCAAGCAGGCTCCCCACTCAGTACCCAGCCCAACACAGGGCTTGATCTCATGACCCTGAGATCACGACCCGAGCCAAAATCAAGAGTCAGATGTTCAACTGACTGAGCCATTGAGGCACCCTGAAGTTCAAAATTCTTATTTGCCTTTGAAATTTATGTAGAAATTATCTATAAATAAAGTGGTATCTACAAAATCTAATGTTGCTATAGAGACTGGTTAGTCATAATCATTTAACAACAATGTTGTGCTCTTTGCCTACTTGGGAGCTCTTTTTGAATTATATGAGGCAGTTAATATTTTTTAGTACTTACCAAACTAAATGATCAGCCTGCAAATAGAATATGGGCCATTTAGAATATCTTAATAATTTATATGAATTAAGGAGGGAAAGCACTTTAACAGTTGAAAAGCAAAATGCGTAGGTTAACATATAAGAACCTTCTTTGCTTAAGTTAAACATTTTTTTTAAACATTTTTAAATCACATATTGGAGCAGGACGCCTGAGTGGCTCAGTTGGTTGTCTGCCTTCAGCTCAGTGGGACTGAGTCCCACATTGGACTCCTTGCTCAGCAGGCAGCCTGCTTCTCCTTCTGCTCCTCCCCCATGCCTTCTCATTCTCTCTCTCTTTCTGTCTCTCTCTGACAAATAAATAAAATCTTTTTTAAAAAAGTCACATATTGGAGCATCTCTAACTAAAACAAAGATAAAATTTAGCTTCTAAACTAACCTGTGAGAATCAGAGAATGATAGGCAATACCTATTGTTCTCTGTTGTTGCAAATACTGGTAAAAAAAAAAAATTAAGTGATACTTGTTTAACTTAGAACAGTTAAATCACAGTTTTTAAAATATTATAAATTGTTTGAAGCATAATAGACCTTGAAAATAAATATATTGTTCAAAATGAACAAATGTTAACACCTGCAACAAAATGGCATATTGCACTTCTATGCCATTTAAAGAGAATAAATACCAGTTTTCTGAACTTGACTTCATATGGAGTCTAATTATTTTAAGTTTTCTATTGATATAAACTAAGCAAAGTGTTTCATATTAAAAGCACAATCATGGTAGCATTTGGCAAGCACATATGAAGAAAAAAGAGCTTACACCACAGATAAAACAGACAACTTTAAGCCCTTCGGGTTTTTCTAAGCTAGAAGACCCAATGGAGAAAAATTAAAACATAAAAGACAGAAGCTTATTTAAAACAAATTATAATCACATAAGATTTATAGAGCTTAAAGCATTATTGGTTTGCTTTATACCCCAACATTTATAATATATGTGACAATACATGTAACTTATGGTATGTAATTTATATATTATGTATATATAAATAAATTTGGGGTACCACTTTGAGAATTGCAAGGTGATTCTGTAATCTTTTCTGGAGTCAATGACATTTGCATTCTAGGACTTTAATAATTCAAGTTTAAAGAGAATCATTAGTTATTTCACTTATCATCCAACCTAACATTTCAAGACTTTTGACCTCACACTTATGGCAAAGGCTTTGTGGTTTTCAGTTTTCTCACCATCTCTAATTACTTCCAGACATCTTCACCTTCTCTATTTATCTAATGTTCCTTAATGATTTTTGTCATTTTCCTGCTTAAGCACCTAAATTCTTGAATTTAGTTTTCAAAACTTTTTACTCATTCTTTCATACATGCATTCAACAAACATCCCAGTGTTTCAGGGACAGAGTCCAAGCACTGAAATAGAGATATAAAAATTAGATATAGGCCCTATTTTTTTTTTTAAGATTTTATTTTATTTATGTGACAGAGAGACAGCCAGCGAGAGAGGGAACACAGCAGGCGGAGTGGGAGAGGAAGAAGCAGGCTCCCAGCCGAGGAGCCCGATGTGGGACTCGATCCCGGAACGCCAGGATCACGCCCTGAGCCGGAGGCAGACGCTTAATGACTGCGCTACCCAGGCGCCCCCGATATAGGCCCTATTTAAATGACAACAAAGGGGGCACCTGGGTTGTACAGTTGGTTAAGCTTCCAACTCTTGGTTTTGGCTCTGGTCATGATCTCAGAGTCCTGGGATCAAGCCCTATGTTGGGCTCTGAGCTCATCAGGAGTCTGCTTGAGGATTCTTTCTCTCCCTTTCCCTTTGCCCCTCCCCCCACTTGCATGCTCTCTTTCTCTAAAATAAATAAATAAATCCTTAAAAAAAAATTAGACATAGGCCTTATTTAAATGGCAAAAAAAAAAAAAAGGGCAGGGGTGCCTGGGTGGTATAGTTCGTTAAGCATCTGACTGTTGGTTTCAGCTCAGGTGGTGATCTCAGGGTCATGAGATTGAAGCCTGTGTTGGGCTCCGCACTCAGTGTGGAATCTGGTTGTTTCCCTCTTCCTCTCCCCACCCCCACTCAGCTCTCTCACACACTCTCTCTCTAAAATAAATAAGTAAATATTTTTAAAAACTAAAATAATAAATGACAACAAAAATAATAGCAGTGACATTATATGATTAGGGCTCTGATGGTGCAGAATGATACCATAGAACTGTAAAAATAAGCACCAAGTCCATATTAGGGGCAGAGGTTGGTACTGATGAAGACAAATTAAAGGAGCCTTCCTAAACAAAGGGATAGAAATCAGATCAGAGAAGACCTTGTATATTACACTAGGAAATTATAATTTTATTCTGAATTTTTAGAAAAGTCATTGAAAGTTTTTAAGAATTGTAAACAAGGAAGTGACATGATCCAATTTATGATTTAGAAAAATCACTAAGGCTGCAATGTTGTAAATGGATTGAATAAGATCAAGACTATAGACAGAAAACCAGTAAGAAGGCTAATATAATTTAAAGAAGAAATTGTAGAGTCCCAAAAAAAACAAAGAAAGAAAGAAAATAGCAGAGGGATTAAGAAAAAAAGCGTCATCATCAGGGAAATGCAAATTAAAATCATGATGAGATACCACCACACACCTGTCAGAATAGCTAAAATTAACAACACAAGAAACAACAGGTGTTTACAACGATGTGGAGAAAGGGGAACACTCTTGTACTGTTGGTGAGAATGCAAACTGGTACAGCCACTCTGGAGGACAGTTTGGAGGTTCCTCAAAATTAAAAATAGAACTACCCTACAATCCAGCAATTGCACTACTAGATATTTACCCAAATCGTACAAAACTACAGATTCAAAGGGATACATGCACCCCGATGTTTACAGCAATATCATCAACGATAAAGTATGGAGCCCAAATGTCCATCAACTGATGAATAAAGAAGATATGGTATGGTGTATGTACACACACACACACACACACACACACACACACACTGGAATATTATTCAAAAAGAATGAAATATTGCCATTTGCAATGATGTGGATGGAGCTAGAATGTATTACGCTAAGTGAAATAAGTCAGTCAGAGAAAGAAAAATACCATATGATCTCACTCATACGTGGAATTTAAGAGAGAAAACAGATAAACATATGGGAAGGAGGAAAAGAAAAAAAGGAAACAGGGAAACAAGCCAAAAGTGAGTCTGAACAATGGAGAACTGAGGGAGGGAGGTGGACTTGATGGGTAGTAAAGAGGGCACTTGTTGTGTAGTAAAGAGGGCACTTGTTGTGGGTAGTAAAGCTTGATGGGTAGTAAAGCTTTGCCCTGTATTTTTTCATGAGAATGTTTTCATATTTCTCATTCCAGAGTTTATAGTGGCTCCCTAATCACTTTGACTGATTTGTTAACTCCTGGTACCAAGTTCATTTCTCTTACCTCTTACAGCCCTACTCAGAGGACTTCTTCAGTATTGCATTTTGTCTATTGCTGTCTCCTATACTGACTTAGCAGCTTGATTCTTTAAAGAAATTATCATATTAAAATTGGTATTTTTAATAGAATGGCCATAAATAAATAACACCATACTTTTTCACGTAATTATTATCCAGTCTTCTCCTGGACTAATTACCCCTTGGGTATTCCATAGGCACTTTAAATTCACTTGATGGGTAGTAAAGAGGGCACTTGTTGTGATGAGCACTGGGTGTTGTAGATAAGTGGTGAATCCCTGAATTCTATTTCAGAAACCAATATTGCACTAACAATATTTTTCAAAAGTCAAAGGATAATTAAAAATAAAACTGTTAGGATTTGGTTGCAGATTACCCATGAAGGTATAAGATAACACAAGTTTTGAACAATGTGCAGGTGTAAGGGTTCACTGCAATAGTGAATACAGGAGGAAACCCTATTAGAATGAGCATGAGCTCAGTTTTGAACACATTGAATTTAAAGTGCCTATGGAATACCCAAGGGGTAATTAGTCCAGGAGAAGACTGGATAATAATTAAGTGAAAAAGTATGGTGTTATTTATTTATGGCCATTCTATTCAAAATACCAATTTTAATACGATAATTTCTTTAAAGAATCAAGCTGCTAAGTCAGTATAGGAGACAGCAATAGACAAAAGGCAACTCTGAAGAAGTCCTCTGAGTAGGGCTGTAAGAGGTGATTAGGGAGCCACTATAAACTCTGGAATGAGAAATATGAAAACATTCTCATGAAAAAATACAGGGCAAAGCTTGGAGTCTATGTCAATATCTACACCTCTTCACACACTGGGTGAATTCTGGTGCTTGAACAGTCAGGCCGCATGATTTCTGAGAAATTACTGTAAGGCATAATCTCGTGGTTACAGTGTTGGACATATATATTCCATGCCAGGGTCAGGGCCTGATTATTTGTAGCAAGACTGTGTTTGGGTCGGACATTACCTTATCTTAGTGTACTCTCATACTCTAGACCATAGGCCATCTGGAGCTCTCCACCAATAAATGACGAGAGGTGACAGATAAACAAGGAATGGCTATGTTGAATCTTCATCCTTGAAGTGTATCCCCCATGACTTGACTTCTTTCTCTCCAGCATATGAAACCCAAAACACAACAGTCTAAAACTGGTTGACTAAATAGATTGTACTTAATTTTAAAATGGCTAGGGGCGCCTGGGTGACACAGCAGTTAAGTGTCTGCCTTCAGCTCAGGGCGTGATCCCGGCGTTATGGGATTGAGCCCCACATCAGGCTCCTCTGCTATGAGCCTGCTTCTTCCTCTCCCACTCCCCCTGCTTGTGTTCCCTCTCTCGCTGGCTGTCTCTATCTCTGTTGAATAAATAAATAAAATCTTTAAAAAAATAAAATAAAATGGCCATAATACATCTTTTTTTGGAAGATGTTTTTGTTCTTCTCTCAATGTTTAATTAAATAGGATGGGGACTTTCAATTTTAGTTAACAGAGTAAGCACACTCCACCCTGTCTCTCCGAGTACAGCTATAATATCTAAACAGGATGCATGGAACATCTGTTTTAGGATTCTGAAAAATAAACAGTACCAGACACATTGCAGAAGAAGACCAAAACTAGAGTTACTTTCAAACTAGCAGTGAATTAACCTTATTTCCTACTGGTATCTACCAGTCTAAACTCAACACAATTTGAAACATGAAAAGAATATTGCCAGAGTCAGGAAAGAGGATGCAAAAGTTTAATTCTAGTGCAAGGAGCGAGAAAGGTGTCTCTTAATGCTCAGAGAGGGTGAGAACAGTTTTCCGTATTTTTATCTTTTCCCCTTTTCCCCATTCTCTGGCACCTAGGAAGTGGTGGCAATGGCAGTGGTGCAAATGGAGATCTGCAGTAGTCTAAAACTCTGATGGGGGGGGGGGCACTTCCTCTATTATCTGAGGAATGAGAATAGGTGTACTTCCTTCTTTTTCTTCTCTGTCACCCCAAGACATAGGGACAGTCATGGAAAGTGCACAGCAGAGCTGGGTAAGTAAAGTACCAGCTTTCTAATGACAGAACAAACAAACAAGAAGTCCCAAAGAAAGAGAAGGTACCAAGATACTATGGACAGGGTGGAACTTGGTAAAGGGGATCCCCAAGGGACCAATTACTTTGAACACTGAACATATAGACACTGCCCAGGTTCCAGATTGGCCACTGGATGCCACACATGAAAGACAAATCTAAATAACACTGAAAAATCCTTAAAAACAGAACTTAAAATAAAACAGCTATCTACAGAGATAGGGTAGCACTTGTGGCTTAAACCCAACCCGGTCAATAGCCTACAAAACAAAAGTGCTAACATTTTATGTTGGATTTAAACAAGACCTAAAATCTAGTAACAGTATTCAAGATATCCAGGATATAATAAAATATTAGTTGGTATACAAAGAGCAGAAAAATAACTTACTTGAAAAATTCAATCAATAAACACCACCCCAGAGATGAAACAGATGTTAAAATAATGTAACACTTTAAATCAGCTATTATACTCTGTGAAGAATGAACTCTTTAAACAAATGGGAAGAAAGTCTCAGCCAAGAAGTAAAAGATATAAAGAAAAAACAAAGGGAAATTTTAGAATTGAAAAATACAGTAACATATAAAATACTTACTTGATGAGTTCAAATAGAAATGGATATGATGGGGGAAAGAATCAGTGAACTTTGAAAACAGATCAGTAGAAAGTATTAAATTTGAACAACTAAGATAAGAGGATTAGAAAAAAGGAACAGAATCTCGGGGACTATGGAATCTTACCAAAAAGTAAAATATCTGAGTCACTGAAATCTCAGAACGAGACAAGATAGAGTGCAAAGCAGAATTTTGAAGAAATAGTGACTGAAGACTTCTTAAACTTAAGAAAATACAAAGCTAAAAAAAAAGGAAAAAGAAAACGACAAAGTTACAAATTCAAGAGTTTTGTCACATCCCAACAAAATAAACCCAAAAAACAAATCTGTGCTCATATATATCATAATGAAACTGCTGAAAACTAAAGGCAAAGAAAAATCTTGAATTCAATTAAAGAAAACAACATAATAATGATAGGGGAATAAGAATTCAGAGCTCACTTCAGAAATCATGGTGACGAGAAGGAAGTAAAATAATGTTTTTAAGGAATAAAGGAAAATAGAGATTTTGCTGCCATATAACCTGCTCAAAAAAATGACAAAAAATATTTTCTTCAGGCATAAGGGAAATGACTCCAGAAAAGAATCTGTAACATCAAAAATGAAGTGAAAACAAATGATATATATCTAGGTGAGTAGACTATTCTTCTATTAACTTTTTTAAAATATCAGTTAGACAAGCAGAGAAAGACAATTATCATATGGTTTCACTCATTTATGGAACATAAGAAATAGGAAGATCGGTAGGAGAAGAAAAGGAAGAAGAAAGGGGGGTAAACAGAAGGAGGAATGAACCATGGGAGACTGTGGACTCTGGGAAATAAACTGGGGGCTTCAGAGGGGAGGGGGTGGGGGAATGGGATAGGCCGGTGATGGGTATTAAGGAGGACACGTATTGCATAGTGCACTGGGTGTTATACGCAAATAAAGAATCATGGAATATTGCATCAAAAACTGGGGATGTACTGTATGGTGACTAATATAACAAAATAAAAATTATTTAAAAAATATAAGTTAGAGTTAAAAACAATAACAAAAATTATAATATTGTCTAAAGAAGTTTTTAATGTATGTGGATGTAATACATAAAACAAGCCCAATGTAAAAGGGGCAAAGATAAAGGTCTTTATCTTTACTAAGGTTTCTACATTCCACTTAAAATATGAAAATACTTATTCTAAGTAGACAGTGAAAAATTAAGTATGTATATTGTAATCATTACAGTATCCACTAAAAAGGTATAAGAAAGAGATCATCAAAATATGATAAGTTTAAATGAAATAATAAAAAATGTTTAAATAAACCTAAGGAGGCAAAGAGGATATAAAAATTTCCAATAAACAAAATTATTTTAAAGACACATGGTTAGAGTACATGCAAATATAAGAGGGACATTGAAAGAATGATTATTTAACATTATTCAACTATACGCTCTCTAAGAAATTTACTTCAACTGTAATGATAGAGGTAAGTTTAAAGTACAAGGAAGAGAAAAGATACACCATGCATTCCTTGCACACTTAAAATAAAGGAGAATGTTTAGATTAATATCAGGTAAAGTTCAGCTTGCAACAAAGAAAATTACTGAGGATAAAGATGAACATTACAAAATGATACGAATCTATTCACTAAGATGACATAGCAATCCTAAAAGTGAATGTACATGATAACAGAGCTTCAAAATAATGAACCAAAGACTGCCAGAACTAAAAGGAGAGATAAAATACATAATTACAATTAGAGACTTCATGACTTCTCTGTCAGTAATTGATTAGCAAGGACATAGAAGAACAAAACACCATCCACCAACTGGATCTAAATTATGTTTATAGGACACTCCACCCAACAAAAGTAGAATAAACATTTGTTTCAACTGCACACGGGATATTTACCAAGATAAACAATACTGTAGGTCAATAAAACAAATCTTAATAGATTTAAAGGAATTTAAATCAAACTATGTTCTCTGAACATAATGAAAATAGCCTAGAAATCAATAAAAGACAAACATCTTCAAACACTTGGAAATTAAATAGCACACTACTAAATAATCCATGAATCAAAGAGAAATTAGAATACATTTTGAATGGAATAAAGACAAAAATGCAACACACAAAAATGTGTGAGATGCAACTAAAATAGGCCTGAGAGGGAAATTTACAGCATCAAGCTCTTAAATTAGAAAAACAAAAGGTTTCAAACCAATAATCTAAGCTTTCATGTTAAGAAAAAAAGAACAAATAAATCCAAAGCAAGGATAAATAAGGAAATAATATAAGAACAGAAATAAATGAAATTGAAAACAAAACAGAAAATATCAATGAAAACAAAATCTGTTGTTTTTTTTTAAAACAGGGGAAAAAATTATAAACCTCTAGCAAGATTGACAAAAGAAGAGAGAAGGTGTGAATTAGTATTTAAATATGGTACCCTACTAAGAAGAGAATGAAAATACTAACCTCTAAGAAGTTTAGAGCTAAAAAGCACAGATCACCTTGTTTAAGAAAAAATTATTTGGAAGTCTTTTCTTGGGTTCACAATGGTAGCCTAAGTATACAACCATTTGTCCTTGAGTCAAGTATAAAAAGACCCTCTCATTTCTGAATTTAATACTTCCTGAGGCCCCTAGACAGTCTAAGCTAGCACCACCATTTAAGATTAGATAGATTGTGACCTGCATATGGCACCAGCTGGAGAAGTGGTGGGTTGAAGCTGAAATCCAGCACATGTTCATTCAGCCTTCCAGGGGCTGTCTATACCCAGAGGATAGAAAAACTTCATCCGAATTCTCACAAGGGTGTCAATGCCTTTGTAAATGCACACCAAGTCACCACGTGGGCTAGGTGAGGCTCTGCCTTAACAGGACCAAGTCAAGACACTTCAGGTCTAAGAGTCAAAGGGAAGCCCTGATTGGGTGCAGCCTGAAACTTATGTTAGAAGTTATCCCACCAGACCCAACCACAATGGTATAGGAGATGGGATTTAATAAACTATGGCAGAGTATACAACCATGGTCTAAGAACACAGTATCTTCCGAAACCAAGCAGGAGTCCTGCTATAAGTAGACAGTGACTTAGACTTGAAGTGTCTGAAGAGTATCTCTCAGAACTCTGAAGGCTGCATTGAAAGAGCAGGACAGTGTGAAAGCAACAAGAAACTCGAGAGAATTTCTCGAGAGCAACAAGTGAACTCGAGAGAATCCAGGTACCTCTGGCATAGAAGAAAACTGGCAACCATGCTCTTGGAACTGGGTTTACCCATTAGTATTCTTAAACTATTTAAAAGTGGAGGAGAAGTGTGAGGAGTCAAGTACTTACTGATAATAGAATGATTAATTGAAAAAAAATAGAAAAATGACGTTTATATCCAAGACCATACATGATCTGTATTCCGTTGACCCTCTATGGTTTATATTCTCCTAAAAATTGCTCACTCTGTTTCAGCCACACTGACCTCCTTGCTATTCCTCAAACATAAGGGGCACACAATTCAACCTCAGGGCCCTTGAACTTGTTGTCCCTTCTGCCAGCAACATTCCTTCCCCAAGATCTCCATGGTTCACCTTTTTATCTCTCAGATCTTTCCTTCATCTTTTCAGTGAAAACTTCCTTGATAGTCCAATATAAAAATTGGATTGAAACCTTTCTTCCATTGCAAATGCTACCACACCCTCAGTCTAGATGCTTCCTATCTCCCATCCTTGCTTTATTTTTCTCTTTACACTCACCCCCAATAGTAAAAAGATATATTTACATTTTTTATTGCGTGTCTCACACTAGAATATAAGCTATTTGATGGCAACAATTTTTATGTTTTGTTTAGTGTTGTATCCCCAACATGAAGTTTTCAGAGCACTTTCAACCAAACACTAAAAATTAACTAATATTTCATATACTGAGTATGTCTCTATTTTTTTCTTTCTAGAAACATTGATGGCTGTGGAGTATTGTGGCCCCTGAGATTTTTTTGTTTTCTCTAACTAAAGTATTATAAATCTAAGACTTACTATGGTTAAACCACTAAAATGTCAATACCACTAGTTGTTCAAAGCCCAGAGACCTGCAGGAGAATAGTTAATTATTCCTGTGCACGTGAGAGTGCTTTGGTAGAAATTTAAAGACAACTGGAGTATGCAAGGGCCATAAGGCCTAGAGCACAAGGAAATATCATTGGGAACAAGAATCAGGTGGAGTGATGACCACCTTAGTGGTTTCCAACCAGGATTATAATGTTACAGCTAATAGCTATCTGTTGGGTATCTGCTATTTGCCAGGAGGCATAATTCAAAGCCCTTAAACTACATTAACTCATTTAAGATACACAACAGTCCTTTGAGGTAGGTACCATTATTAGTCCCATTTTACAGATGAAACTGTGATACACAGAAAGATCAGATAATTTGCCCCAAAGTCAGATATCTAGTGAGCAACAGAACCAGGTTTGGAAAACAGCCAGTCAAATCCTACACTCTTAATCAATATGCTGTACTTTATAAACAGATGATGATAATCCAAAACAAATTCCTGTCAGCACTTTTATCTTCCTATAAGAAATTTCTGAACAACTTAGGCTATAAAGCAGAGTTCTAACATTAAATAAGAGTTGGTGATATTATACTTAGAAGTAGAGGAAGTCAGGTGCCTGGGTGACTCAGATAAGCATCTGACTCTTGATTTCTGCTCAGGTCCTGTCTCAGTGTTTGAGATGGAGTCCCATTTCAGGCTCCGTGCTCAGCAGGGAGTATGCTTGAGAGCCTCTCCCTCTCCGTCTCCCCTCTTCCCCTCTCTGCCCACATGCACACACACTCTCTCTCAAATAAAAAGAAAAAAATCTTTAAAAAAAAAGCAGCGAAGTCACTCAGTTTACTAGTTAGAAAAATGAGTGCCAAACTCAGTATTTCAAAGAGACAATTCATTGGACTATGTGTTTAGTACACTGGGGAAGTGGCTATTTTGTGTGTATGTTTTTCTTTTCCTACAAAACAAATTAAAGGCAATGTCCATCAGCTCAGAAATTCAAACTTTGATTTGTTCCTTGGCCTTCTTTGTGCCATACTGATTTTAGATTGTTTATAATGTTAATGGATTCTTAAAAACTATCTTTTAATGACAGGTTGAAAACTTCTGCAAATTCTGTAGGAAATGTGTTAATTTAAACAAATCTACTTTATGTTTTTCCAATTACTTCATTCCAATTAATGATTATAATTTCCTAGAAAGCATAAAATATTTTTACTCAAACAATGATGTTCTTGTCTACTTTGTTCTTTATTATGAGTTCCCTTCAAGTAAAAATAGTGTTATCTTTCTACTAGCTTTCTATCAAATAGGACTTAAAAAGATCATATAAGTACTTTCTTTTACATTTTTCCCTACATTTCAAATGCATTTTTTCCTCTTTAATTATTCAATCCTAACTGCACTGTTTCTCATTTCATCTTACAATTATGTATCTGTAGATTGAGATTTTCTCTTATACTGAATATAAAAAAGAATGACTATTACTGAACATGCATTTATGTGAAACCAACTCATAGTACTAAATCCTATTCATTTGTACTATAGAGATCTATAAATATAAAACATTAGATATTTTAGAAAAATAACTTGGATATTTTCTGAAGGTCACAGAAATGGCTGATAAAGTATATTCCTTTTGAATATTGGAAAATCCAACACTAAATAGGTTATAAAATAATAGATGAGGCTATGTTGGCAATTACTTGAAATAAATTATATGACCAGGACACTGAACCTTTATATAACTTTCATTCATGAGGTTTTAATATTACCTTTATAAACAAATTAAGTAACTTACTGATTTTGATATGAATAATGAAAGAAAAATATTCTGAAAGTAATGCAGAGCCATCATCAGGAAGAGCCCTTACCTTTTGGAAATTTTACCTTCAGTTGTGGAGATAAATTATGCTAGCTTAATGTTCATCCTCTACTTTGCTCCTCTCTTTATACCCAAACACATTTTCTGTGAATGCTGATTTAGGGTAGAGTACACACTGGGGTTATCAAATAAGCCAAAGCTAATTGATCCACACAGGGCTTGATCTTATGACCCTGGTCTCATTAACTCCCTGTACTCAACAACTAAGTTAATCAGGCAGAGACAAGTGATTCATCAATCAAACAGCACATTATTGAATACCAACACATATCAAGCACTCAGCCAGCAGTTGCAGTAAAAACAAACAAAAAGGATAAAACACAGTCTCTGCCCTACAGGTGCTTACAATCAATTGGGGGATATTAATTACAGGTACACAACAACAGAAACTTAAAAACAACAGCAATAGTAACAACCAAGGCAATGATTAGGGAAGATGAGTGCTGGAGGAAGTCAGAGAAAAAAATATTAACCTATACATGCTAGTGAGTTTTTGAATTTCATGACTAAAAATGTGACACAGTGGCGTGTGGTATTTAAGAAGACTAATCTCGTGATGGTTCATATGTTGGAATGGAATATGGGCAATAATTTGAAGTGAATGAAGCAACTGAGGGATGAAGTTAGTTGTGTGGAGGAAAAAATAATGATAGATTTAAGTATTACTAAGAAAGAATGTGAAACCAAATGTGAAAACAAATCAAATCTAAGAATGTGGTGAGAAAGGGTTTTCTAGATTTTTAAAAAATGTTCCTGGTTTGGTATCAGAGGCTGAAATAAAAAAGTTGGTGAGTGGAAGCTTTTGGAAAGATGAAACAAGGATAATGGAATTTTAAACTTCAATTAAACAAACATGTATTAATAAACTACAATGAAAAAGTATGTACACATTGGTATTGAAAATAGTGGAACATCAAAATTGTGTATTGAAGTTGAGAGTAATAATGGAACATTCGACCTTAGCAGGCTGTTGGGCACACAAAAACAGAACCTAGTAGGGAAGGCAGAAATGTGCATTTAACTAGGTTGTCAAAAGCTTACTGAATTAAACGATATTTAAGGCAAGTTTTATTAAATATTCAAGTAACAAATATTTGTAGGGAGTATAAAGAGAGCAAGAGAACTACAATGCTTTCAGGAGCCTAGTATAACCTTAATAACTCTGGAAAATGACAGTAAAAGAAAGGAAAGTCAAAGACTAATTTCTCTTATTATAAATGCAAAATTCTTAAATATTAATAAAATTTGCACTTATTTAAAACATGTACGGCATTGTTATATGGCCCTCCATATATATCCCAGGAAAGTGAAGATGATTTACATTAGAAAACTTGTTTAATATAATCTAATTTACTATAAATTTAAAGAAAACCACATACATATCTCAATAAATACAGAAAAGTATTCTGCAACATCCAACACATATTCATAACTTAAAATATGGGAAAATCTATTTAACCTAATAAACAATATCTACCAAAATCCCATAGCAAATACATTTAATGGTGAAAATTTAGATGTAATCTTTCACAATAAGAAAAAAGCAAGGATGCCTCCTATATCCAATTGCATTTGATATTTAAATAAAAATTCCATCCAGTGCAATAAGGAAAAAAAAAGAAAGAAAATATAAGAATTAGCACAAAAAATAAATTTCCCTTATGTACACAGGAATTGATTATATGAAATACCATAATTTATACCCATATATAATTCATTTGTTTATTCTTTCATCGATAAAAGCACCTAAAATATATTAGACACCCAATAAATATATGTTGGATAAATGAATGAATGAAATACCTAATCAATTATTACAACTAATAACAGAGCTCAGCAAGTTTGTCAAACTGAAAATAACTACACAAAAATCAAAAGGATTTTTAGTTTTTGATATAATGTTCAATGATTCATTAGTTGTGCTCATCATAACATGTGCCCTCCTTATTGCCCATCACAGAGTTACCCCATTCCCCACCCACCTCCCTTTCCACAAAAAAATCAAAAGGACTTTTTACATGCCAGCAACAACCATGAAAAAAATATAATTAGCCATGGCCAAAAATACATATGAAGTATTCAGTAATTAATATTATAAAGTTATTTCTACAAAGAAAACTTATTGAAGGACACAAAACAAAGCCAAATAAAAGATATACATGGCATTCCTAATAAGAAATTACAATTAATATTATATATTATAATAAAGACATAAATCCATTTCCCTAATTATAAATTAAATGCAATTTCAGTCAATATAGGATTTTGACTTAACCAAGATGGTCCTAACACTTAAAAGATTAAATAGTGTTTGGTCATAAAAAGCATCAGCCAATCTGCCTATGTTCAAAAAATGACTTAACCAACTACTACCTGGGACATGATAATTAAACACTTTCTGGGTCTCCTTATCTGGCAATAAAAATACTGTCTTGCACAAATTGTGGGGACCATTTTTGGTCCTCTAACACCGCTTACAAAAACTAACTTTATTAAACGTTTTTGTGCTCTAAACACTGGAGAGTAAAAGTGGCAGCAGTGAGCATTAAACATATAAGATAAATGTCACAACTTGGGTTAAGTGTTTAACCTGATTATAATTTAGAAAAATCACTCTGACTACTGCTTGCCCTCAGAAGAAAGTCAAGTGTACAGAAAGACCACTCAGGAGGCCACTTCAGTGATTCAGGCAAGAGTCTGCAGAGTTTAAATTATAGTCACAAAAACAGTGCAAACTAGTCACATTGATGGAGTGTTACGTATTTATGTGTGTTACAGTTAACAAGGCTTATTAATTGATTGGAGGTGAGGAGTTTAAGGAAAAGAGAGCAGTACACCAAATATTTTGACCTAAACTATTAAATAGGTGTTGTTGCCATTTGAAGAAAAGATATATCTGAAAACAAAAATTAGAAGCTATTCCATATATATAGCATAAGAGGTATATTGGTTGGATTCCTTAGAATCCCCTTTACTAGCTGAGTTGAGAGTTTCCATTCTCTAGCTGCTGTTAGGCAATTCAACGAATACCCATGTTTGTAATTTTTTCCAAATGTTTACCCCATGGGCTACTTTAGCCTCCCCACTCTCAGATGTTTGAGGTATATAGTGAGTCTCCTGATCTAAGGCAGATGGCATGAAGTCATGGGACTGGAGATCACATGGAGGGATCATGAAGACAAAAAGAGAAGAACAAAGATGGAATCTTGCCACATCAACATTTTAGAAGTTTGCTAGATATGGAAGGGCTATCAAAGGAGATGAAAAGGGAACAATCAGCGACATAGGGGGGAAAACCACATATAGTTATTTGAAAGCCTGAAAAATAAAGTGTTCCAAGAAGGAGGCTATAATCAACCATATTAAATGTTACTGAGAGGTTAATAACAGAAAAGTAATCATTGTCTTTGTCAAAAGTTGGTCATGACCTTAAAAAGAGCTGTTTCAATGGAATGGTAGTAGATTAAGAGACTAGATAGAGTGGGTTAGTGAGAAAATGGGAGGTGAAGAAACAAAAATAGTGAAGAAAGTACTTTGAAGTATTTTTCTGGGTGAATGTGTAAAACTGAGATGGGGCAACTAGAGGAAGACTTGGGGATCAAAGGGAGGTTTTATATAATAAATCTTAAGACAAGTATCCCTGTAGGAATGCTCTAATAGAGAAAATCCAGTAGAGATTTAGATTCTTTCACTCAGCAAAATGTTCTCAAGATTCATCCATGTTGTAATACACATCTGGACATAATTCTTTTTCAGGTGAATAATATTCCATGGCACAAATATATCACATTTTGTTTATTCATTCATCAATTGATGGACATTTCCACTTTTTGACTATTATGAATAATGCTCCTATGAACATTCATGTATAAGTATTTGTATGAATATGTTTTCATTTCTGTTGAGTATACACCCAGAAGTGGAATTGATGTGCCATATGGTAACTCTATGTTTAACCATTTGAGGAACTGTCAAAATGTTTTTCAAAGTGCCTGCAATACTTTACACTTCCAACAGCAATATAGGAGTTCCAGTTCCTCCACATGCCTGTCAACACTACTAACGACCTTTTTTTTTTTTAATTTTAGCCATCCTGTAGGTATAAAGTGATATTTCATTGTGATAATGCCTAATGATGCTGAGCCATATTGCATAGCCTTTTGGGCATTTGTGTATCTTTTTTGAATAAATGTCTATTCAAATCCACTTCCCATTTTTTGTTTATTTGACTTATTGTTAAATTGTAAGGGTTCTTAATATATTTTGGATTCAAATCACTTATCAGAAACATGATTTATATTTTTTCCCATTCTGTGTTTTGTCTCTTGACTTCTTTGATGGTGTCCTTTGAAAAACAAAAGCTTTTCATTTTGATGTACAAAATATAAATATTTTCCCTTTTTGTATGTGGTTTTTAGTGTCATTTAAGAAATCATTGCCTAATCAAAGGTCACAGAGATATACTATTACACTTTCTTCTGAGTGCTTCATAGTTTTAATTCTTTTTATTTGGGTCAATAATTCATTTTGAGTTCATTTTGTATATGGTGTGAAATAGGATTCTCACTTCAGTTTTTTGCATGTGGCTATCCAGTTGTCCCAACATCATTTGTTGAAAACACTATTTTTTCCTTACTAAGAGGTCTTAGCACTCTTGTCAAAAATCAATTGATTGTATATGTTAGGGTTTATTTCTGTACTTTTAATTCTATGTCATTGGTCTATATATTTATTTATATGTTAATACCACACTGTCTTGATTTCTTTAGCTTTGAGTTTTGAAATTAAATGTGGGGGCACCTGGGTGGCTCAGATGGTTAAGCGTCTGCCTGCGGCCCAGGTCATGATCTCAGGGTCCTGGGATCGAGCCCCTCATCGGGTTCCCTGCTCAGCGGGGAGCCTCCTTCTCCCTCTCCCTCTACTGTTCCCCCTGCTCCCCCTACTTGTGCTCTCTTGCTCTCTCTCTCAAATAAATAAAATCTTTAAGAAGGAAGGAAGGAAGGAAGGAAGGAAGGAAGGAAGGAAGGAAGGAAGGAAGGAAGGAAGGAAGGAAGGAAGGAAGGAAGGAGAAAGAAAGAAAGAAAGAAAGAAAGAAAGAAAGAAAGAAAGAAAGAAAGAAAGAAAGAAGAAAGAAAAAGAAATGTGAGTTCTCCATTTTGTCTTTCTTTTTCAAAATCCTTTTAGCTATTCTGGGACTGCACAGATCACACACAATCCACATGATCATCTCAATTGTTGTAGAAAAAGCATTTGAAAACATCCAACACTATTTCATGATGAAAACATTCAACAAACTAGGAAGAGAAAACAACTTTCTCAACCTGACAAAGTCCATCTGTGAAAAGTCAATAGCTAGCATCATATTTAATGGTAAAAGACTAAATGCTTCTCCCTAAGATGGGGAGTAAGATGTCTACTTGTACCACTTCTATTCAACAGTGTACTAGAGTTCCTAGGAAGGACAGGTAGGCAAGAAAAAGAAATGAAAGGCATCCAGATCGGAAAGGAAGAACTAAAACTATCTCTATTTGCAAATGACCCAATCTACACAGAAAATCCTAACTAATCCAGTTTAAAAACAAAACTAAAAACAAATTCAGCAAGTTTATAGGATATGAGATCAATTTGCAAAAACCAGTTATGTTTCTATATACTAGTAGTGAATAATCCAAAGACAAAATTAAGAAAATAATTCCATTTACAAAGACATCAAAAACAATAAAATATTTAGGGAATAAATTTAACAAAAAGGTACAAGATGTGTATACTAAAAACTATAAAACACTGTTAACAAATTAAAGATGACCTAAACAAAAAGACATGCCATGAGTATGGATGCGAAGACTTAATATTGTTAAGATGGCAATATTTCTAAAAACAGGAGAATCTAAATCAAATCAACCTTTGGTTAATTTTTCCTGTGAGAACAGTACCTGATGGCTCTCATACTTTCATTTGGATTTATCAGAATAGAAACAATGTGGCATGTAAATTTGATGGATTTTTTACTGAAAAGGAAATATGGAAGTTAAAAAATTAAGTAGTTTCTATTCCCAAGGGTCTTGACAATTTGCTATGGAGCAAATATAGAATTTTATCAGATCTAAGGTACATTTGACACTGTTGCATTTTAATTTCAGGGACATTAAGCTATGATTAAAGATGTGCATCTTAGAATCAAAGCAGTCTCCTTATAAAACCATGAACAGACCAATTACAAGTAACAAATTTGAATCAGTAATCAAAAAATTACCAAAAAATAGAAGCCCAGGACCAGATGGATTCATAGGCGAATTCTACCAAACGTTTAAAGAAGAGTTAATACCTATTCTCCTCAAACTATTCCAAAAAATAGAAGAGGAAGGAGAGCTTCCAAATACATTATAGACCAAATACATTATAAATCAGAGTAAGACACCACCGAAAAGAGAAAATTACAGTCCAATATCCCTGATGAACACAGGTGCAAAAATCCTCAACAAAATATTAGCAAACTGCATAAAACAATACATTAAAAAGATCATTCATCACAATCACATGGGATTTATTCAATCAATACAACATCAACAAAACAAAGGATAAAAATCATATGGTCATCTCAACAGATGCAGAAAAGCACTTGACAAAATTCAACATCCATTCATTATAAAAACTCTCAGCAAAATGGGGTTAAAGGGAACACACCTCAAGAAACTAAATACCATATATGGAAACCTCACAGCTAAGATCATCCTCAATGATGAAAAACTAAGACCGATCTCTTTAAGAACAAAACAAGGATGTCCACTCATCACTTTTATTCAACATAGTACAAAAATCCTAGCCACAGCAATCAGACAAGAAATAAGAGACAACTGTATTGGCAAAGAAGAAGTTCAAACTGTCACTATTTGCAGATGACATGATACTACACCTACAAAATCCTAACATTTCCACCAAAAAACTACTAGAAGAAAAAATTTAATAAAGTGAAATTATATGGTATTTGCTTTTCTCTGACTTATATCACTTATCATTACACCCACTAGGTCTGCACATGTTGTTGCAAATGGCAAGCTCTCATTCTATTTTATGTTTAATATTCCAGTACACACACAACCCACAGATACACACACACCCTACATCTTCTTTATCTACCTCTTGATGGATATGTGGGTTGCTTCTATATCTTGGCTATTGTAAATAATGTTGCAATAAACATAGAGATGTATGCTTTTGAATTAGTGTCTTCATTTTCCTTGGATAAATACCTAGTAGTGGAATTACTGGATCATATAGTAATTCTATTTTTAAATTTTTAAGGAATCTCCATATTATTTTCCACAGTGAGGCTGCACCAATTTTCGTTGCCACCAACAGTGCACAAGTGTTCCTCCACATGCTCACCAATACTTGTTATTTCTTATCTTTTTTATTCTAGCCATTCTAACAGGTGTGAAATTGTATCTCATTGTGGTTTTGATTTGCATTTCCCTGATGATTACTGATGTTGAGCATCTTTTCATGAGTCTGTTGGCCACCTATGTATCTTCTTTGGAAAAATGTCTGTTCGGGTCCTCTGCCCATTTTTTAATCAAATTGTTTTGTTTTGGGGTTTTATTTTTATATTTATTTATTTCGGGGTTGAGTTGTATAAGTTCTTTACATATTTTGGATATTAATCCCATATCAGATATATTATTTGCAAATATCCTCTGCCATTTAGTTTACCTTGTCATTTTGTTGATGGTTGCCTTCACTGTGCAAAAAGTTTTTATTTTGTTGTAGTCCCAATAGTTCATTTTTGTTTTTGTTTTCTTTGCCTTAGAAGACATATCTAGAAAAATGTTTCTATGGTCAATGTCAAAGAAATTACTGCCTATATTTTCTTCTAGGATTTTATGGTTTCCAGTCTTACGTTTAGTTCCTTTCATCCTTTTTGAGTTTATTTATGTATGTGGTGTTATAAAGTGGTCTAGTTTCATTCTTTTGCATGTAGCTGTCCAACTTTCCCAACATCATTTGTTGAAGAGACTCCTTTTTCCCTATTGTATATTCTTGCCTGCTCTGTTATAGACTGACCATGTGAGTCTAGTTCTGGGCTCTCTGTCCTATGATCTATGTGTCTGTTTTGTGGCCAGTACCATAATATTTTGATCACTGCAGCTTTGTAATTGTGCTATCTCCAACTTTATTCTTCTTTCTCAAAATTGCTTTGGCTATTCCAGGTCTTTTGTGGTTCCATACAAATTTTAGGATTATTTGTTCTAGTTCTGTGAAAAATGTTATTGGTATTTTTATAAGGATTGCATTAAATCTTTAGATTGCTTTGGGTAATATTGATATTTTAACAATATTCTTCCAATCCATAATCATGGTAAAACTTTCCATTTGTTTCTGTCATCTTCAATTTCCTTCAATGTTTTATAGTTTTTAGAGTAGAGGTCTCTCAACTCCTTGGTTAAGTTTATTCCTAGGTATTTTATTCTTTTTGGTGCAACTGTAAATGGGATCTTCTTAATTTCCATTTCTGCTGCCTCATTATTAGTGCATAGAAATACAACCAATTTCTGTATATTAATTTTGTATCCTGAGACTCTACTGAATTTATCAGTTCTAGTAGTTTTTGGGTGGGGTCTTCAGGGTTTTCTGTATATGGTATCATGTCATCTGTAAATAATAAAAGGTTTATTCCTTTCTTACCAATTTGGGTGTCTTGTATTTCTTTTTGTTGCCTGATTGCTATGGCTAGGTCTTCCAGTATAATGTTGAATGAATAGTGGTGAGAGGGGCTATCTTTGTCTTGTTCCTGATCTTAGAGGAAAAATTCTGTTTTCACCATTGAGTATGATGTTAGTTGTGGGGATTTTATATGGTCTTTATTTTGCTGAGGTTTGTTCCCTCTAAACCTACTTGAGCGTTTTTAACATGAATGAGTTGAGAATTTTTAACATAATGGATGTTGTATGGAGGTTAAGCACAAAAACAGTAAAATCTATTATATGTACAAAAATCATTCAAGAGTTTTACAAATAAAAGGATGTAAAATATGATAACATATACATAAAATATTTAGTGCTCTTAGAAGGGGTCCGATCAACTGATTATAAATTGCTATAGGCATGAGATGTTATATATGCACCTAATGGTACCCACAAATCAAAAACCTATAAGAGATGCACAAAAGGTAAAGAGAAAGAACTGGGGCACTTGGGTGGCTCAGTTAGTTAGCATCTGCCTTTGGCCCAGGTCATGATCCCAGGGTCCTATGATGGTGCCCCACATCGGTGGGGGGGTGGAGGGCAGAAATCAGCAGGGAGTCTGCTTCTCCCTCCCCCCTCCCCCCACTCCTGCTCTCTCTCTCTCTCATAAACAAATAAAATGTTTGAAAAATAAAATAAAGAGAAAGGAATCCAAACACAATACTAAGGAAAACCATTCAAAAACCACAAGGAAGAGAGCAAGGGAAGAAAAGACGAAGAAGAACTACAAAAACAGCCATAAAACAAGTAAAATGGCAATAAGTACATATCTATTAATAACTACTTTAAATGTAAATGAACTAAATGCTGCAATCAAAAGACTTAAGGTGACCAAATGGATGAAAAAAAAACAAGATCCATTTATATGCTGCCTACAAGAGACTCACCTCAGACCTAACACATGTAGATTAAAGTGCAGAACTGGAAAACATTCACCATGAAAATGGAAGTGAAAAGAAAGCTGAGGTAGCAATACTTTTATGAGACAAAATACACATTAAAACAAAGACTATAACAATAGATAAAGAAGGACACTATGTAATAATAAAGGGAACAATCCAGCAAGAGGGTATAACAGTTGTAAATATCTATGCACCTAATATGGAAGTACCTAAGTACATAAAGTACCTATTAACAGACCAAAGGGAGAAATTGACAGTAATACAGTAATAGTAGGGGACTTTATACCCACTTACAACAATGAAGAGATAACCCAGACAGGAAATCAACAGGAAAACAGTGGCTTTGAATGACACATCAGACCAGAAGGACCTAATAGATACACACAGATCATTACATCTAAAAACAGCAGAATATATTCTTTTGAAGTGCACATGAAACATCCTCCAGAATAAATCACATATTAGGCCATAGAACAAGTCTCAATAAGTTCAAAAACACTGAAGTCATATCGTGCATCTTTTCTGACCACATGCTATGAAACTAGAAATCAATCACAAGAAAAAGTCTGGAAAGAATACAAATGCATGGAGGTTAAATAACATGCTACTAAATAATGAATGGGTCAACCAAGAAATCAAAGAAGAAATAAAAAAATACATGGAGACAAATGAAATGAAACACAACAATCCAAAATCTTTAGGTTGCAACAAAAACTCTTCTAAGAGGGAAGGTTATAGCAATACAGGTCTACTTCAAGAAACAAGAGATCGCAAATACAACCTAACCTTATACCTAAGGGAGCTAGGAAAAAAAAAAGAGTAAACAAAACCCAAAGCCAGTGGAAGAAAGAAAATACTAATGCTTAGACCAGAAATAACTAAAATGGAGGAAGGGAGGGAGGGAAAAAAGGGAAGGAATTAGGAAAAGAAAGGAGGGAAAGAAAGAAAAAAAAGAGGCCAGAAATTCGTTCCTTGAAAAGATAAATAAAATTAATAAAGTTCAGCCAGACTAATCAAGAAAAAAAGAGGACTCAAATAAAATTATAAAGGAGAAATAATAACAAACACTATAGAAATACAAAGAATTATGAGAATATTATGAAAAGTTATATGCCAAGAAATTGGACAACTTAGAAGAAATGGATAAATTCCTAGAAACCTATAGCATTCCAAAATTGAATCAGGAAGAAATAGAAAATTTGAACAGACATTACTGGCAATGAAATTTAATCACTAAACATAAAACTCCCAAAAAACAAAAGTCCAGGACCAGATGGCTTGATGAATTGTATCAAACATTTAAAGAAGAGTTGATACCTATTCTTGTCAAACTATTCCAAAAAAAAATAGAAGAGCAAGGAAAGCATCCAAATTCATTCTGCAAAGCCAGCATTATCCTGATCCCAAAACTAGAGAAATACTACATAGAAAGAAAACTATAGGCCAATAGCTCTGATGAAGAGGTGTAAAAATCTTCAAGTATTAGCCAACTGAATCCAATAACACATTTTAAAAAATCATTCACCACGATCAAGTGGGATTTATTCCAAGGACTCAAGGGTAGTTCAATATTTGCAAATCAATCAACATGATACAGCACATTAAGAAAGGATAAAAACCATATGATCATGTCAATAGATGCAGAAAATACATTTGCAAAGTAAAACTCATTTAGCTTTATTTAACATTACTCAGACCAGCATTATCCAAGGTATAAGTGAATAACTTTGAAGTTTGAAGTGAAAATGGAAATATTAATATGAAAGAGATAGAATGACAAATGTGTGAGAGAGAATGCTATAAACTCCAGTCCTCATGAATTAGGAGGAAGAACAAAGGCATGTGGTCTGTAAAGCTGAGAGGTGGTGAGGCATGGAGAGCAGATGCAAGCTGTGTATCATTTCACATTCCTTTGCAGCTTCAGAGGAAAAGAGGAGGAGATATGAAAGGATTGGTATGTCATGTGACTAAACATCCCCCTAAACGCCAATGGTTAAGAGGAGAAAAATCCACATAATGCTTTGGAATAAGAAGAAAGCACTTTAATAGCAGATTCTAGTTCAGAGGATACATATTAATTCTGAGAGATTGTATAAGAAAGAGAAGACTTGACAGGAACCGACATTGGTTTTGTGAGTTGAAAATTACCTGGAAGACAAGATACAGAAAAGCTTTGTAAATCAGAACTAGAATTCTTCTGCTCTTGAAATTATAGGTCACGGAAATATTTGATTTAACCAGTCTCTAATGGTGCCAGCCTGTCAGGCTGAAGATTACTTACATGAGTTGCTTACAATGCAAAATAATAACCCTATTAAATTTAAGAAGGTTTAAAATGCATTTCCTTTTGATGGGATTAAGAAAGTCCTAATATTTAGAAAAAGGAAATTAATATCAATTTTCTGAGGGACCGACTTGCTTTAAATATATTTAAATAACAAAAGAACTACTTTTATCTTTACCTAAGAATTTAGGAAAGTGAGTGGTGTGTGAAAAAAATTGTTTTTAGTATTTGCAAGCATTTGATAAATTTTAAGGGGTTGCTGTTACCTGTTCTTTATTAATGTACTTAGAATATATTAAGTATTACAAAAAAGAAAAAACAAGAGTGCCTACTGCCTTTGCAAAAGTCTAAATTTATCATCTGTTTCCATACATCATTATTTCATTTTAGATTTCTAATTTTTGTCTATATTGTATCTGTGTATAGTGCAATAAAAAGATACTAGAAAATTGTATGTACTATGAGGATTAAAAATGTCAACGTCTCTTAACCATATGCTTCCTATCTCCCAATACTGTCTGCCTGAATCAACTGGTAATAACAGAGCAGAGAAGACAAATACTGAGGAACTGAATTCAGAGTAATCAATGTGAATAGTGCTTTTAGCTCAACACGATAATATTCTATTACCAGTCTGTATTATTCATGTTAGCAAGAACAGTTTTGTTTTCTAAGTCTACACATCTGAGTAATCAAATGCAAACTTTTTTCAATTGGGAAATGTTTGTTCCTGAACTACAACTCTTGCAGGTATCAAAGCATAATTTAGTCATATAGAAGGGACTTATAAATTACAATTATTAAACCCTGTAGCAGTGCTTATCTTACCTTTTTCACAAGAATGTCCCAAAACAAAGAAGAGCCAATGTCTGCCCTAACCTCAGAATTTCTTCAAAGTCTCATATATTATTTCTTAAATGCAAGCTAGTTTTATACTGTTTCCATAACACATTTTAGTAAATAGAATTAGTATGTTTTTAATTTCCATGGAGTAACATAAATGCTCTTAGAAAATGTACCACTTTTACACTATAGTTTCTGGCATCTAAGGGGTAAAGCAAGTAGAAGACACTAAAATGTGAAAATAGACTCACATAAGACCTAATTTACTTTTTAAATAATTTACATACCTATAGCACAAATTATCCAAGTATAATATTTCACTGAAGCTTTATGGACTTTTCTATAATGAAATACTTTTGAAGATGATTACACCAAGTAATGGAAACTTCACCTAAGGAGAATAAGCAGGTCAGAGGGAAGGGAGACATTCTTTAAATTAAACAATAAATGACATTTCTTTTACATGCTAAAGTCTATTAAATCAAAACTGCCTAAACCAAAAGAAGATAATCAGGAAGCATTAGAAAATGAGAACAACGTGCTGCAGTCAAATTTGGGTCCTAATCTCTTGCAATGAAATGATCATGCAGGGCTCCCTCTGTTGGCTCTTCTGTGGTCTACGTACATTTTATAATGAAGGCCAAGCAACCTTGCAATATTAAAGATGTGCAAAGATTCATTAGAAAATGTTAATGTTGGGGCGCCTGGGTGGCACAGCGGTTAAGGGTCTGCCTTCGGCTCAGGGCGTGATCCCAGCGTTGTGCGAACGAGCCCCACATCAGGCTCCTCCGCTATGAGCCTGCTTCTTCCTCTCCCACTCCCCCTGCTTGTGTTCCCTCTCTCGCTGGCTGTTTCTATCTCTGTCGAATAAATAAATAAAAAATCTTTAAAAAAAAAAAAGAAAATGTTAATGTTTTAAATTATCAGAGATTTCCCCCACCCCCAAATTGATGATTAAGGTCATTAATCAACTGAGACATTCTTTGTAGATACACTAAATAAATATAATTGGAGGCAAATAAGCATTGTTTTTAATAAGAAAAAAAAAGACTTTATATTCCTGGGTAATGAAAATGAGGTATGTATTGTGTATATTGGGCATTTATCTTATCAGAAGGAAGAATTTTTAAGTAATACAATATCAAATTTTAAAACTCTTCTTTCCTGCTGTGAGATAGTTATTTACTTGTGACCAAAGTCTAGTCAAACAAGAGGTCTTAAACAGAAGATTGCCAACAGCCCAAGCATTGTTCAGTGCTCTCTACTACATTCCCTCCTCAGATTTCTTGCCCTTTCGCTACCCTGCTTTCCTCCCCAGTTTTTAACTGCACTTCCTCCTTTTCCTCCTTGCCTCCTACTACTACTCCATCTTCATTTCCAAACCCCCCTAAGTCTCAGGCTCTTTGTTCTGCAAGAAAAAGATGGCATTAGCAATATTCATTTCAAATTTTCCTATCGGTTCACAAATCTCTCCTTAAACACTTCCTGCTTCCTTAATCCTTATATAGAACATCCACTTCTTACCTCAACAGTTACTTTATCCCCCCCCCTTTTATCTAAAATATGGGGGGAGATTCTGGTCCAACACATAGCCCAGTAAATGCTAGTCACATTCTATTACAGGTACAGCTTGGATGAATGGAAACTCATGGAACTTGGTCTCAATAGTGGAGAGTTACTCTCCAGAGACCTGGGAAAAAAAACTAAAGGACCCAATAAGGGACTGTCATGTGATACCACCCTATTTTAGTTTCTACTGTTTGCTTCCCCATTTTAATTAGGCAAAAGTAATGAGCCCTTTGTTCTGCAGAATTGCTCTAAAAACTTCTTCAAAGGAAGTCCTTCTGGCAAAGTAGCACATGTTAATTCTACATATTCCAAATTCAACCAGCTCTCACTAGAAATGGGATGCAAGTGGGTCTTTATCTCCTATTAAGTATTCAGTTCCTGTTCCCTATCACCTGCAGTAATACATAGGCAATCCTGAAGGCCTTCCACAGCAAAAATCCTATACTGAAATAATCATGTTGAGAATAGGAAAATGAAGTCTAAATCTCTTTATTCCCACATAATCTTTCGTACTGTTTGAGGATCATATTGTGAGTTAAAGAATAGGTGACAACATCCCCTAGATATCTATTTTTTTGAACTGTTAGGTTTAAATGAACCCCCATCCTAAATTCCAAACTTACACACCAGACTCAGTTAAAACAGTCTAAAAATTTTATTAAGTGCTATCTAAAGGCTCAAGACAGTATTTTCATCTGCTTTTTTTTTTTTTTGGCTCCACAGTATTTAAAGCATATGACACATTAAGCTATTTAAAACAGTGAAATCTCAGTTATTTTATTTTAGATTATTTTTCCTCCCTTATTCATTTGTAGCCCAAGGATTACAATGTTTTTAATGATAGATTGTTATTCTGATTTATGTCATTGGATGCTTTAGACTTAAACTATGTGATTCCACACATTTTACTTTGTACTCTTCTGACTGCTATTATTAAGAAGTAATGTTCTCAGGAAATCTCCCATTGTAGCTCAGAGCCAATCATTACAGTTGACAGCATCCAAGGCCTCAAATGATAATGTCAAAAGTGAATTACAGCTTTCAAAATAAATTATTATTGGGCTACACTACATTGTGGAAGCAGTATACTTTTCAATCAAGGGTAGTTACTTTCAATCACATCTTTTTGAAAGACTTTCAGGATATTAACTTTCCAAATATTTTTAGGAATTTCAGAGCTTCTAGATTTTCACCATCCCTTCTCAAATATCACTGAACTACCTATAAAACTAATAAAAAGAATAGCCTAAAAGCTACATTATTCTGGATTATGGTTATAGCTTTATATTTAATATTCATTAGTCCCTCAGTTATTTTCTCTTAAGTTTTGACTATTGGGTATTACTGTACTAATCTTATTTTAAAGGTACCAACTGGATCATTGGGAGCTCAATGAATAGCAATAGAAGAACTACAACAAAATATTATTCTTCCTGTTTACCTTGATGACTACAGAATCTTTCACTTGTATTGTTTTAGAGAATCAGGATGCTTCGTGATAATCACCAATAAATGGGAAGCAAAACACAAGTCAGAATAAAATGAAGGGATTTTTTGTGGTAGACGTCAGATTCTCAAAAAGCTCTTCAAATCTTGGGTTTTAATCTCCAGCTGGGCAGGTTGATTTCACTATCAATTTGTGAACACTATTCTCAAATCAATACTACATATTTCCCAGACAGTCTCACAAGTTTGCTTTTCTTTTCTTCATACCTACAATTTCACACCTTCCTTTTTTTCTGGAATGTCCAGCTTTTCTTCATCCTCTAATACTCAACAGGTGATCTTGCAACCTTCTTAATCAAGAAAATAAAAGTTATTAATAACTTTCATCTCTTCAGAATACAAATCCAGCTGAATTTTCACCCTTTTCTCTCCCTCTATCTAATTAAAATTGAGAGTGCCTATAACCTGAATCCTTGCTCCTGATGTTTTTTCAGAAAACTCCTTTTGTCAGTCATCCCCTCCTGGAGTTTTTCAATTTCTACTCCTCTACTATAACTCTGTGTCCTTGCCATTAGCATCCATTACTAGACCTCATTAAACAATAACAACAACAAAACCTCTATGGCCACTTTCCAGCTCTTTTCCAACCTCTTTTGCACCTTAAAAAAACAGAGGGTTTTCTGGAAGAAGTCTGGGAAGATAAAAGAGGAGGAGGACCCTAAGCTCACCTTGTCACACCAATACAGCTAGCTAATACTCACATCAGCATAAATAACCTAGAAAACTACCCAAAAACTAGCAGAAAAAACTCTATAACTAAAGGTAGAGAAGAGGCCACTTCATAGAGGGTAGGAAGAGTGGGGAGATAAAAGGGCCCTGGCCTTCTGTGATCAGAAAGGACCTGGGGGCCCAGAGAAAGGCAAGAACCAGATTCTCTTTGGCTCAAGAACCAGCCCACGTGGGGAAGACAAATCCACACATTTGGCTTTGATAGCAAGAGGGGTTAAATTTCATGGGTTCTTAAAACCAGAGGTACTTAAAGCCTGGAATTTTAAAAATCATCTGACTCAGCTCAGTGAGAGCCCTGAGTGAATTAGGAAGCTGAGCCCCTGCTCTTAAACAGACAGTACTACAAAGGTCCTGTGAAGATCCAACTTAGAAGCTACAGTTTGAAAAACACTTGAGGCTCATGGGAGAGAGTTCTTGGGAAAGAGCTCATGGGAGAGTGTCCTGGAAAGGCAGGGATTGCAGGGAGACCCCTCCAGGAACAAAGAAGCTGGCAGGTGCCATTTCCCTCCCCTGCCCCTCAGCATAAACACATAGCCACCTGCAGGAACAAGCACAGTGCTAATACTCACTACCTAACTTGCTTACACCAGGCCCTCCCCCACATACACGCTTCATTGGGTCCACCCTTCCCAGTCATGCTTTCCTCAATCCCTACCTTGTGGGTTCTTTCCCCTAGAAGACCAGCATAAACCTCACCAACACTTCATCTCCCAACCCACATATTTTGCAGGACATTAATCCAAGGAGTGGCAGCTGGTCACCTACCAGGAGGACGTGCACACCTTGTTAAAACTGCACCCCATGCCCACATGTGGTTTGCAGAAAAGCCTCACCAGCCCCAGTCTCTGCAACAGTTGTGTGTCTCCTGTGGAAGAGGCCAGTGCCACCTTGTTAAAAGTGAGCATCCTGCCCACTACTTTCAAAAGCAGGAAACATAGCTGACTTTCCTAACACAGAAAAACAGAGAGTTAGATGAAATGAGGAGACAGAGGAATATGTCCCAAGTGAAAGAACAGGACAAAAACCACAGCAAGAAACCTAAGCAAAACAGATAACAATATGCCTCATAGAGAATTTAAAGTAATGATCATAAAGATACTCACTGGATTTGAGAAAAGGGTGGAAGACATCAGTGAGACCCTTGACAAAGAGATAAAAAGGAACCGGAGATGAAGAACACAATAAACGAAATTTTAAATACACTTGATGGAATAAATAGCAGGCTAGAAGAGACAGCGGAACGAATTGACTATATGGAAGACAGAGTAATGGAAAGTAATCAAGCTGAGCAGGTGAGTGAAAAAAAATACGTGAAATGAGAATAGGAAACTCAGTGATTCCATCAAGCATAATAACATTCATATTATAAGTCCCAGAAGAAGACAGAAAAGGAGGAAGAAAATTTAAGAAATAATTGCTGAGGGGCGCCTGGCTGGCACAGTGGTTAAGCACCTGCCTTCGGCTCAGGGCGTGATCCCAGCGTTATGGGATCAAGCCCCACATCAGGCTCCTCTGCTGGGAGCCTGCTCTTCCTCTCCCACTCCCCCTGCTTGTGTTCCCTCTCTCGCTGGCTGTCTCTATCTCTGTCAAATAAATAAAATCTTTAAAAAAAAAAAAAGAAAAAAAAAAGAAATAATTGCTGAAAACTTCCCTAATCTGGAGAAGGAAACAGACTTATCATTTGAATTTGTTTAGACTTGTTTTGTGGACTACTGTGTGATCTATTCTGGAGAATGTTCCATGTGTACTTGAAAATAATGTGTATTCTGCTGTTTTAGGATGGAATGTTCTGAATATATCTATTAAATCCACCTGGTCCAGGGTGTCATTCAAAGCCACTGTTTCCTTGTTGATTTTCTTTTTAGATGATCTGTCCATTGATGTAAGTGGAGGTGTTAAAGTCCCCTAATATTTCTGTATTTCTATCAATTAGTTCCTTGATGTTTGTTATGAATTGTTTTTATATATTTGGGTGCTCCTATGCTGGTGAACAAATATTTACTATTATATCTTCTTGCAGAATTGCCCCTTTTATTATATAGTGTTCTTCTTTGTCTTTTGTTACATTGTTTTAAAGTCTATTTTGTCTAAGTATTTTTATACTGACTTTCTTTTGATAAATGTTCCTCCATCCCCTCACTTAAATCTGCATATGGCTCTAGATCTGAAATAAGACTCTTATAGGCAGTATGTTTTGGGATATCTGGGATGCAGCAAAAGTGGTTGTAAGAGGGAAGTTTATATCACTACAGGCCTACCTCAAGAAGCAAAAAAAAATTTGGGGGTGCCTGGGTGGCTCAGTCAGTTAAGCATCCAATTCTTGATTTTGGCTCAGGTCATGATATCAAGGTTATGAGATAGAACCCCAGGTCAGGCTCCTTGGTGGGCATAGAGGCTGCTTAAGATTCTATCTCTCCCTCTCCCTTTGCCCCTCCTCCCTACTCACACTCTCTCTCTCTCTCTCTCTCTCTCTCAAAAATAAATAAATAAATAAATAGCAAGAAAAATGTCAAACAAACTGACCTTACAACTAAAGAAGCTAGGGAAAAATCAATCAATCAATCAATCAATCAATCCCAAACCTAGCAGAAGGAAGAAAATAGTAAAGATTAGAGCAGGAATAAATTATATAGAAACTAAAAAAAAAAAAAAAAAAAAAAAAAAAAAAAAAAAAAAAAACGAATAGAACAAATCAATGAAACCAAAAACTGGTTCTCTGAAAAGATCAACAAAATTGATAAACTTCTAGCCAGACTCATCAGGAAAAAAAAAAAAGACTCAAAACAGAAATGAAGAGAAATAACAACTGAACTGACATCACAGAAATACAAAGGATTATGAGAATATTATGAAAAATTATATGCCAACAAACTGGACAACCTAGAAGAATTGAATAAATTCCTAGAAACATATAACCTACCAAAACTAAAGCAGGAAGAAATAAAAATTTTTTTTTTTTAAAGATTTTATTTATTTATTTGACAGAGATAAAGACAGCCAGCGAGAGAGGGAACACAAGCAGGGGGAGTGGGAGAGGAAGAAGCAGGCTCATAGTGGAGGAGCCTGATGTGGGGCTCGATCACATAACGCCGGGATCACGCCCTGAGCCGAAGGCAGACGCTTAACCGCTGTGCCACCCAGGCGCCCCAAGAAATAAAAAATTTGAACAGAACTATTACCAGCAATGAAATTGAATCAGCAATCAAAAGACTCCCAACAAACAAAAGTCCAGGACCAGATGGCTTCATAGATGAATTTTACAAACATTTAAAGAAGAGGTAATATCTATTTTTCTCAAATTATTCCAAAAATTAAAAGAGGAAGGAAAACTTCCAAATTCATTCTATGGAGCCAGCATAATTCTGATACCAAAACCAGATAAAGACACCACAAAAAAAGGGAACTACAAACCTGTCTCTGATGAACACAGATGCACAACTCCTCAACAAAATACTAGCAAACCAAATCCAACAATACATTAAAGAAAATCATTCACCACGATCAAATGGGATTTATTCCTGGGATGCAAGCGTGCTTCAATATTCCCAATCAATCAATGTGATACATTATATCAATAAGAATAAAAACCAAATGATCATTTCAACAGATACAGAAAAAGCATTTGACAAAGTATAACAAGCATCCATAATAACAACCCTCAACAGAATAGGTTTAGAGGGAACACATCTCAACATAATAAAGTCTTTATATGGAAAAACCCCCAGCTAATGTCATACTTAATGGGGAAAAACTGAGAACTTTTTCCCTAAGATCAAGAACAAGACAAGGATGTCCACTCTCAACACTTTTATCCAAGTTAGTATTGTGAGTCCTAGCCACAGCAGTTTGACAAGAAATAAAATGCATCCAAATCAGTAAAGAAGTAAAACTTTCACTATTTGCAGATAACATGATACTATATATCTATCTATATAGAGAGACAGACAGACAGACATGGACAGAGAGAGAAAACCCAAAAGATTCCACCAAAAAAGAATTGGAACTGATAAATGAAATCAGTAAAGTCACAGGATACAAAGCCAATGTACAGAATCTGCCATAACAAATTACTACAAACTGGGTAGCTAGAAAAGAATTTACCCTCCCACAGTTCAGGGGTCCAAGAGTCTGAATTCAAGATTTGGCACAAGGTTGGTTTCTTCTGGAGGCTCTGAGGGAGAAACCATCCCATGTCTCTCCTGGCTGCTGGTGGCCCCAGCAAGTTTTGGCATTCCTTGTCTTGTAGCTGCATCACTTCAGTCTCTGCTTCTGCTTTCATATTACTTCTCTCTCCATGTGTGTGTGTGTCATCTCCTCTTCTCATAAGGATTCCAGTCATTGGATTTAATCCTGGATAACCTTATCTGTACCTGATTGTATCTATAAAGACTCTGTTACTAAACAAGATCACATTCACTGGAGGGTTCAAACCTGAACATAACTCTTTGGAGAACACAATTCAACTCACTGCAACTTCTCAACAGCATTCAACAAATTTGAAGTTGCTCTTGAATCCTACTTTCCTTTCTTGGCTTCTGGTACACTGGATTCACCTGATTTTCTTCCTGAGTACTCTTTAGTCTCATGTAGGTGTTCATTTTCCTCTATCCAACATCTACATTTTAAAGATCTTCAGAGTTCCACTTTGAGCCATCCTCTCTTCTCCCTCTGTATTCACTTTCTAGGAGACCATATCCCCAAATTTGAAAAGATCTCAAATTTGTAGCTCTTCTGAGCGTCAGACCATTCTTTCCAACCACCTACATAACATCTCTATTCAATAATTTATATTTCTAAGACTATATATTTAAAACTAATCCCTGGTTTTCTACCCAAATTTGCTCCATTTCATATCTTTGATTTCTCAGGAAATTAAATGTCCATTCACTCAGGGTTGTTTTGTTTTAACACCAGAAATCTGGGAGTAAATGCCTTTTCTCTTTTCCTTAGCACCTTCCCCAATCCATCACAGCTAGCTGCCAAGATATGTTACCTCAACTTTTAATGTATATTTCAGTTCCATTCATTTTCCCTGGCACCACCTTAATTCAAATCACAAGAATTTCTTATTTGGAAGACTGAAAAGGCTTGCTAAATAATTTCAATTTCTCCATCTTATCACCTTCCAGTTCATTTTTTCCATAACAGTAAGCTTAAACTTTGAAATAAAGAATCACAGCATTTTAGAAACTTGGTTCAAAACTTTTCAATAGTTTTCCAATGCATTTGGAATAAATTTCAGTTCTTTTTCATGATCTCCATGAACTGGCCTTGCCAAATTCTCCATCTTCATTTCTCACCAATTTCCAAGACTTGCTTAGTGTATATTAAATTCCTTTTAATTTCTCAAAAATGCAGGTCATATCAGATCCTTCAACACAACACTCCTATGCACTGGAACATTCTTTTTCCTCTTTCTTAATCTGCCAACTTTCTATTACATCTTCAAGTTTTGAATTAAATATCACCTTCTTAAGTGAAGTCTTTTCAAATCACAGAACCACTACCTTGATGGAATAACTTAATCCTGACCCTACCATTATTAATTTGAGCATGCCTTATTTATTAGAGTCTTATCTGTTCTCATCTGGAAAAAAAAATGACTTATTTGGGCAAAGTGGCTTCCCATATTTTGTTGTAGCTTAATAACTCTGCCATTCTATGATCCTATGAATACTATAAAACTTTAAGAGATAATCAACCATTTTCCTACTTTATCTGGGTACTAATGAAAACTTGAGGTACAGAACTTCCCAAAGTTGTATATTCAGTAGTTTTTCATGACAGAAAGGTTAAGGATATGGGTATAATACATTAACAGCTGGTCTTTTACTGGATCTAGGAAAATTCAAAATCTGTGCCTCACAAAAATTGCCCTATTCTTCACTATTTTATCTCACCCATTTTCAACCACGAATCCCAGATACCCTGTATTCTCTCTCATCCTCAGACTATCTGTGGTCATCCAGATAGTTTCATAAAACTTGGATCTTTCTGAGAAGCTCATCATTGCCAGACATCTCTCACACCAAAACACATTTTTCTCTTAGAATTCTAGTCTCCTAAGATTTCATTCAATCATAAATCCAAATTTCCTCTTTCTAAATAGACAATCAACTAACACAATAAATTAATCTGTGCTGGATTGATAGGTTCCAAAAGTAATGTATTAGTCTTTCCAAACAGGATATTTCTATCAGATGAATGTATTTTTGTTCATATTCAATTTCAGCAATAAGCAAGATTAATTTAAATGCCAAAAATTTATCATACCATTTATTAGATATTGCTAAAAGTTAGTCATTTATAAATGTATTGTTTTATTTCTGTTTTATACATAAATATACAATGTTTTAATTATATATATTTTATAATTCCTTACATATACTTATTTATTCATACTGAAAAAAACATGCTCTATGCATCATATAAGCTCTAAACACTTAGGGAGGTTTTTGTAAAATCTTTTTCTTCCACTTTGATTCAAAAAATAAAATTTCACTTTTAGTAATGACTAAAATCAACAACTTTCTAATATATTGTATCATGTTTCTAATAGCATAGATTTAAAGAGCGTAAGGAGATTGTTGCTAAATAAAAAAAAATAAAGGTATTATTATATCTCTTTCAAAAAGACATTTCTTAGAAGTTTACACTTTTTGCCTCTAAAACATACAATTTAAAATAAATACATTTTATCCTAATTTTTATTTGTATCTTCTTTTAAATTCTAGTTACCAACCATACCTAATTAACTATTATGTTAAACTTTTCTTTAAAAAATATTTTTCATGCATTATGTCCATTGGTTTGTCAACATGATTAAGATATATAATACAAACAACAACAACAACAAAAAAGAAATTCTATTTGGTTGCTATATGTGAGCAAAGAAATTGATTAGGCATTCCTCTTTATTTAAGAGATATATCAGTACATAGAGTTACAGTCTGCCCTCATTTAGTTGTTTCATTTGTAGTGCTCCATATTACATGAGAGCACATCCATTTGAATCCCTTTAATATTCATGATCCTCTCACCAGCCTGAGCAAAAGAGCTAAAGCATTTGATAGCAATCTGAAGAACTTGATTAACAATGTACTAATCATCAGTACCATTGACCTGATTCAAAAATGTTTTCAATTCATCCATCACTTTTATAACCAAAGATGATTGCATTACTTTACCATTTTTTATTTAAATAAAACCCCATGAGCTGAAAATATCAAACTATTTCTACTAAATGCACCTTGCAACAATTTAATTTATTTTTAAACTAAGTTCTGAAGTGACCTATAATAAACAATTAGTACTTGAACATAGAAAACTAGAGCACAAGTGGTCTGCTGTAAAATCAATTCACTCTGACTTCACATTACTAAATGTTAAATTGTGCCAAAGAATTAATTTTGCAATAAATTGTTATTGTTGTTACCAAAAAATCCAACTAAGGGATATTACTAGGAGTAATTATACATGTATCAAAATGCGTTGAATGTAGAATGTGAACTATAATTATCCCCCAAATTGCTTATCATTCAAATGTTAATTTTAAGAATTCTATTTTTATAGCCATAGCTTATTTTATTTAAAATTTCCAAGATCTTATTTTTAATGCATCCTAAAAATATACTACTGGCATGGTAAATTTAATAATTTAAAAGTATAAACATACACTAGTGTATCATTTTTTGATTCAACTATTACTTATCAGTATTAGGTTAATATAAGATGATATAGTGATCTAGAAGTGGAATAAATTACCTTTTGCACCAAAATATCACTGAGCACTGGGTCTATTAGTGAGCTTGTGCAGTATCATATATTTTTAGAAAAAAAAAATAGGACTATGAAATCGAATACATCTGAGAAAAATAGCAGTATCATTCTCCAGACAGATTGAAACATATTTCCATATTAATAGGTCCAAAGTGATAATTTGGCTATCATCTATGCACATGATCTTCCATGTTTTTTCAAATATCAAACTATAATTTTATATATGCATTAGCACACCTGTTGCAAAATGTGCTTTAAATCATGATTTTGCATTAGTTCAACATTTTTATTCTTTTTTTTTTTCATGAAGTTCGAACATTAGGACAGTTTAGATATCATTTAATATATTTAGAGTTTCATTTTTAAATCATTATTTAAGGTGTCAAACCACTGAGAACAGTATTATAATATATTTCAATTTGCTTAAATTTACTATCTAGCTTTCAAGGTTGAAAATCTAATTTCATGTTTTTCTTTAAATTCCAGTTAGTTAACATACAGTGTAAGATTAGTTTCAGGTGTAGGATTTAGTGATTTATCACTTACATACAACATCCAGTGCTCATCACAAGTGCCCTCCTTAAAACCCATTATCCATCTGGCCCATCCTTCTGCCCACCTCCCCTCCAGTAACCTTCAGTTTGTTCTCTATAGTTAAGAGTCTGTTTTCTAGTTTGTCTCTCCACCCACACCCACCCCACTGCCATGTTCATTTGTTTTGCTTCTTATATTCCACATATGAGTGAAACGAAATGGTTCCTGACTTTCTCTGACTTAGTTTGCTTAGCATAATACTCTCTAGCTCCATTCACATCATTGCAAATGGCAAGATTTCATTCTTTTTTATGGGTGAGTATGATGTGAATACCATATCCTTTTATCCATTCATCAGTCAATGGACATTTGGGTTCTTACAAAACTCAACACCCAAGAAACAAATAATCTAGTTTAAAAATGGGCAGAAGACATGAATAGACATTTTTCCAAAGAAGACATACAGATGGGTAATAGACACATGAAAACATGCTCAACATCACTCATCATCAGGGAAATATAAATCAAAAGTACAATGAGCTATCACCTCACCCCTGTCAGAATGGCTAAAATTAACAACACAGGAAAACAACAGGTGTTGGCAAGGATGAGGAGAAAGGGGAACCCTCTTACACTATTGGTGGGAATACAAACTGGTTCAGCCACTCTGGAAAACAGTATGGAGTTTCCTCAAGGAGTTAAAACTAGAACTACCCTGTAATCCAGCAATTGCACTACTAGTTATTTACCCAAAGGATACAAAAATACTGATTCTAAAGGATACATGCACTCTGATATTTATAGCAGCATTACCAACAATAGCCACATTACAGAAAAAATCTAATTTTTCAAATACATTATTTTATTGATTCTTTGGCAAAGTCTACATGTAATTACACGAAAGTAAATAGAATAAAGTATTTAGCGAAACAGATAATGGCTCTATACTAATCAAGGCATAGCATTTCTAGGAATCATGACATTTGAATCTATGTGGATTGATCTTAAGAAATCAAATAAACCAAATTCAGATGGTTGCTGTTAAGGTGTTTTTTTCGCTCCCACTTCCAGCCCAGTTATTTAAAATAAAAATCTCATGAAAAAAACTTTTCTACTCAGTTGATTTTAACTTACTAATAACATCAATTATTTCCAATTTATAATTAGGATGAGTCATTATCTCTAAGGGTTTTTTTAATTACAAATTTTAATAACAAATACTAAACTTCAATGCTTATAAAGCAATAGATCTTTTAAATTACCAGAGTCCAAAAATATTCTGAAAAAATTTACTAGTCTTTATGAGACTAAATTTTCTGATATAACTGGATCTGTCATACATAATTTTCAAAATTTCTTATTTAAAACTGTGAGTTCTAGCTTGTATGGAGTTTGCCAGACAAAACACTGCCCTTCTATAAAGAACAAAATGAAGATAATGAAAGCATTACTATAATCTTTTAAATATTAAATAAAAGTGGGTAACTGGACATTTCAGATTAATCTACTGTCATACTTCTTACTTTACACATTGTTTTATCTAAAGAAGTATCAAAAAAATATATGAAAAATTATGCAAATAACTCAACAAAGTTTTAACATTTCCCTATGATTAGACTATGTGATTTTTGCTATGTGGTAAATGGTGATACTCAATAAAATATTTTGATAAAAATGTTTTCCTTTTACAAGAGTGAATTTGGAAAATGAAGATCAACAATTTTGTGAAAGAGACTTTTTAAGTAATGAAAATGGTTCATCAATCTAAGCCTTCTTGCTTTTCTCAAAACTGTTTTTCCGTGATAGATAATTGCCTTGTAGATGATGAACTGAAATCTAAATTTGGGATAAGGGCACGGTATAAAATGTCCCCAAATGCTATTTGCAAAAATCTCTGCAAAGAGGCTGCCATTGTATTGCGCTCTTGGTCAAATGACTTATGGTACTAACCACATGGAATAGAAAACTAACAATCTATGGGGTGCCTGGGTGGCACAGCGGTTAGGCGTCTGCCTTCGGCTCAGGGCGTGGTCCCGGCGTTCTGGGATCGAGCCCCACATCAGGCTCCTCCGCTATGAGCCTGCTTCTTCCTCTCCCACTCCCCCTGCTTGTGTTCCCTCTCTCGCTGGTTGTCTCTATCTCTGTCGGATAAATAAATAAAATCTTTAAAAAAAAAAAAAAGAAAACTAACAATCTAGACGAATCAAAAGAAGAAGAAGGAGGAGGAAGAGGAGGAGAAGAAAGAAAGAAAGAAAGAAAGAAAGAAAGAAAGAAAGAAGAAAGAAAAGATACTCTAACTAGTTTTAGTAGAATCTTCCATTCTTAATGAAAAAGAAGTTGATAAGGCTGAAGTGGAAAGTTGGGCTTCCGAAAAGTAAATCACTATTCCTCCTTCTTTTGCTTTTTCTTTTGCTTTCATAATATTTGGAAGCAGAGATACACACAAGGTACACATATGTGTATATAAATGTAAATGAGCATTAATGAAAAACATTCTTCCTTTATGTAAAAGGATGAGAACCATCTAGCCTAATGCTGGACAGGAACTGATATCACATGCATATCAGTTATGTATTGAAAGTTTAATATGGTCCCAGTAGTTAAGAAAAAAAAATAAACAGTTGAAAATAAGATATGAGCAAACTAAACCAAACCAATAAAAACACTCAAAGATTCATGTAGAGCTAAGAGAAGATACTGGCACAGAATGAACTATAAGTTCATCTCCATGGAGGGGAGGGTAGTATATGCCGCAACCTCTATACTTCTTACTTGTCTCGGAGCATTTTTATATAAGCCTCTGTGGATACAAATTCAGATTATGAATCTGATGAGGCATACGCTCTTGGAGCTCACTGACAACAGGTAATCCACAACTCTAAGCTGAACCAGAAGAACACTGAACATGTTTTTCTGGGAGGCTGAACAGCTTTCTTGCTTGCCACCTCTATTTATGTAGGTATTAGGTGTATTACCCTTAAAAGTATGATTAATAGAATCCATTTCTGATAGCTGAAACAACCTTCTTTAAGTTGAAATTTTTAGTTTTGAACAGCTTTGGGGGCATTCAGGTAAATACAAGCATAAGAGTTTATAATTAGTCTGACATTTCTAGATACAATTAACTTGCAGATTCAAATACTTGATTTACATATATAAATATCATCATGCACTGACAATTCATAACCTTCCTTTGGAAAATGTAACTCTATCATAAGTCATTCTCTGCGTGGATATTCATTTAATTCTCCATATGGCTACACAAGACACACATACACACAGACACACACATTTGTGACATTCAGGAGATCTTCTCTTAATCACTAAAAAACATTGCTAAGTAATAGGTTACTGACCTAGTAGTCTTGCAAATCTTGTGTGACTTTAAGATATTAACTCTTCAAATATCTGTAAAGAAAATGTATTAAATTTTATTTATAGATTCCTTTTACATACTTTCTAATATTGTTTTATTTCTTCACAAAATACACATTCTTCATTAGTTTAAGTTAGATCTTTCAAAATCTGAGTATTAGGAAGTCACTTGTGAATGCACAGGGAGGTGATTTTCATTACGGCACTAAAAAAATGAAGATGTTGAGTCAAACTTCGTGGCCGTTATTCAAATCCTAGAACGTAAATTTATTTCACGACATCAGTATTTTCAGGGAAATACACATGATGCTCTATGTATGACTTTGCCAATTGTCTGACATTATTTACAGTCACATTTGCATTTACCTCTGTTGTTAAATGTCCAAAATATATATGGCAACACCCTATCTGGAAACTAAATGAGCCAGAGAAAAGTAATGAAGAGAACCACCAAATAAAATATAAAAATAAAATCCCAATTCCATATGGATGGGTTGAAACATACATTTAGTCGCTGATACCCGTCCCCCCCAAAAAAGGCATTCGTCTCTTTAGAGCGCTATTGTGTCCAAACCATTTATTTTCCATTATTTTAAAAAAGTGTTGCTTAAATGGTGGCATTTTGTACTGTAAAATGTTTAAATTGAATAGATTTAATTTTAGGTCCAGTCAAATGTGTAGTTGTCAAGCATTTAATGCTGAAATACATTGCCTTAAGAAATGTTATTTCAGAGCTGTTTGCCTTTTAAATTCTAACACTCTGTATATCTATTTGTCTGGCCGCCATCAAGGAGACATTGTAGCTGGAGGCGTTGGCAGGAAGACGACTGAAGGGCTGCATCCTGTAAAACCCTCAAGTAGGAATTATTGCCTTTCTTGCCTCAGTTCCCAGCTGTATTATGTCACCAAATCACATCACAGTGTAATCAAAGATGAATAAAATATTTTTTTTCTTTACCTTAAATGCTTTTTCTGTCAATTACAATCAAAGGACATGATTTCAGGTCTGTCAGTTTGTGAGGCTCTTTCCTACTGATGACTAAAGCTGTAATCTGCTAAATATAAAATGAATCGGAAAAGTCTTAGAATGATTTTGCTATTAAGAAAAATGTTGTGGTTTTTTTTTCCTCCCACAGGGGACACAAAAGTAATTGGTCTTTAAAGAATGAAATCAAAGATGTGTTGTGTTTTTTTTTTAAATGACCACTTTTCTTCTTTTTATGCTTTCGTCTTCCTGCCTTAATTCTGAATCTCCAGTCGCAACACTGGTTTGTTTTTTTCTGAGAAAATATACATAGTACTCTAACAAAAATGTATAGCTCTTTGTAAATATTCTACTAGCCCCTTGTTTTCATATGTCCAAAACTTTCTTGCCATATTACTGCCAATTAGGTACCCCATAATATTAGCAGTAATTCTGCTGCAACTCCAACTTCCAGGCAGGTTTCTGGCTTGATTACATTATTAACCATAATCAAAAACATTTTCTCAGAATGATTTTAGCTTGGTAGTAGGGATTGCTTCCTTTGATCTTCTTAGCGTTATTTTACGATAGGTTACTCCTCATTTACACTACAAATGCTGGCAAAAATGAAAGTGGTATCTCTCCTAGCAATGCCTGATAAAGTATAATAACTGGTTCAGCAGCCTCTGTCAGCTGCTTTCATCGATGAAAATCGGGTTGTTTATAATGGGGGAGAAAGGCTTAGAATGTAAATGCTTGCCATCGTGAGAAGCTATATAGAACTTGTCATGAACTTCTGCCTCTTTCCTCAATTAAATTTGTATTTCTATCATTGAATATAGCGTCTATTTGTGCAGTTAAGACACCTTCCCTGTGTGTTACACCAAATATCACTCTTGGTGCTCATATCCAGAATTACTGTTAGGAAGTAAGAATATACATGCAACGTTACACATCTTAATTCATTATCCCCAGAAGGCCTCATGCTCCCTTACCCAGCTCTATCCTTCTCCTTTATCTTCCATTACTATTTATTCATCAAAATGAAAAATACATAGTTAGAAACATCTTAAAACAACATATCAGCACAGCTGTTTCTTTAGGGTGGGAGAGAAGAAATCACAGACACCTGTTATCCAGTATTTTCCTGTCATTCAGCATGTGTGTGTGCGCGTGCGCGCCCGCATACACACACACACACACACACACACACACACAGACACACAGAACTACCAGAGAAAAAAGTGTGGGATCAAGTATTACATATAACCTGCTAATAAATACAAACATTTAGTGCCATGTCTTGCTCCAGATGTCAGTAAATTCAAGTCATGTGAAACAACATATCATACACTGAGCAATAAACCCAAGTGCTTTCCAAGTACTTTGGCAAGTGAGAGATTCCTGATGCATTTACAAAAGAAACCTCTGAAAGAGAGTCAAAGAACAAAATTCCGCTTGTGATTTTGTCACCGGCTATGTGATCCTGAAATTAACTAAAAAAATCATTTTTCATGTATACATACCCCAGAGCACAATGAGAATCAGACCAGTTAGCAACCCCGCTAGTTACAAAAGCTAAAGAAATCGTACAACGTTAGAGCCACAGAAACCTTATGACACCTGGTGTGACCCCTTGCTCTCATTTCACAAATGAAGAAAGGATGAACGTGCGTGATACAACGCAGAAGAAAGCTGTTGCGAAGCGGGCCTAGATCAAGGAGTCTATGAAGCAAAACGACTGTCTGAAAAAGTGTAGTATCAAGCTTCACACCTAAATAAAGGTGTCTAGAAAAATGAACATGACTTTTTTTTAAAATGAATTTTAAGTACACAATTAACATCTATACAGTACTGAAAAACAAAGCATTTCACACAAGGCCGAACTTCCTTTAACTACCAACTCAAATTTCAGTCTCCTTTTTTCAACTCAACCCCATCCAAAACAAAGAAAAAATACTGCATCAGACTACTTTGTTTCCTTCCAGATTGTGTGTGTGTGGGTGTGTGTGTGTGTGTGTGGGTGTGGGTGTGTGTGTGTGTGGGTGTGTGTACACCCACTGGGCAGAAAATGTTCCTGTTTGTAAGGGGATCTGAGTACGATCTCAAACTCTGAGAATCCTAACAATGGATTAAAACCCAATATTTTTTCTAGAGCTGGATAATAAACAAAGAACACACCACCTTGGCAGGAAACCTTTGATAATTATACAAACAAAGGTCGTCTTTATGCGTGTGCACATGCTGTTCTCTGCACTACTAAATTCAAACCCTTTTTTCAATATTTTGTAGAGGACTTGGAAAAAATTAGTTATGTTTAGAACCAGTATCCTTATCCATATCTAGTGAAGGTAATATTATCTACCCCCCTTTAGTTCCTTTTAGAATTAAATGAAATTAAGTATCTACAACAGTGCTCAGAACAGTATTTACTTGTAACATCACTTGAATCTTATAATGAGTTGTCTTCTTTTCCCATGGAAATGGCGACTGGAAGGATGAAGAAACAGTTTCTGATTTTATTCTCACCATTTTACACAGTCTCTGTAACATACAGACAGGTACTCAAAAAACGTTTGATTGGTTGGCTGCCTGGATAAACGGGGATTAGATGTACAAGAGCCTAGTCAAGGGGGGAACTAGCAATTATTCGGTAAATTTGATCAATTTATACATAGTATACATAAGGAGTCCTAAATATTGCTTTACTTCCTCCTCGAACATTTTATCGGTATTTCCAAAGCCAAAATTTTGACTTTTGCTGCATCATGTATTATATATATCAGTGTTTCTCAAACTTTCACCATATGAAAATAATATTCATTCAGCTCTCCTGATTTCACTCACCAGGCTGCTCAAGAGCAGAAGTAAAGGAAGAGAGAATTACTACTTTCCCAACTGCACCCAGGTTTTCTGTGAACCGAAGTGGTCACTGGTAACCCATCATGGCACACCAGTCTCACAAATGGGGCAGGAGGCTCTGACTACTCTCATTTGCCTAATATTACTTATTAAAATAACTTTAAATACTATTTCTAGTTAACCTTAAGTACTAATATCTATGAAATCACCGATATTATGATATATATTTCTGCTTAGTAGAAAACAACCTTAAGAATCTCAGTGGCTTAAAACAACACGGATTTATTCCTCACCCACGCCATGTGTACTTTGAGGGCTGGAATGTTCTCCAGAGCTTCTGTTTCATGTTGTCCTCATTCAGGGACTGAGGGTGAAGAAGCTTCTTACATCTGGAAAGTACCTGGTCACTGTGTTAGTGGGAAGACACCACAATGGATTGCATGTTGGTTAGTAAAGGCTGTGCTCCAAGTTTATTGGACAGAGAGGTCTAATCGCCATGATAAACATTAGGGCTATGAGAAAACGCAATCCTGGGTCCTGACAGGAGGAGACTGAAATACTGACAAACAGCTCTAATGGCTAATCTTCATTTCCTTTTGTTTTTCTTCTTGAAATATGATGGAGACCTTACCATAATGAGGTGTACATAAATAATTACAGATCAAAAATAAGAAAATCAGTTCTTTTATAAAAGATAATAATAGTGCTACTTTAGTCTTTATGTACAGAGACAGAGAAATATTGCAACTTTGCCATGAGCTCCGTGGCTATTTGTAATGTCAATATTTTATTTCGATTAGCAACTATCATTCACAAACTCTAAATTTTCAAAATCCTAAATGTGTTCAGAATAATTACGCATGGGGGTGCCTGGGTGGCACAGCGGTTGAGCGTCTGCCTTTGGCTCAGGGCGTGATCCCGGCGTTATGGGATTGAGCCCCACATCAGGCTCCTCCGCTATGAGCCTGCTTCTTCCTCTCTCACTCCCCCTGCTTGTGTTCCCTCTCTCGCTGGCTGTCTCTATCTCTGTCAAATAAATAAATAAAATCTTAAAAAAAAAAAAGAAGAATTAAGCATGAAAGCATACACCCGTTTTCTAAAGATACTATAATTCCTTTAGCTGAGAGTAGCCTTGTGCAAGCAAAAGCTCGCTCTTGTTCCAATGCATTTCATTGAGCTACAGCATATCTCACAGTGGCAGATGCAGCTGCCCTATGGGCCCATGGTGGGCATAGCACAATCACAGCCCTTTCGCTGCTTTCGCCATGATACTGCCACCAGTCATCTGGTGATCCCACCTTGCAGAAGCAGCGTACTATATCTAATTATCTAAAGTCAGAGTAGTCTGGTTAATAAAGTGTAGGTCGCCTGACAATGCCATATAGGTTAGAGGTAAACGCATAAATGCAATACCAATTTACTTAGAGGAAAAAATACTATAAATAGAAATGAGTCAGGGTAGTATCTATAATTTTTTTTAAGTATCCAAGTAGGGGCTGGCACAGCATCACATAGCAAAATATCCAGATATTTTATTGAATGTTTTGCTTTTCATTAGGATGTTTTAATGTTTCCCTGTCGCATTCTGTGGAAATTACATAAAAACAGCACATTCTGTATCCCACACACAGTGTCTGCACTGACAGGTGGCAGGTGGAAAGGCAACTCTAAAAGGAATGCGCCCCTGTATTTCTAAATGCCCTGTGGCATACCTTGATGATACACAGTATGATACAAGAAATGTGCCCTAAATCTTCAATATGGCAGCTGATTTCCATTCTTTACACAAAGCAGATAGGAAGCATGGAGACCTGATGGAACATGCATCCTTCAACCTGGTAAATGCAGCTCGATTAACCAAAATATTTTAAAACAGCCAATAATTTTAAAAGCATTGCTTGCCATTGCATAATTATTTAATAAACCATATAACATACAACTGTTATTCAGTCGCAGAGGCCCTCTTCACACTGCACCATATGGCTAATGGCTTCGATCGCACATCACACCATACTGAGAATTCCTTCTCATCATACTGTATTGGCTACAGACTCAGTTTGTGGCTAATGTGTGTGTTACCCTTTCACTGCATGTTTATTTTATGAGATGGTGGCGTCTGTTTTGGTGTTGATTCTAAGATGATAAACTACTATTTTTAAAACTTAACTAGAAAATTGCCTCAATATTAATTTTCCAAGATGGATTTTTAAATATAATTTGTATCTTTTCCCCAGTTGTAACTCTAAATTCTGGCTTTTTGCATTTTGATAAATGTCAATAATGGAAGGCTACATTTATTATAGTGTCTCTGGTAGATGTAAAATTCTAAATTAAGTTATCTATGGGCAACATTTGAAAACATTTAGCTGGTAGATTTCTTCTCTGTATCTACTACAGGGCAAGAGCAAGGCTCCGGGAGTCCCAAATAATTGAATTCCAGAGACTGTCTTCCACATCCAGTCTTCTAGAGCACCTCAGTGAGCCTCTCACAGCAGCTTCTTACCGAACATCAGCACATGTTGGGATATCCCAGATACGGGTCTTTGGTGTACTGTTTTCTAAATGAACACTAATTGAGTAATACATATTTTTGCTTTTGAAAACAGAATAAGGAAAAATGTGAGATTGAAATATTGCAAAAGTAACCTCAATTTTCAAAACTAATACCAAATATGTGGTCAATTTATTCAGATTTAACAAGCAGCTGAAATGATTTTTTTTTTTTTTTAACTTTCCAGACCAGATGTTTTGGCACTGGTCTTGTGCTCTAAAACGATTTGGATGGGAGGGATGAAATTCTCCCTGGGTCTAAGTAGACTAGCTAGCTCATCTGAACAAAAAACTCAAAGTCAAAAGCACATTAGCAGCACCACTCTCATCTTGCCTGGAAATAAAAGGAAATGTGAGAAAATACATTTTGTCTCATTTTGGGTTTTTTAAAAGACATAGTTGCAATTTCACATTAAGAAAGCCCATTTCTGGTTGACAAATTTTCTGTTTCTAAACATTAGGAATGTTGCAAGTTAGGGAAAAAATGTTTACCCTCTTTGAATTTAATCAAATTTGTTGATGGCAGAAATTAGCATGACTGGTGCTTAGCAGAAAATCAAGATGATTACTCCTAACATATCCCAGCTTTGAAGAACCCAACGTGTTCATTTTGTATTTCAGCCAACATAATTTTATAACAGTTTGGCTTCTACTATATTTCAAGGATGAGCAGAATAAATGAATAAGTTTTCCTTGCTCAAAGAGGAATCATTTAACGATAATCATTTAAACTGCTTTAGTTTGGGAAATAAGCATCCTATTCATAAAAAGTCATATATAAAACCATGGAATTAGATGGACAAAGGCCTATCAGATCAGAAAGCAAAATAATGCCAGTATAATTTTCTTAGATTCAACAGAGCATTCTTACTTTGTTGGGCCATCTAATTGCTGGGTAAAATAACATGTATTTTTAGGTTGTTTTATATTCAATCTTAAAACTCAAATGTATCTGATTTTACAAGCAGGACTCCAAATGAATCTTGGTTCACTTCCAGTTATAACACCTCAGAAAGACTTTGGAATTAATAGCTCAGTTAATTTTAAACTGTATTTTAAAAAAGAGTAAAAATCACAGACAGTACCAATATCACCCAACAATGCAAACCACCAATTAAAGCACTTAACTTCTTTCATACCTTATTCGACCTATTTCTACGTGACTCCTGCTACAAAAAAAATAGATATATAGTCTAAATAATTTATTTTCAAATACAACCAGCTTTGTTAGAACATGTTCTACCTAATTTGTGGATGGGCAGTGGGGACATGATTTAAGATTATGATCCTCTATTTTTATGAAACTTTGCTGCTCCCTCTTCATCTATTTTTTCTTTCTTTCTAGGTAGTCAATGATGAGAAACAACATGTTTAAAGGTTGTCTTTATTAGGTGTCAACTTCTTCCCTGGTTCTTTGCTTGAAGGAATGAAGGAAGTCTTTGGTTTTTCTCTCCTCTCCTTCCCCCAGCAACAAGAGAACTTGCAAAAAATCACATAGTAACACATAAAAGAAAGGTTTGGGTGACTTGTCATCAGGAATGATCTGTTTGCTCTAATTCCTTGGCTTTACGGAGACTGAAGATGAAATTTCCATGACTAGAGAAGCACCCCAGCTGATTTAACTCCCATGAGTCCCTACCACTGGGCTACTGCCTAAAATGTGCAAGGACTGGCTTCTTGGCACCATATAATTTCATTATGCCCAATCCTATAGAGATGCCGGGTATGCAAGGGCACCAGGATGCCCATACTAAATCAGTTGTTTCAATGCAGCTAATAGTACCCTAGTGTCCAGGAAGCATCAATTCACTTCACATGAGTGAACAGTCTACTTCCAGATAGCAGTTTACCCATCCAGGCTCACCATGGGATTGGCCCATCATTAGTAAGGCTTTTGCCTTAGTTCACTTCCACAATAGGTCCTACCTTTGATGCACCATTTTCATAGTCATTGCTTTATGGTTTGGTGCATTGATATCGAGATCTTCTTTTTCCTTTTAACTAGATATAAAATTAGACTCATTTCAGTGAGAAAATCCATCCATCTGTAACACAGGGCAAATTTCTAACCATTCAGTTGCTTCTGATTCTTCTCCAAGGTTCCTCAGGCATTTCCAGTAAATGACACCCGGGAAAAGAATAGGTCCAACATGCTAAACTCTCCACTGTCTCCTGTACACAAACGCACACAAAGAAAAAACTACTGAGCTTTAATTGCTTGTTAATAAGTTTTTTTTAATTGACCTACTCTAGTTTGGTGTATTCTGTGTTATCTTTTGCTTGTTTTATCCAGAGGCCATGCTGTGATATTGCCTCAATGAACCAAAGACAGGGAAATACACAGCCTGGTATGTGTAAACTAAAACAGTTGGCATTTCTCTCTCCTGACGGTTCTTGTTCTTTCTAAACCTACTAAGAAATTTTTGAAAAAGACTCTAGGAAAAGCAAAGTAAGAAAACCTACTACTTCAGAGGATCTCACATACCCACATTTCTTCACTTATTCATGTAATTAAAATATTTTATTTCTACATTTTAACAATGTTTATATTCAAATGTACACTTTCCAATGATATTTTGAATAAAAATTGGTTTTTAATCTTTGTTAGTGTTTTAGAGAAAATTAGATTTTCTTAGGAGCAGACATCCAAGCCAACAGGTTAAAACAATATAAACACACAAATTCTGCAGTGGGCCTTAAACTTAGAAAAATGACATTTTCTGTCCACTTCAATTAGAGAAAATATTTTGTGTAGTAAAGTACTCTGCCAGGTAATGTACCATGTTTTGTATTTGAGTTTGCACTATATTTTGTCTACTAGCATATAGCTGTGATTATATCTACAGCAGACATTCATTCTTTGAGAGATGTATTTGCAAGGACAGTATGAAATGGGGAAAATGCAAAATCTGTCTGAGATAGGGACGATACCCAACTGTGAGGAACGTGAGAATGGAAATATATGAGGTGTGACAATAAAGTAATAAAACTAATTTCCTTGTGTGGTTCATAAACTAGCTCTAGAGTCAATTCTATGAATGGAGTTCCAAAAATGCTCTGAGCAGTGGCAACCCTATGGAAATCAGTTTATCAGCTTCCTATGTCTAGTGCTAAAAGGTACAGCACACATTTGGGTGTTAACTTTTCTGTATGTTTGTAAAAACATATGTGCCCTTAAAAGTCTTACTCTATTAAGTCCTTTGGATCTAGTTTTTTCTGAAATTACATGACAAACTCATTATAAAGTTCTTTAAAATACTTGAAAAAAATTTAAGGCTCCAAATATTTTCCACACAATCGTTCACACTGTGTATAGCATGGTATCTTCTGGTAAGGTGAGGTTGCATAAAAGGCTATACTTGTTTTATTTATCTCAACTGAATTATCAGGAGTATGAATAGTCATTTTCTGTGAAACATTTTAAGCAATGTGAGAAGGAAATGTAACAGGATCCATCAAGAAGTATCAATGGGCCAAGGAGAATCCCAATATGCAATAAGATTTTCAGAAAAGAACTACAGATGAGGAAAAAGAAAACAACATTGCTCTTCCTGATTACTATTTGCGTTCCAAAGTGACTTCAAATGAATTGTGTATTAAAAATTCAAAGTAAATTTTGCAGCTCTGTTGAATCTTAAGAGCTAAATCTTAAAATTTAATTGATTCTAAGAAAGGAAGTATATATTGTACGATTTATCAGAAGCAGAAGCTGGGCCTTATTCAATTCTCTTTACATTTGATAAAAGTACTTTATGAAATTATTTCTACACCTAAAGATAAATATTTCCCCCAAATTCTTCACATTAATTGCTGATAGTCTCATTCACAAATTGTCCTTTAAATCCAGAAGAGCATCAAATAATTTAGAAAACAAGTAAGAAAGAGCTTTTGCTCATATCTAATTTCAATAAGAGAATCCTTTCCTAATCATTACCAATGTCAGTTAAGGACCAGAATTGATTAAGTCAAGGCCAACGTGTTTGATGCATCATGTCAGAGATGGAAGAAACATTTCAAGTTATAAACCCCTACTTTTCAAGTAAGAGAATCCAGACCCAGAGAAGTAAACTGATTCACTCAACATCCCACAAGTCAGTGGCAGAGTCCAAATTAAAATCCAGGATTATAAGCATCCGGTGACCAATAAGAGTCTATTCTGCTTTTGTGAACTAGTAACATTTATCAAAGTCCAGCTCCTCCTCTCTGGAAGGAGCAGTTGGTCATGACCAGCTGCAAAGCCTTCTGGCCATTGATCAGTCTAATTACAAAATGATTTGGCTATGATCCCCACAAGTACTGGCATATGGCCTGAAATGGTGCTACCAAAACCCAGCCCACTGTGTTTGGCACTGCACAAAGATGCCTGACAAAGTGGGTGAAGGTGAGCTGAAATTCAACCTATGCTCTATGTGTGATGCTGGTTCATTTCATGCATCAAGTTGGCTTAGCCATGGTGCCCAAATATTTGGTCAAACACTATTCTGTATGTTTCTGTGCAGGTGTTTTATTGAATAAGATTAACATTTAAATCAGAGGATTTTGAGTAAAGCGGATTACCCTTCATAACGTCAGTGGGTCTCATCCAATCAGTTGGGATCTTAATAGAACAGACTGACCACACCCCAAAGGAAGAAATTCTGCCAGCGGACTGCCTTTGGACCTGAACTGCAATTTGTCCCTGAGTTTCCAGCCTACCAGCCTGCCACATCAAATTCTGGACTCACCCATGCCTTTTACACCGGTGTGAACTAGTTCCTTAAAGTAAATCTATCTACCACATATATACATCCTGTTGGTCCTGTTTCTTTGGAAAACTCTAATACACTCAGCTCACCAGTCTAGGTGGAAGAGACTCTTTTTTCTAAACCTCATAAAGGTAATATATGGGCTACCAAAGGCCTATCTCTCCTTCACTGTCATTTATTTTTTACCCAATAACTAATAGTAAACTAAACATTCAGGATTTATCCAAGGTAGTTCCTTAGAATGGATTTTTAAAATACTAAAGGAAACTTGAAACATACACTTGAAAGATGCCTTGAAGACTCAGAATCACCTAGTAGACAAGATTAGAAAAGAAGAATCTAGAAGGTACCATCAGATGGTAAATTCCCAATTTACCTCTTCCATTCTGGGGTTTTGAAATATGCTTTTTCCTCCCCTCCTCACCCTGGCCTCTCTTGCAGATTGCTCTGTTCCCTACAGTCCTGATACCTGTATGAACCCTATATAGATAATTCCGTTTGCTGTTCTATTCCTTGACAGTATTTTAATTCTGAATAGCTCAGTTAAAACGGCTAAACAGAAAGGTCCTAGTTTCTTCTCTTGACAAATTTAGGCTTTAGGGCATTGAAATTTGATATGTATTTATTAACTCATACTACCCTAGCTTACTTTCTATAATTGTTCAATAAATTATTAATATTAATTGATTAGCAATTGAAGCATGTTCCAATTCTGTAAAAGTAAAGTATAGAGTTAAGTAGGATCTTGAACCATTTGCTCTTTCTGTTTTGCAGCATAGTTGATATAAAATATTTTCCTGTCAAAAATGATACCTATCAAAATTATTTTAACTCAGTAAAAATGAGGTAGTTACATTCTACTAATCAGTGTGATAAAAAGGGGAACTTCACAAGTATAATTATGATAAAAATTCTAATGAAAAATTCCAAGGGAGAAGATACATATTAAGGCATACACTGGCAGAAGGCAGTCTAGAATATGCAATACTGTACATGAATTTGGGGGGGGGAGTATATTTTAGACAAGAAACCAAACCATGTTTGATTTTTTATCACTTGTTTTATTTTCTATATCATGAATATAAAAATATTCTCACAGATACATATTTTTTTAAATTTTAAAGGTCTTTCCAAGATATTATATGTAGTAAGATTTGGGTACAGTTTGATTTACTGGTAGAAGAGTGATTGGAGAAAGGAAGAAGGGAGAGAAATTTTTACACAAAACTTCTCTAGTGAAAGACGTAGATTACCCACATTTAGTGGAACACCACCAGCTCTTGCTCCTTTCTTAAACGTTTCCAAACTGCTTGGACCCCCGACTTTTGACTGCAGTACAATTCAAGGTTATCTACTATCTTATTTTGGGGTTCATGCCTTCACCTGACTGTTACATTTCTATGCACATAACCTTATCATATCACTAAATTCTAAACTTTTTCAGGGCAGGAATTGTGTTTCTAAGAATTCTTTCTAGGAGTGCCTGGGTGGCACAGTTGGTTAAGCATCCAACTCTGGATTTCAGCTCAGGTCGGGATCTCAGGGCTGTGAGATCAAGCCCTGCATCAGGCTCTGCACTGGGCATGGAGCCTACTTAAGATTCTCTCTGCTCCTTTTCCCTCTGCCTCTCCCCCCACTCACATGCTTGTGCACTCTCTCTCTCTCTCAAATAAATAAATAAATAAATTTTTTTTAAAGAATCCTTTCTATCTTGCACATGGCACCTTCTAATTGAACTGTCAATAGCTGAGGACCTCTATTTTCTTTCTGGGCAATGTTGGCCTTATAAGATGAGATGAGCTTTCTGTTTTGAAGAGTAATGTAGACAATGAGTAATTTAAATTGGATTTGGTTAAGCTAACAAAGAATCCATACTTGGTCTTCCAGAACCAGTTAAGCTTGCCAAATTGAGCTGTGATGATAAAAAATCCAATAAGCTGATATCACCTCTATTCACCCTCCTCATGCCTCTTTGGTAGCAAGGAACTAGAGCTGTTACAGATCAAACTTAGAAGAAATTAGCAATAGCAAACAGATTTTTTTTAACCTCTGCCATCTAGCAGTACATATTCAGTTTTGAATGTTTATCTTAATGACTTTCACTTTGTAATAGCATTTCACAATCAGTCCTCTGTATGTAACCTTTAGCTGCCGCCCTCAGATCTTGAATCTTCATTTAAATTAGCTTTTCTACCAGTTGCTTCTCTATACACAATGAGACAGAAGAAAGAGAAATTAAGGAATTGATCCCATTTACAATTGTACAAAAACCATAAGATACCTAGGAATAAACCTAACCAAAGAGGTAAATGATATGTACCCTAAAAACTATAGAACACTTATGAAAGAAATTGAGGAAGACACAAAGAAATGGGAAAACATTCCATGCTTATGGATTGGAAGAATAAATACTGTTAAAATGTCTATGCTACCCAGAGCAATCTACACATTCAGTGCAATCTCTATCAAAATACCATTGACATTTTTCACAGAGCTGGAATGAATAATCCTAAGATTTGTATAGAACCAGAAAAGAACCAGAATAACCAGAGGAATGTTGAAAAAGAAAACCAAAACTGGTGGTGTCACAATCCTCGACTTCAAGCTCTATTACAGAGCTGTAATCATCAAGAGAGTGTGGTACTGGCACAAAAATGGACACAAAGATTCATGGAACAGAATAGAAAACCCAGAAATGGACCCTCAACACTACGGTCAATTAATCTTCAACAAAACAGGAAAGAATATCCAATTGAAAAAGGACAGTCTCTTCAACAAATGTGCTGGGAAAACTGGACAGCCACATGTAGAAGAATGAAATGGACCATCTTCTTACACCATATACAAAGATAAACTCAAAATGAATGAAAGACCTAAATGTGAGACAGAAATCCATCAAAATCCTAGAGGAGAACATAGGCAGCAACCTCTGTGACCCTGACCACAGAAACTCTCACTAGACACATGTCCAAAGTCAAGGTGAAACAAGGAAAAATGAACTATTGGGACTTGAACTATTGGGATCAAGATAAAAAGCTTCTGCACAGCAAAGGAAACAGTCAACAAAACTAAAAGGCAGCCTACGGAATGGAAGAAGATATTTGCAAATGATGTATCAGATAAAGGGCTAACATCCAAGATCTATAAAGAACTTCTCAAACTCAATACCCAGAAAACAAATAATCCAGTCAAGAAATGGGCAGAAGACAGGCATTTCTCCAAAGAATACATACAAATGGCCAACAGACACATAAAAAAATGCTCAACATCACTTGGCATCAGGGCAATACAAATCAAAACCACAATGAGATACCACCTCACACCAGTAAGAATGGCTAAAATTAACAAGTCAGGACACAACAAATGTTGGCAAGGATGCAGAGAAAGGGCAACCATCTTTACTGTTGGTCGGAATGCAAGCTGGTATAGCCACTCTGGAAAACAGTATAGAGGTTTCTCTAGAAGTTAAAAGTAGAACTACCCTACAACCCAGCAATTACACCACTAGATACTTACCCCAAAGATACAAATGTAGTGATCCGAAGAGGTACCTGCACCCCAGTGTTAATAGCAGCAATGTCCACAATAGCCAAAATGTGGAAAGAATACAAATGGCTAACAGACACATGAAAAAATGTTCAAAATCATTAGCCATCAGGGAAATTCAAATCAAAACCACACTAAGATACCACCTTATGCCAGTTACAATGGCAAAATTTGACAAGGCAAGAAACAACAATTGTTGGAGAGGATGTGGAGAAAGGGGATCCCTCCTACATTGTTGGTGGGAATGCAAGTTGGTACAGCCACTCTGGAAAACAGTGTGGAGGTCCCTTAAGAAGTTAAAAATTGAGCTACCCTATGACCCAGCCATTGCACTACTGGGTATTTACCCCAAAGATACAGACGTAGTGAAGAGAAGGGCCATATGCACCCCAATGTTCATAGCAGCATTGTCCACAATAGCTAAATCGTGGAAGGAACTGAGATGCCCTTCAACAGATGACTGGATTAAGAAGTTGTGGTCCATATATACAATGGAATATTACTCAGCTATCAGAAAGAACGAATTCTCAACATTTGCTGCAACATGGACGGCACTGGAGGAGATAATGCTAAGTGAAATAAGTCAAGGAGAGAAAGACAACTATCATATGATTTCTCTCATCTATGGAACATAAGAAATAGGATGATCGGTAGGGGAAGAAAGGGATAAAGAAAGGGGGGTAATCAGAAGGGGGAATGAAACATGAGAGACTATGGACTATGAGAAACAAACTGAGGGCCTCAGAGGGGAGGGGGGTGGGGGAATGGGATAGACCGGTGATGGGTAGTAAGGAGGGCACGTATTGCATGGTGCACTGGGTGTTATACGCAACTAACGAACCATCGAACTTTACATTGGAAACCGGGGATGTACTGTATGGTGACTAACATAATATAATAAAAAATCATTTTAAAAAAATGTGAAAAGAGTCCAGATGTCCATCAACAGATGAATGGATAAAGAAGAAGTGGTATATATACAATGGAATTTTACTCAGCCATCAGAAAGGATGAACACTTACCATTTACACTGATGTGGATAGAACTGGAGGGTATTATGCTGAACAAAATAAGTCGGTCAGAGAAAGGCAATTATTGTATGATTTCACTCATATGTGGAATATAAGAAAGAGTGCAGAAGATAATAGGGGAAGGGAGGGAAAACTGAAGGGTAAGTAATCAGAGAGGGAAACAAACCATTAGAGATTCTTAAATAGAGGAAACAAACAGGGTTGCTGGAGAAGAGGTGGGTGGAGGGATGGGGTAATTAGGTGATGGGCATTAAAGAGGGCATGTGATATGATGAGCGCTGGGTGTTATATGCAATAGATGAATTATTGAACTCCATATCTGAAACTAATGATGCACTATATGTTGGCTAATTAAATTAAAATTTTCAAAAATGAGCTTTTCTACATCTTCATTTTATAAATGAAAAAACAACTGACCATAAAGGGACCCACTCTTATTCAAAAATATTGTGATACAAACTTTTTTTGAAATTTAAATTGCTGTTTTGTTCCCATAGGGTTTGTTAGATTTGTATTCCTTATCTATAAGTCTTAATCAGGGTAGAAAGGATTATTCCCCCGATTCACTTATGATTCTTTCATGTATTTATTTTTTTTTAATTTATTAAACATAAACTCTGTCCCAAGTACCATGCTACCTTTGAGGAGATAACTATAAACAAGCTAGTTAGCCCCAGTCCCCATGGGACTATGAACAAAAGTGATAAATTTGATAAACAGTGATATATCAGCTTTGGAGCCTTATAAAAAGAAACCTTCTGGGACACCTGGGTGGCTCAGTCAATTAAGCATCTTCCTTCAGCTCAGGTCATGATTCCAGGGTCCTGGGATAGAGTCCTGCATTGGGCTCCTTGCTCAGCAGGGAGCCTGCTTCTCCCTCTGCCTGCCACTCCCCATGCTTGTGTACACACACTCTCCCCCACCCTGAAAAATAAATAAAATCTTCTAAAAAAAAAAAAAAGAAGACGAAGAAAGAAACCTTCTAAGGCCATAACATATGCAAAAATTAATTAAATAAAATACTTAGAATTAAATTCACACAGTTTTAATGAACATGAAAGCTGAACGGAATGGACATTAGAAAAAGAGATTTTGAAGTTCCTCTCAGAAAAAATACCTAGTCATAGTACTTCATGACAGAACCAGTACTAAGATTCTTCTTTTCTGATAGGTTCATCACTTTATTAAACGGCACAAGGATAAAGCCTAGAATAGTATCTACTCAAACCCAGTTCAGTCATAAACATTCCATTTCTCCCTTTTCTACCTCCTTTCCTGACTTACTCCAGTGCTCTGCCTTGACTGAAAAGAATAAACCACAGACAAGACAAAGAAACTAAGAGCAGTATTATTATTACCTGTGGCTCAAATCAAAAAAGACTTGTCCCAGAAGTCCTGCATGATTTGGAGATTTCTTTTACTTGATTTTTTTCACTTTGTATTCGTTGAAAGAGGAAACATGTTAGCATCTCTCAAAGAAGAAATTTCAACCATAAAAAAAAAAAAAGAATTGAGAAGAAAAGAGTTATACTCTCCTCTCTGAATCATATATCTGAAACAATTCTAGGAAATAACTAGTCTCCCCAGCATTGCTCAAGAAAATTATTAACCAAGTTTAAATAAAGACTGCTGCTATTCACTGCTGCTATCCAAAGTCACTCCTTGCAATTCACAAGTCCACGTCTATAGAAAGACCCCCTGTCCATTGGAAGGGCCCCAAACTGCCTCTCAAAATAAGCTTTCTGTATGCCTATATTTTAAGTCAGAACATTTTAACCACACACTCAGACTTAAGGCAAATATGTTATTCTGGTTTTATGTGAGGCAGTAAGACACAACAAAACAGAAGTTGATTTGATGTGCACAGATACACAACCTATGGTTTACCCCGCAACAGAAATCTAAATACATGCCTTCGTAAAATTCCATTAAGTGTAGCCAAAACCTAGGGCAGAAACCTGTTATTAAAAGGACATAATTACATTTACAGCTTAAAGGGAAGTTGTAAACACTTTGCAACCTCTAAGTTAATAATTCTGTTGACAAAATGGTATGAGTGGTTTTTATCTATGGGTACTTTTTTATCGTGGCAAAGGACTTAAAACTGTTAAAGTAAATTTTATGTTAAATGTATAGTAGGGTTAACTATATGTATATTGTTGTGCAACAGACAACCTAGAACTTTTTCATTTTGCAAAGCTGAAACACTATATCCATTGAACAACTTCCTTCTCCCTCTTCCTCCAATCCCTGGAAACACCACTCTATTTTCTGTTTCTGAGTCTATAAACACTTTAGGTACCACCTATAGATGTAATTGTGTAATTGTTATCTTTTTGTGACTGGTTTATTTCACTTAGGATAATGTCAAGTTTCATCCATGTTGTAGTATATGACAGAATTTCCTTCTTTTTTAAAGCCGAATATTGTGATGGTTAATACACACACACACACACACACACACACACACACACACACACATTTTCTTCATTCATTCATCTGTAACATACATTTAGGTTGCTTCCACCTTTTGGCTCTTATGAATAATGCTGCAATAAACAATGACCATGGCTATGCAAATATCTCTTCATGACCCTGTTTTCAATTCTTGTGGATATATACCCAGAAGTGGGTTTGCTGGATCATATGGCAATGCTACTTTTTTAAGTTTTTCAGAAACCTGCATAGAATTTTTCAGTGACTGCCTCATTTCACATCCCCATCAACAATGCACAAAGAGTTCCAAAAAACTGAAAGCCTCCCAGTAGGCTGGTGGAAATGTAAGACAGTACAGCCACTTCAGAAGAGTCCAGCAATTTCTTAAACAGTTAAACATAAACTTACCATATATGTGTCACCAACTCTACTCCTACATATTAGCATGAGAAATGAAAGCATGTGTCCAAGGACTTGCATGTAAATGTGACAGAAGCATATTCATAATAGTCCTAAACTGGAAAAAATATCCAAATGTCCACCCACTATGGAATAGATAAACAAAATATGATATATTTATGCGATGAAATACTATTAAACAATAAAAAGTAACCAACCAACAATATATTCTACAACATCAAGGAACCCCAAAAACATGATGTTAAGTGAAAGAATTCTGACACAAAAGACCACATATTTGTGAAATTGCCAGAAAAAACAAATCTATATACATGGATAGCATATCACTAATTGCCTACAGCTGGATACAAGGATTGATCACAAAGGTCCCTAAGGGAACTTTTAAGAGTGATGCAAATATTCTAAGACTGGACTGTGGTGACAGTTGCTCAATTCTATGAATTGGTGAAAAATTGTTAAGTTTTACACTTATGGGTAAATCTTATGGCATGTAAATGAAGTGTTTGGGGTTTTTTTCTTTCTTTTTTTCTTTTTGTTTATAGCAGCAATGTTCACAATAGCCAAACTATGGAAAGAGCCCAAATGTCCAACGACAGATGAATCAATAAAGAAGATGTGTGTATACACACACACACACACACACACACACACACACACACACAATGGAATATTATGCAGCCATCAAAAAAGTGAAATCTTGCCGTTTGCAATGATGTAGATGGAACCTAGAGGGTATTATGCTAAGTGAAATAAGTCAATCAGAGAAAGACAATTATCATATGATCTCACTGATATGTGGAACTTAAGAAATAAGGCATATCATAGGGGAAGAGAGGAAAAAATGAAATGACGAAACCGGAGAGGGAAACAAATCATAAGAGACTCTTAATCTCAGGAAACAAACTGAGGGTTGCTGGAGAGGAGGGGGATGGAAGGATGGGGTGACTGGTGATGGACACTGGGGAAGGTATGTGTTGTGGTGAGTGCTGTGTATTGTGTAAGACTTATGAATCACAGACCTGTACCCCTGAAACAAATAATACATTACAAGTTAGTAATAAAAAAAATAATAAAAAGGAAAAGAAAAGACGTATGACTATTTTAATATTGTCTTCCTCTCCATAAAAATAGGATGGAGTTCTTTCCATTTTCTTTTAATCTTCTTTACTTTCAGCAATATTTTACAATTTTCAGAGTACAAGTCTCTCACCTCTTGGTTAAGCTTATTTCTACATATTTTATTATTTTTTGATGCTATTGTAAATGGGATTGTTTTAATTTTCTCTTCAGATTGTTTATTGTTAGTGTATAAACACAAATTATTTTTTCAAGTTGATTTTGTGTCCTGTAATTTCATTTAATTTCTATATTTGTTCTAACAGTTTTTTTGTGTGTAATTTTTAGAGATTTTATACATAATAGCATGCCATCTGAAAATATATCATTTTACTTTTTCCTTTCCAACTTAAATGCTTATTATTTATTTTTCTTGCCTAATTGCTCTGGCTTGTACTTCTAATACAATGTTGAATAGAAGTGGTAAGAGTGGGCATCTTTGCTTTTTTTTAAATTTTAGAGGGACAGATTTCAGTTTCTAACCAGTGAATAGGATGTTAGCTGTAGGCTTCCTAAATATGATTTTTGTTATGTTGATGAAATTTCTTCTGTTCCTAGTTTGTTGAGTGATTTTATAGGCACACCTCAGTTCATTGTGTTTCACTTTATAGCACTTCACAAATACTGCATTTTTTACGAATTGAAGATTTGTGGCCAGCCTGCCTTGAGCACGTCTATCAGTGCCATTTTCCCACACCATTTACTCACTTTGTCACATTTTGGTAATTCTCACAATATTTCAAATTGTTTATGGTTATTATATTTGTCATGGTGATCTGTGAACAGCGCCTTTGATGTTACTCTTATAATTGTTTTGGGTCACCATGATCCACCCATATAATATAATGAGCTTAATTAATAAATATTGTGTGTGTTCTGACTGCTCCACTGACCAGCCATTCCTCCATCTCTCTCCTTCTCTTCAGGCCTCTCTATTCCCCAAAACACAACAATATTGAAATTAAGCCAATTAATAATGCTATGATTGCTTCTAAGTGTTTAAGTGAAAGGAAAATTCACGTCTTTCACTTTAAATCAAAAGCCAGAAATGATTAAGCTTACTGAGGAAGGCTTGTTAAAACCTTAGATAGGCCAAAACATGAGGTCTCTCACACCAGTTAGCCAAGTTGTAAATGCAAAGGAAAAATCTTTGTAGGGAATTAAAAGTGCCATTCCAGTGACTGCACAAATGATGACAAAGAGCAACAGCCTTATTTCTAATGCGGACAACATTTTAGTGCTCTGGATACAAGATTAAACCAGTCACATTTTTTAAGCTAAAGCTTAATCCGGAACAAGACCCTAACTCTCTTCAGTTCTATGAAGACAGGGAGGTGAGGAAGCTGCAGAAGAAAAGTTTGCAGCTAGAATAGGTTGGTTCGTGAAGTTTAAGGAAAGAAGCCATCTCCATAACATAGAAGTGTAAGACGAAGCAACAGGTGCTGATGTAGAAGCTGCAGCAAGTTATCCAGAAGATCCAGCTCAGATAATAAAGGTGGCCACACTAAACAACAGATTTTCAATGTAGACAAAAGAGTCTTTTATTAGAAGATGCCATCTAGGACTTTCACAGCTAGAGAAGAGAAGTCAATGACTGGCACCAAAGCTTTAGAGGACAAGCTGACTCTCTTGTTAGGGGTTAATTCAGATGGTGACTTTAAGTGGAGCCCAATGCTCAGTTACCATTCTGAAAACCCCAGGGCCCTTAAGAATTTTGCTAAATCTACTCTGCCTGTGCTCTATAAATGGAGAAACAAAGCCCGGATGACAGCACATCTGTTTACAATATGGTTTACTGAATATCTTCAGCCCACTGTTGAGACCTACTGCTCAGAAAAAAAAAAGATTTCAAAATATTATTGCTCTTTGACAATGCACGTGGTCACCCAGGAGCTTTTTTGTTGTGGTTTCAAGTTTTTACTTAAATTCTTTAGTTAACATATAGTGTAATATTGGTTTCAGGAGTAGAATTTAGTAATTCGTCACTTACATTTAACACTCACTGCTCATCACAAGTGCCCTCCTTAATGTCCATCACCCATTTAGCCCATCCTCTGCCCACCTCCTCTCCATCAACCCTCAGTTTGTTCCCTATAGTTTAGAGTCTCTTATGGTTTGCTTCCCTCTCTCCCTTTTCACCCTTCCCCTAAGTTCATCTGTCTTGTTTCTTAAATTCTACTTATGAGTGAAATCATATGGCATTTGTCTTCCTCTGACTGATGAGTTTCACTTAGCATAATACACTCTAGCTCCAATGAAGACATACAATGAGATGAATGTTGTTTCCATGCCTGCTAACATATCCACTCTGCAGCCCATGGATGAAGGAGTAATTTCCACTTTTAAGCCTTATTTAAAAAATACCTTGTGTAAGGTTGTAGCTGCCATAGATAGTAATTCCTCTGATGGATCTTGGTAAAGGAAATTTAAAAACTCCTGGAAAGGATGCATCATTGTAGCTGCAATTAAGCACTTTCATGATTCTGGGGAAGAGATCAAAATATCAATAAGAAGAGTTTGGAAGAATTTGATTCTAACTCTCATGGACGACTCTGAAGGGTTCAAGACTTCAGTCGAGGAAATAACTGCAGATGCAAACAACCAGAGAACTAGAATTAGAAGTGTATCCTGAAGGTGTGACTGAATTGCTGCTATCTCATGATAAAACATTACAGAATGAGGAGCTGCTTCTTATGGATGAGCAAAGGAAGTGGTTTCTTGCAATAGAATCTACTCCTGGTGAAGATGGTGTGTAAATTGTTGAAGTAACAAAAGATTTAGAAAATTACATAAACCTAGCTGATAATGCAACAACAGGGTTTGAGAGAATTGACTCCAACTTTGAAAGAAGTTCTATTGTGGGTATAATGCTATCAAAGAGCAACACATGCTACAGGAAAATCATTTGTGAAAGGAAGAGTCAAACAATGCAGCAAACTTCACAGTCATCTTATTTTAAAAAATTGACACAGCCACCCCAGTCTTCAGCAACCATCACCCTGACCAGTCAGCAGCCATCCACATTGAGGCAAGACCCTCCACCAGCAAAAGGATTATGATTCACTGAAAGTTCAAACGATGATTGGCATTTCAACCTTAAAGTATTTTTAAGATATATACATCGCTTTTTTAGAAATATTGCATACTTAATAAACTACAGTATAGTATAAACATAAGTTGTATATGCACCAGAAAAGCAAAAAATTTGACTTGCTTTATTGTGATATTTGTTTTATTGTGGTGGTCTGGAAACAAACCCACAGTATTTCCAAAGTATGCCTGTACTATGAAAGAATGTTGAATTTTGTCAAATGCTTGTTCTGCAGCAATTAAGATGAACATGTGGTATTGTCCTTCATTCTTTAATGTGGTGTATTACATTGATGATTTTCATATGTTCAATAATCCTTACATTCCAGAAAGAAATCCCACTTTGTCACAGTGTATAATCCTTTTAATATGTTGTTGAATTCAATTAGCTAGTATTTTGTTGAGGATTTTTGCATCTATGCTCATCGGAGATATTGACCTGCAATTTTCTTTTCTTGTAGTATCTTTGTCTGATTTTGGTATCAGGTAATGCTGGCCTCATAAAAAAGCATTTGGAAGTGTTCCCTCTGCTTAAATTTTTTGGAATAATTTGAGAGAGATTGATGTTAGTTCTTTAAATGTTTGGTATAATACATCAGTGAAGCCATCCAGTCCTAGCATTGCTTTCCTAGGAGTTTTTGGTTACTGATTCAATCTCCTTACTAATTACAGATTTTCTATTTCTTCATGATTCAGTCTTAAATTGTATGCTTCTAGAACTTAATCTATTCCTTTTAGGTTCTCCCATGTGTTGACATATAATTTTTCATGGTAGTCTCATGATCATATTCATTTCTGTGGCATCAGTTGTAATGCCTTTTATTACTATTTTTTGTTATTTGAGTCTTCTTTTTTGTTTTAGCTAATCTACCTAAGGAATTTATCAATTTCATTGGTCTTTTCAAAAAACCAACTCTTGTTGATTTCTTCTCCAATCTTTATTGCTTTCTTCCTTCTGCTAATGCTGGATTTAGTTTGTTCTTTTTCTAGCTCCTTGAAGTGCAAAGCTAGATACTTATTTGCAATCTTTTTTTTTTAATGGAAGCATTTACCACTATTAATTTCCCTCTTACTACTGCTTTTGGTGCCTCTGATAAGTTTGTGTATGTTGTCTTTCCATTTTCATTAGTCTCGGGCCATTTTTTAATTTCTTTTATGATTTCTGCTTTCATTCATTGGTTTATCAAAAATGTATTGTTGGGAAGCACCTGAGTGGCTCAGTAGGTTGTGTCTGCCTTCAGCTCAGGTCATGATCCCAGGGTCGTGGAATATATATACCCATATATATACCATAAGAAAACTTTAGACCAATATTCCTGATCAACATAAATACAAAATTCTCAACAAAATATTAGCAAGTGGAATTCAAGAATACATTAGGAGTATTATATGCAATAGCTAAGTGGAATTAATTCCTGAGATGCAGGGATAGTTCAACATATGAAAATCAATAAATGTAATAATATCACAAAAATAAAATGAAAGATAAAAATCACATCTTAATAGATGTAGAAAAACATTCAACAAAATACAGCATCCTTTCATGATAATAAGAAGGAACATAATTCCACTAATAAAAAGCATATACAACAAACCCACAGCTAACATTATACTTAATGGAGGAAAATTGAAAGCACTTCCTCTACAATCAGGAACAAGGGAAGGATGTTCATTCTCACCACTCCTATTCAATATAGTACTGGAAGTCCTAGCTAAAGCAATTAGGAAAGGTAAAGAAAGAAAAGGCACCCAAGTCAAAAAGAAAGAAGTAAAATTATCATTATTTGCTGATATGATCCTATATACAGAAAATTCCAATAAATCAGTCAAAAAACTGTCAAAATTAATCAGTGATTTTAGTAAGTGGCAGGATACAAAATCAACATATAGAAAACAACTGCATTCCTTTACACTAATGAGAAAGCATCTGAAAAACAAGGAAAGCCATCCCATTCACAATAGCATCAAAAACAATAAAATAAATATAAATTTATTCACGAGAGTGAAAAATCTATAGAATGAAAACTATAAACTTAACTGAAAGAAATCAAAGAAGACATGAATGAAAAAAGATCTCATTTTTATGGATCAGAAGAATTAATATTGTTAAAATGGGCATAGTACCCAAAACTATCCACAGATTCAGTGTAATCCCCATCAAAATACATGGGCACTCTTCACAGGAGTAGAAGAAACAATTCTAAAATATGTGTGGAACCATGAAAAACCCCAATTAGCCAAAGCAATCCTGAGAAAAAATAACAAAGCCAAATGCATCATGCTTCCAAATTTCAAACTATACTCCAAAGCCATAGTAATAAAAACAGTTTGGTAGGCACATCAACCAATGTAACAAGATAGAGAGCCCAGAATTAAGTCCAGCATATACATTCAACTAATAATTAACCAGAGATCCAAGAATATACAATGGGGAAAGGATAGTCTCTTCAACAAATGGGGCTGGGAGCAACAGAGAACACATGCAGATCAATGAAAATTAGACCCTATCTCACACCACTTACAAAAATTAACTCGAAATGAATAAAAGACTTAAAACTAAGATTTAATCCCATAAACCTCCTAGAAGATAGCATAGGAAAGAAACCCATTGATATTATTCTAGGGAATATTCTTGAGGGACAATGCCAAAAATACAACAAAAGGGAAAAAAACCAACAAATGAGACTCTGAACTCAAAAACCTCTGCAGAGCAAAGCAATTAACATAATGGAAAGATAATTCACAGAATGGGAAGAAGTTTTTTGCAAGCCATATATTGGATAAGGGGTTAATAAGCAAAATATATATAGAACTCAGTCAACTCAATAACAAAACAATCTGATTAAAAAATAAGAACAAAATAGACATTTCTCCAAAGAAGACATCAACATGGCCAACAGATATATGAAAAGATACTCATCATTAATCATCAGAGAAATGCAAATCAAAGCACAAAGAAATATCACCTCATATTTATTAGAATGGCTATCATCAAGAAGATAAGAGAGAAGTCCTGGTGAAGATGTGAAAGACAAACCTTATATATTGTTGAAGAGAATGTAAATTGGTCTAACCATCATGGAAAACAAAATGAAGTTTCTTCAAAAAATTAAAAATAGTTTTACCGTATGATCCACCAATTCCACTCTGGGGTATATTCCCAAAAGAAATGAAAACATTTCAACAAGACATAAGCACTCCCTTATTTATTGCAACATTATTCACAGTACCAAGAAACAACATAAATGTCCATCAACAAATGAACGGGTAAAAATGATGTGGTACATATACACAATGGGCTAGGATTCAGCTATGGAAGATATCATTCCATTATGACAACATGGATGGACCTTGAGCATATTACGCTAAATGTGATGAGTTAGACAAAGACAAGTACTGTATGAGATCACTTATATATGAAATCTAAAATAAACTCATAAAAACAAATTAAAATGATGATTACCTGAGGATAAGTGGGGGGAAAGGTAAGAGTGGTGGTGTTTAAGTGTACAAATTTGTAAGGAGTAGTAAATAAGCCATAAATATCTAATGCACAGTATAATGAATATAGGCAATAATAGTATGCTACAATTATGTAATGTGATATATATCACTACATCAGCAATTACATGACAAGATATAAATGTATCAAGGTAACATACTGTACACATTAAAGTTATACAATGATGGGGCACCTGGGTGGCTCAGTCAGTTAAGTGTCTGCCTTCAGCTCAGGTCATGATCCTGGGGTCCTGGGATCAAGACTCTGGCACGGTCCCTGCTCAGTGGGTAGCCTGCTTCTCCCTCTCCCTCTGCCCCTCCCTGGCTCGTGCTCATGCTCTCTCTCTCATGCTCTCATGCTCTCGCTCTCTCTGTCTCTTACAAATAAGTAAATAAAATCTTTAAATATGTATATATATACAATGTTATATGTTAATTCGATAAAGAAATTAAATTCCAATAAAAGTAATGACATAATAAACCCTAAAACTAATGAATTATACACTTTAAATTGGAAAATCATGTGCACATGAATTATATCTCAGTAAAACTGTTACAAATATTTTAAGTGAGTCACAACTTCTGAGGAAGACGGTGGGTAGGAGGACCCTAAAGCTCACCTCCTTTGGTGGATAGAACTACATAACATACACATCAGTGTAAATAACCCAGAAAACAACCCGAAGACTAGTAGAAGACTCTCCATAGCTAAATGTAGAGAAGGGTCCACATCAAAGAGCATAGGAAAGGGGGTGCCTGGGTGGTTCAGTCAGCTGAGCATCTGACTCTTGATTCTAGCTCAGGTCATGAGATTGAGCCCTGTGTTGGGCCCCATGCTCGGCTGGAGCCTGCTTAAGATTCTTTCTCTTCCTCTCCCTCTGCCCCTCCCCCCTACTAGTGCACACATGTGTACGCTCTCTCTCTCTCTCAAAAAAAGGGGGGGTAGGAAGGGCAGAGACATTGTCAGGAGATAAAGGGACCCACAGGACTATTGCATGTCCACTGGAGGGATGAAAGCCACAGGCACAGAGGGGAGAGAAACAGACTCATACCAGGGAGTCTGCATAGAGAAGATGAATCCCCATAACATTTGATTTTGAAAACCAGAGAGGCCAAAATTTTTGAGTTGTTACAATCTGCATGGCTTAACATTTGGAACTTTAAAAATCAGTGGGCTCCTGTGAGAGCCAGGAGAGTGAAAAGAAACTGAATTCCCACCCTTAAAGAGATAGCACAACAAACACCTCATGGAGGTGTAACCTAGAAGCTGCAGCTTGAAAAACGCCTGGGGTATACACAAGGGGGATTTGTTTACTAATCTCAGACCATGTGTCAGAGTGACAGGGATCATAAGGAGACTTCTCCAGGAATAATGGAGATGGCAGATGCCATGTCCCTCCCCCACCCACCATTATAAACACAAGGATACCTGCAGGAACATGCATGACACCAACACTCACTACCTAGCTTGCTAGCAGCATGGCCTACCCCCCCACCCCCCGTGTTCCTGGACATGACAACTCCAGCCAGGCCTTGGCTCCAGGTCCCCTCCCAAAACAGACCCTCACAAACCTTGCTGACACCACAACATCCTGCTGCTGTGGCATTCTGAGGATTCACATCCTCTAAACCAACTTGCCTCATCCCTGGCAGATGCATGTTCCCTCCCACCAGTGCCAAACTTGCTGGCACCACATATCTGGCCCCTACATTGTTCTACTACAGTTCAGTGCTATGTATCTCTGCTAAATGCCTGGTCTGACTCATCTTAACCCCAAGGTAGCCCCAGACTGGCCCACTAACAACACCGAGACCAAACCCTCCCCACAGTGGGCAAAGAGAGCCTTTGCAGATGACTGGACTAAAGGAATAAGTAGCTCAAACACAACAGCAGGACATACAATACGCATAGGAGGCATCCCTGAAGTACTGGATTCTGGTGAAAGGGGAACATTGTACTACAGGGCACTACAGGACCTCTTCTTCAAAAGGAAGAGCAGTAAACACAGCTGACTTTCCTAATACATAGAAACAGGCACAGAGAGTTAGACTAAATGAGGAGACAGAGGAATATAACCCAAACAAACAAAAAAAAAAAAAGGACAAAATCACAGCAAAAGACCAAAACAAAATGGAGATAAGTAATACACCTGATTGAGACTTTAAAGTGATGGTCATAAAGATACTCACTGGACTTGAGAAGAGTGGAGATCACCTCAGTGAGGCTCTTATCAAAGAGTGAGAAAAGGCTCAAGTGAATCAGAGATGAATTTAATAACTGAAATTAAAAACGCAGTGGTTGGAATAAATAGTAGACTAGAGGAAGAAGAACAGATCAGCAATCTGGAGGACAGGGAAATGGAAAGCAATCATGCTAAACAGGAGAGAGAAAAATAATAAATGAAAAGAGACTTAGGGAACTCAGCAACACCATCAAGCATAATAACAGTCACAATATAGGGATACCAGAAGGAAAGAAGAGAGAAAAGTGGGTAGAAAAATTATTTGAAAAAATAATAGCTGAAACATTCCCAAATCTGGGGGAGAAAACAGAAATCCAAATCCAGGAGGCACAAGAGAATCCCCCAACAAAATATCAAGCCAAAAAGGTTCACACCCAGACACACAGTAATTAAAATGGCAAAAAGTAGTAACAAATAATTTTTAAAGATGCAAGAGAAAACAGTTACATACAAGTGAAACCCCATAAGACTATCAGCTGATACTTCAGCATAAAGTTTGCAAGCCAGAAGGGAGTGTCAGGGTATATTCAAAGTGCTGAAAGAAAAAACCTGCAGCCCAGAGTACACTAGTCAGCACGGCTATCATTGAGAATAGAAGAGACAGAGTTTCCCAGATAAACAAAAGTTAAAGGAGTTCATGACCACTAAACCAGCCCCATAAAAAAATGTTAAAGGAAACTTGAGCGGAAAGGAAAGACCATAAACAGTAGTAAGAAAAGTAGGGAACACAAAAGCAATAAAAATAAATATATCATAAAAATCAGTCAAGGGATTCAAAAAATAAAAGGACATAATATATGACACCACATACCTAAAATGTAGGGGGGGGGGAGTAAAAAATGGGCTCAAACTTAAGCAACCATCAACGTAATATAGATTGCTATATGCGGAAGACGTTATATACAAACCTAATAGTAACTACAAATCAAAAACCAGTAATAAACATACAAAAAAATAAAGAGAAAGGAATTCAAGTATATCACTAAAGAAAGCCAGCTGTCCATGAGAGAAGAGAGCAAGAGAAGAAACAGAAGAACTACACAACAACCATAAAACAAGTAACAAATGGCAATAAGTACATATCCACCAATAATTACTTTCAATAGAAATGAACTATCCTCCCCAATCAAAAGAAATATGGTAACAAATGGATAAAAAACAAGACCCATCTATATGTTGCCTACAAGAGACTCATTTCAGACCTAAAGACACATGCAGATTAAAAGTGAAGGGATGGAAAAGCATTTATCATGCAAATGGAAATAAAAAGAAAGCCAGGGTAGCAATACTTATATCAGACAAAATAGACTTTAAAACAAAGACTAACAAGAGGCAAAGAAGGACACTGAATAATAGTAAAGGGAACATTCCAACAAGAAGATATAACAATTATAAATATTTATGCATCCAATATGGGAGCACCCTAATACATAAAGCAGCTAATAACAAACATGAAGTAATTAATGGTAAAACAATAACGGTAAGGGACATTAACACTCCACTTACATCAATGGATAGATCATCCAAACAAAATCAACAAGGAAACAGTGGCTTTGAATGACATATTGGACCACATGGATCTAACAGATATATTTAGAACATTCCATCTTAAACAGTGGGACACACATTCTTTTCAAGTTCTCATGGAACACTGCCACAAAACCAGTCTAAACAAATTTTAAAAGATCGAAGTCATACCATGCACTTCTTCTGACCATAATGCTATGAAACTAGAAATCATCCACAATAAAAAAAATCTGGAAAAAACACAAACACATGGAGGTTAAATAACATGCACTAAACAATGAATAGGTCAACAGAGACATCAAAGAGGAAATTAAAAAAAAAACAAACACAGGAGACAAATGAAAATGAAAACACACAATCTTTGAGATACAGCAAATGCTGTTTTAAGAAGGACGGTTATAGGGATCCCCTTTCTCCACATCCTCTCCAACATTTGTTGTTTCTTGCCTTGTCAATTTTTGCCATTCTAACTGGCATAAGGTGGTATCTCAATGTGGTTTTGATTTGAATTTCCCTGATGGCTAATGATTTTGAACATTTTTTCATGTGTCTGTTAGCCATTTGTATGTCTTCATTGGAAAAGTGTCTGTTCATATCTTCTGCCCATTTTTTGATTTGATTATTTGTTTCACGTGTATTGAGTTTGAGAAGTTCTTTGTATATCTTGGATACCAGTCTTTTATCTGTAATGTCATTTGCAAATATCTTTTTCCATTCCGTGGGCTGCCTCTTAGTTTTTTTTGACTGTTTCCTTGGCTGTGCAGAAGCTTTTTATCTTGATGAAGTCCCACAGTTCATTTTTCTTTTGTTTCTCTTGCCTTTGGAGATGTGTCATGAAAGAAGTTGCTGTGGCCGACGTCAAAGAGGTTGCAGCCTATGTTCGCCTCTATGATTTTGATAGATTCCTGTCTCACAGCGAGGTCTTTCATCCATTTGGAGTTTATTTTTGTGTATGGTGTGAGAGAGTGGTCAAGTTTCATTCTTTTGCATATAGTTGTCCAATTTTCCCAGCACCATTTATTGAAGAGACGGTCTTTTTTCCACTGGATGTTTTTTCCTGCTTTGTCAAAGATTAGTTGCCCAAAGAGCCAAGGGTCCATTTCTGGGTTCTCTATTCTGTTTCATTTTGGAAAACAGTGTGGACGTCCCTTAAAAAGTTAAAAATAGAGCTACCCTATGACCCAGCCATTGCACTACTGGGTATTTACCTCAAAGATACAGACGTAGTGAAGAGAAGGGCCATATGCACCCCAATGTTCATAGCAGCATTGTCCACAATAGCTAAATTGTGGAAGGAGCCGAGATGCCCTTCAACAGATGACTGGATTAAGAAGATGTGGTCCATATATACAATGGAATATTACTCAGCCATCAGAAAGAATGATTACCCAACATTTGCAGCAACATGGACGGGACTGGAGGAGATTATGCTAAGTGAAATAAGCCAAGCAGAGAAAGACAATTACCATATGGTTTCACTCATTTATGGAACATAAGAAATAGCAGGAAGATTGGTAGGAGAAGGAAGGGAAGAATGAAGGGGGGGTAAACAGAAGGGGGAATGAACCATGAGAGACTATGGACTCTGGAAAACAAACTGAGGGCTTCAGAGGGGAGGAGGGTGGGGGACTAGGATAGGCCGGTGATGGGTATTAAGGAGGGCACATATTGCATGGTGCACTAGGTGTTATATGCAAATAATGAATCATGGAACATTACATCAAAAACTAAGGCTATACTGTATGGTGATTAACGTAATAAAAAATTATTTAAAAAAAAAAGAAATAGAAGATCAAAAAGAGACCCCCCAAACCAATAGAAGGAAGAAAATAATAAAGATTAGAGCAGAAATTAACAAACTAGGAAGAAAATAATAAAGGTAAGAGCAGAAATTAACAAAATAAAAACTAAAATACAATATAACAGATCAATGAAGCCAAAAGCTGGTTCTTTGAAAAGATTAACAGCATTGAGAAACCTTTAGCCAGACTCACAAAAAAAGGGGGGGAGGGGAGACTCAAATAACAAAATTAATGATAGAGGAGAAATAGCAACCAACACCACAGAAATACAGAAGATTATAAGAGAGTATTATGAAAAATTATATGCCAACATATTGGACATCCTAGAAGAAATGGATAAATTCCTAAAAACATAACCTGCCAAAACTGAATCAGGAATAAATAGAAAATTTTGAACAGACGGATTACCAGCAATATAATTCAATCAGTAATCCAAAAAACCCCCAACAAACAAAAGCCCAAGACCAGATGGCATCACAGGGGAATTCTATCAAACATTTAAAAAAACAGCTAATACTTATTCTTCTCAAACTGTTCCAAGAAATAGAAAAGGAAGGAAAATTACGAATTCATTCTATAAGATCACCATTATTCTGATACCAAAAGCAGATAAAGACTCTACAAAAAAGAGAACTACAGGCTAATATCCCTGATAAATATAGATGTAAAAATCCTCAACAAAATATTAGCAAACCAAATCCAACAATACTTTTTAAAAAATCATTCACCACAATCAAGTAGGATTTATTCCTGGGATGCAAGGGTGGTTCAATATTTGCAAATCAATCAGCATGATACATCACATCAATAAGAGAAAGTATAAAAATCATATGATCATTTCAGTAGATGAAGAAAAAGCATTTAACAACATACAACATACATTCATGATAAAAACCCTCAACAAAGTGGGCTTAGAGGAAACATACCTCAGCATAATAAAGGCCATATATGAAAAACCCATAGCTAACATCATACTCAATGGTGAAAAAGTGATAGCTTTTCCCCTAAGATCAAGAACAAGACAAGGATGTCCACTCTCACCACATTTATTCAACGTAATACTCAACATCCTAGCCATAGGAATCAGACAAAAAAAATAAAGGCATCCAAACTGGCAAGGAAGAAGTGAAACTCACTATTTGCAGAAGACATGATACTATATTTAGAAACCCTAAAGACTCTACCAAAAAACTACTAGAACTGTTAAATGAGTCCAGTAAGGTCACAGGATACAAAACCAGTGTACATAAATCCATTGTTGTCTATACACTAATAATGTAGTAGAAAGATAAATTAAGGAAAAAAATTCCATTTACGATTGCACCAAAAATAATACCTAAAAACAAACTTAATCCAGGAGGTGAAAAACCTGTACTCTGAAAACTATAAAATGTTGATGAAAGAAATTGAAGATGATAACACAAAGAAATGGAAAAACATTCCATGCTCATAGATTGTAAGAACAAATACTGTTAAAATTCCCATACTATCCAAAGCAATTTACAGTTTTAATGCAACCCCATAGCATTTTTCACAGAACTATACAAATAATACTAAAATTTGTATGGAGCAACAAAAGACCCCAAATAGCCAAAGCCATCTTGAAAAATAACAAGACTGGAGGTATCACAACCCCAGACTTCAAGACATACTACAAAGCTGTAGTAATCAAAACAACATGGTAGTGGCACAAAAGTGGACACATAGATCAATAGAACAGACTAAAGAGCCCAGAAATAAACCCATGATTATATGATCAATTAACCTTCAACAAGGGAGGCAAAGGTACACAATGGGGCAGAGGCAGTCTCTTTAACAAATGGTGCTGGGAAAACTGGACAGCTACATGCAAAAGAATGAAACTACACCACTTTCTTACACAATACACAAAAATACTTAAAATGGACTAAGGATCTAAATGTGAGACCTAAAACCATAAAAATCCTTGAAGAGAGCACAGGCAATAATTTCCCTGACATTAGCCATATGACATTTTTCTAGAGGTGTCTCCTGAGGCAAGGGAAGCAAAAGCAAAATAAACTAGTGGGACGACATCAAAATAAAAAGTTTCTGCACTACAAGCAATGAACTAAAAAAAAAAAAAAAAAACCTACTGAATGGGAGAAGATATTTGCAAATGACATATTGTATAAAGGGTTAGTAACCAAAATGTATAAAGAACTTCTACAACTCAACTCCAATAAAACAAATAATCCAATTAGAATTGGGCAGATGACATGAACAGATATTTCTCCAAATACGATACACAGATGGCCAAGAGACACATGAAAAAATGCTCAACATCACTTATCAGGGAAATGCAAATTAAAATCACAATGATATTTTACCTCACACCAGGCAGAATGGTTAAAAATAAAAAAAAAAAAAATACAAGAAACAGGAAGAGTTGGCGAGGATGTGTAGAAAAGGAAACCCTCATGCACTGTTGGTGAGAATGTAAACTGGTGCAGCCACTGTGGAAAATGGTAGAAAGATTCCTCAAAAGATTTAAAAAAAAAAAATAGAACTACCCTATATTGCAGTAACCACATAATCACACTACTGACTTACCCAAAGAATACAGAACCACTAATTTGAAATGATATATGCACCCCTTTATTTGTAGCAGCATTATTTCCAATAGCCGCATTATGGAAGGAACCTGTGTCCATCAATAAACGAATGGATGAAGGAGTGATATACACAATCACAAGCATGTACACGTGCGTACACACAGAGGAATGTTACTCAGCTGTAAAAATGAATGAAATCTTGCCATTTGCAACAACAGGGATGGATCTAGAGAGTATAATGCTAAGTGAATTAAGTCAGTCAGAGAAAGACAAACGCTATATATTTATATATGGATGAAATAACTTTCCTTACCTATTTCAACGTGACTATTCTCGGCTTCGAATTTTCCTGGACTACTACACTTCTTAAATGGTTTCTGGAGTTCTCATAAAGGGTTTTAGGACCATATAGTGTTTTAAATCAGTGTCTCTGTGAAGAAACGAGGCCTGAGGATGGCCTATTCCGCCATCTTGCTGATGTCATCATAATCATGAATATTTAACTTCATTTATGTGTTTAATAAACTTAAGTGACTTCGACATGCTAGTTCTAGGTTACGTGCTAGGAATGCAAAGATTAATACAATGTTTTGGTTTTCACCATTGGAATTCCACCGGTTTCTAAATTCTGCCAGCAGCATTCTGATTCCAGGACAACTATATATTCTTATACATTTTATTAACTTACTTTTCTTCTCAGATTTAGAGGTAATTTACTTCTTAAGTGCATTCTCGTGGTTTGTTTTAATTTATTGCCAGTTGTTCATTGCTTCTCAAATCAAAAAAATTATAAGAAAAATATTTATAAACATTGGAGTGAAGGTGCCCCTTCGGATCACTACATTTGTATCTTTGGGGTAAATACCTAGTAGTGCAATTTCTGGGTTCTGGGGTAGCTCTATTTTTAACTTCTTGAGGAATCTCCATGCTGTTTCCCAGAGTGGCTATACCAGCTTGTATTCCCACCAACAGCATAAGAGAGTTCGCCCTTCTCCACATCCTCGCCAACATTTCTTGTTTCCTGACTTGTTAATTTTAGCCATTCTGACTGGTGTGAGGTGGTATCTCATTGTTGTTTTGATTTGTATTGCCCTAATGTCAAGTGATGTTGAGCATTTTCCCATGTGTCTGTTGGCCATTTGTATGTCTTCTTTGGAGAAATGTCTGTTAAGGAGGGCATGCGATGTGATGAGCCCTGGGTGTTATATGCAACTGACGAATAACTGAACTCTACATCTGAAATTAATGATGTACTCTATGTTGGCTAATTGAATTTAAATTAAAAACAAGATGCTTTCCACACACACACTCACACAAAGAAAAATATGTTGTAGGAGTAATTGTACATTGTGTATTACATATGTATATATTGTACATTGTATATATTATACATATATAATACACACAATGTATTATAGTCTTCAAAAAAAATCAAGTTCCATTTAAAAATCAAATAACCGTTCAGCAGCCAATTGCTTTCAAAATGACCAGAAGTTCTTTGAACTGAACTAAACTCATGCTCCAACTAAAGTACGTAGTTTTCCACTGCACCAGACCCCCAAGTATGCTATCTATAATGAGCAAAAATCATCCTGATCCACTTTACCTCCTACCTCTTTCCCTTTTTCTCTTTACCCATCTGAAACCTTCCACCTCCTGCTCTCAAAGTTATCATAATTATAAATACTGTTCGCGTGATCTTTCTATAATTCCTTGACTTCTTTAAAGAAAGTCAACATATAAAACTAATGAAAAACAAAGTTACAAAGAAAATATGTTTAGAAGCAATAAAGATTTATATAATAAATATTTTTATAATAAAGCTAATAATCTTCACTTTCTTTATAAATCAAATTTTGGTTGGCACATCGGCAGTATTTCTTGAGTTTACCGTAAACCTTTAAGAGTTAAGTACTGTGACTAACTGGCTTCTCTCTAGTCTATTTCCTGAATAAGGTGCCAATCAAGTTGAAGGAAAATGTTTAATCTATGGTGCAGTTTATGGCCTATTCAAGTTGATCTTATTTATTATCTTCTTAAACTGGAGTTTTTAAATGTAGCCAAAGGACACACTGCTAAGCTGTATAACCCATATGGTGAAAGTATGCTTCTACTGTTACTAAGGTGTCATTGTTGATAGTTCGTTGCCAAAATAGCAGAACACAGAACACGCTCAGACATAAAAACCTTACACTGTTCTTGAGAGAATTCAGTTAATCATTGGCTGTATAAATGTGCAATTTGTTTCTACTATATAGACCTTGAAATGAGCTACATCCCAAAGGGTGCACAAAACATCTGGATCATAGTACACTGGTCAAAGTTTCTACTATGCAATTTTTCTTTTGAAATATCAGTGTATAGATAAAGACATGTTTTAATCAGACTTTTATATTCTGCATGATATTTTTAAAATGTTTATGTAAATCTCACACATTACCTAGAAATCAATTGAAAATCAACACTTATTTTCTGCTACAGAGGAAATTAAATAGGATGCTCTCTGACTCAATGCTTCACACAAATACAACATCCTTTAAAATTACTAGCAGAGTGGATACATCTATTGAATGTTTTTTTCATGACAAATGATTTTTCATGGCCCAAACTCATCATGTAGATAGTTCTCAAAATTTATCACGTATCAGAATCATCTGGAGGGTGACTCATAAATTACTAAACCACATTCCCAGAGTTTCTGATTCCCCAGATCCCGGGTAGAGCCCAAGAAGAGGTATTTCTAACAAGTTATGAAGTAATGCTGCTCCTACTGGTCCAGGAACCGTACTTTAACGATTAAAGTTATAGGTAATAAAAGGACCCTCTAAGTGTAGCTAGCTCTTATTTATTGACATTCACCCAAAGAAAATGGTCAAGTACTAGGGGGTAAAAAAAAAAAAAAAAATGCCTTCTCATGAACTATCTTCTTAGACATCCATTCTAGAAAGTTCAGGGAATGAAAACAATAGAGAAATTGCTAGTTAGCAGTCCGTAACCGGGGGGAATTTAACTAAAAATGAATCATTTGCCAGAAATTCCATGTTTCATAATAAGTTTTATCTTCATCTTTCACAAGAGTAATGATTATCTTTAAACATTCTCTTCAATCCATAAGGAATCTTCTAATTTCTAATACCTGTTGTAGCCCCAGGAAAAAAGAAAGTGCATGAAGTACTTAGAAAAATTCACTCACATGCAGTCCTCAAGAATAGGAGAGAGAAAACATTTCTATTTTTAGTTAACTTTGCATTTCAAGGAATAGTTAGAAATTTTCATATTCACATACAATTTGAATTTTCATTCTTCACTCAATTGCCTTAAGATCAGGTGAATATGTCCTTACTTTCTTATGGTTCTTTATTCCCTCCTGCAGATCCTGAAAGATCTTTTTAGCATGCAGCTACTCCCACTGCCCTGCTACCCAACAGGAAAGATATGAGCCAGATAGTCAATGGCCCAAAAGAGAGGATACTCTTGCTCAGCCTGGTATATATTAGTTGGCATGATTATGTGGCCCATAAACAAGAGGGAAAATTACTCCTAGAGGGGAAATAGGAAACGAAACCTAAGTAGGTCTTTACAGCAAAAATTAGTTATTTCAAGAATTCTGAATTCTCTGCTATTAGACATGAGGCTCTCACTAAACTGGATGTTGAGGTTTCTGATTTTTGTGGTCATTTCAACTAAAACCAGTGAAGTGTTGACCTTTGTGTTATCTTTGAAGCAAATGTTTTCTTACAAATTAATGGTATAACTAAGATTATAGGAGACATTTCTAAGCAATTTAAAGGAATGACTTTGCTTTACGGCCCTCCTCGTATCACACATGCATGCACTTATAATCAGCTTACTAATCACTAATTCTTAGCCATTTATACAGACATGTTGTAAGGACTCCTACTAGGCCTTGTTAAAGTTTTATTTAAGTGTGTTAAAATTTTTGAGTGGCGTAATTTTAAGAGTATATAATTCTGCTGCTTTAAGTTAGGCTGAAGTAGTTACGTTTCACTATAAAAGCTACACAATAAAGGCACATAAAAATTCTTTCTCAATCTTCTACTACTCTGACCTGTCTGTATTCATGTAGTCTCTGCTAGCATAAATGTCTTGGAGATGAGTGTTTTGTCTATCACATAGTAGCATTTAGCTCATTCTATCAGGATTTCCTAAAGACAATATCAATGCTTCCTCGCCTTTTAGTAAATACAGTGCAATTTAATGTATATATGATAGAATTTTTCAAAATGTTTTATTGTAATTTTAGTCTTTTTTTTAACCAGAGCCCTCAAAAATATAGCTTCAAACGTATATTTTAAATAAAAACTTGAAATTCTAAATTCTTATGAAACATATCAAAACTTTCATGACAAGAAACAGAACTGAAAATTATAGAGAGCAGTAGCAATGCTTATCTGATGTGGAGACTAAAAATATGGTGGCATCATTATGAGAAGGACCTGAAACAAAGAGCATTTTGAAAATCATATTCTAGTGTAATACTCATCTAAGCACAGGTCACTCCAAAATTAATATGTGATCGGTCAGAGTCTTTCTAATAAAGCAAAAACCCAGTGGTTTGCTTTTGTGGTGATCCACACTTCACCATGACTTTAATAAGGTACGCACAGATACGCAAGTATTATGAAGTATTGCAAATACATGAAATCACAAACTGCATCTGCCACTCGCCAAGTATCAACTTCACTCTTTTTTAATCTGATTTTAATCTTAATTGCCCTTCAAGTACCAACAGACTACATGTCCAAAATGAGTAGACTTATCTTGCAAATTTGTAAACATAAAGCCTGTGTGATGCTTAATAAATATATTGTTGACATTTGCCTAATAGAGTGTAAGAACTATGGGAAGTATCAAGTATTTAGGGGAAAGAAAAGGTTAAATGACAATGTAGCCTTCTTTTACACCTGGAATAGGAGAATCTTTAATTGTATGCTATGTTCTAGGAAAAGTAGAATTGGACATTTATTTGGAGATTTCAAAAATAGAGTTTCTGTAGAGCTGAATTCTGTAACTATAAGTTTTAAGTGATATCTGTAAGAGTATTAGGTCTCTCTTCTAATTTGAAGAAAATAAACCTAAGAAATACTTCCATAATTTTGAGAATGCTTGTATAGATAGAGAACATTCATTGTATTAACCTAAGCATTGATTCACATTTATCAATTATGTTATTAAATAAAAATATTAATTTTTTAAATAACATTTTTCTTTAATTAAAATATAAAAATGAAATATCCTTCACTCTACCTTTATAAGCCACATTAAAAAAATGTATCTTCTGACCAGAGGAAAAAAACAAATACTCATTTTTACCTTGGTGAGAAACAAAAAGGATCTGAGATTCCCCAAATAGCAAAACTATTCTGACTTTAATCTTTTCAGAATAAATGTTTAGTCCATTTCCTTTTTCTCTCATTTTTATTAACTTCTACTAATTGACTAAATATGAAGTTCTGTGTAGACAGGGGTAATATCAATTCTTCTTTGCATTCTGAGTTTCTAAAACAATGCTGTATATAAAAAGATACTCAATAAATATTTGCCAAATTGTAATCTTCATAAAGATTAAATAAACAAAAAAATCATTTCACATTCCATAAACAGGCAAGATTACAGCAGTATAGTTTCACCCAAGTACCATACTTAGAACTTAATATAGCTAAAATCTACGGACAAAATCCAAAACTGACATGACCCTTTTAAGCTCATATTAACCCTCTCAAACTGCATGTTATTGGGAATGCACTTTTTTCACTATACAGCCGTCCCATTTCTTGTCATTTTTTTTTTGTCCCATATTCAGTTGAAACCAGTATATCCCTGCAAAGATCAAAAGGTAAAACAGTATCCTTTACACAGTTAGATATTTAAACAATATTCTCCTATAAGTATCTATTAGACAAGATTTACTTCATGCCATTTTCAATCAACTGTACAGGTAGGCAGTATGTATATAAAATAAATTCCTCTATTCAAGCTAACAAAAATATTTTATCTACACTTTGTTTATCCATGGAAAGAAACTGAGCATGTCCTCTGCAGTTTTACTACAGGTCATCTGAAGGGCAACCCCTGGATTCCTCTGATCCATGCAGACTTCCCAAGGGCCAGAGAACAAGGCCTGTTTGATCCAGCACCTGCTGTGAGCCCATCACTTGGATACTTTTTCTGCAAATTTTTGCCAGACTGTGAATAGAGTAATATGTAAAAGGGAAAAAAAGCTCAAAGAGCAATAGGAAAATCGGCAGGAAATCAACAAAAATACCATTAAGAACGACTGATCAATCATCTCAGCATTACTTTCCTTTCCCCAATATGGTCACACTTTCAATAGGTCAGCAATTGGCTCCAGGACTGATAGATATTGTCTACAATACAATTGTAGCTTAAAATATCTTTATTCCTTCTGACATATGATTCAGGTACACAGGAAGAAATAACCATATTTACTAATCTTTCACTTTTAAATTGAAAAATGTCATAGGCACTAAAATTTGTACTTAGAATAGTATCAGAGATTGGAAAGCATTTATGGAAAAGCTTTTTCTATCATTAGTATAGAAAGCAATATGGTGTTCCACATGAGAGAAAAGAAGATTTGCATTTCTAAATGCAGATGAAAAATGGCTTTGGAGTTGAGGTTAACAGAACTGGTCATACCTCATACCAGAGATCTATTGAAAGTGAACTAAAGTCTAAGCAGGTTGCTGCTAATGCTTTTAATGGAAATCTCTGCAAATTCTTATTTTATACAAACTTTTATAAATGTTGTCCAAAATGAAGTGACTGCAGGTACGAAGATGCTAAAAGAGCAAAATCCTTGAGTCATTTTAGTTTCTGTCCTAATAGGCAGGCTGCCTGACTCAGTTACCACAAACCAGTGTGCACAGATTAGGTAACTAGACATAGCATTGGACATAGAAGAGTAGAAAGTGCCACAAATAACCCCCAAAATGTTAATTCCTCTTCCAGTCTTCTCAGCAACACTCATTCATTAAATTGGGTCTGCCAATGTTGCTTTTTTGAGCCATCAGAAAATGCCTCAGAGGTAAGTCTGTCCTCTAAGGACTCATGGTCTATGAAAGAATCATCCAAGGTATGTACACAAATAGTGGTACCAGAAGGAATACTTATGAGCACATGACTGCTATAAAGGGTAGCTCCTGGAGGAGACAGCATTTCAGCTGGCCCTTGAAGGATGAGTAAATTTTCGAGATGCAGAGATGGACAGTTACCTCTTTGTGAAGAGCAGTTATATTTAAACCACATCTTGTACTTCTTTGCATCCCCTAGGCATTCAGTGCAATGTCAACATAAAAAGTACTCAATATATTTCTCCTACTGGAAATATTTTCACATTGAAGAATTATATTAACCTATTAATTCATACTTGGCCTGGCATTGCTGACCATATACAACCTCATTCCAACATTTCTTTCAATCATATTACACAACACTTTGAGGGAGATAAAATCTTTACTCACAATTCCTATGTTTTGCAGTGCACACACATTTACCCATGACATGCACAACCTAGACTTATGTTTCTCCACCCACATCTCTGCTAATTGAACTTTTATGCATCCTTGAAAACCCAGCGTAATTTCACCTTTTCCTAGAAGCTGAGGCAGCAGCCGTCACTCCCTCACTTTTGAACTCTGCATATGTTTTTCTTAATTATTCATTTCTTATACTAGTAAGATAGGAATTGTGAGTAAAGATTTTATTTCCTTCAAAGTGTTGTGTTTATATAATTCTTCAATATAGAGGCTATTACAAATATCCCTGGGCAGCACAACAAAATACAGTATCTATAGTAGAGAAGGCATTACTCCACAACCAGGTGTCACTCAACCCAATAAAAGAGACTGACCACCATTTTGTCTAATAACATTTTCATCAAGATCTTATTAAATGTTTTTTCTGGCCCTTGATTTCAGATGTCACTTGATACTGTATATAATGTCCAAAGGCTTTTGTGTATGGAATAGTACAATTATAAATCTAATACACACACACAAATTTTAGTGTGTAAATCCTACCTATAAAAGCTAATGATTCAACACTAAAATGTATAAATCACATCAATAATTCTGCACATCAACTTTAAGTCTCCAAGCTATTTTAAAATGGAAAAAAATAGGTAAACTATCAAAATTATTCTAAAACTCATTATTATACTTTCATTAACCTAGCATCAAAATATTGACACCAAGGATCTAACTTATCTTTTGGGCACATTTTATACTTATCTTCAGACCTCCTAATAATCAAAAGATACTCAAGAGGAGAAATATACCATTACAGCTATCTAAGTTACAGATTTTTATTGTGGAATAAGTGACTCCTGGGTGGAGGGGGATGATACACGGATCTGGAGAGACTTCCAAGATTATCCAATGCCACACCAATATTCTCCAAGATGGACTCATTTTTAAGTGCTGGTTTCTTTGCTAGGCCTATAGTATGTTTCTAGTCCTTCCTTTCAGATTTTTCAGGTTTTCATTAGCTCATGCCTATTCCTGAAGTGATAGATCCTTTAGTATTGACTCAGTATCACTTCATCAGTAACAAGTTTATTTAGTTTCTTAAGTTTAAACATTTTTTTAAAGATAGCTTGAAGCTTCTCTTTAAAAAAAAAAAAAAGATAGAACCTAGTATTTCACAAACCTGGAGGCATCACAATTCTGGACTTTAAGTTATATTTCAAAGCTGTAGTTATCAGAACAGTATGGCACTGGCACAAGAATAGAATTTATACCAATGGAACAGAACAGAAAACCCAGAAATGAACCCACAACAATGTGGTCAATTAATCTCTGACAAAGCAGGAAAGAATATCCAAAGGAAAAGGACAATCTCTTCAACAAATGGTGTTGGGAAAACTGGTCATCTACGTACAAAAGAATGAAACTGGACCACTTTTTTATATCATAAACAAAAATAAAATCAAAATGGACAAAAGACCTAAATGGGAAATCTGAAACCATAAAAATCCTGGAAGAGAGCACAGGCAGTCACTTCTTTGACATCGGTAGCTGCCACATCTTTCTAGATAGGTCTCCTGAAGCAAAGAAAACAAAAGCCAAAATATACTATTGAGACTAAATTAAAATTAAAAATTTTTAAACTTCTGCATAGTGAAAGAAACAATAAAACTAAAAGGCAACCTACTGAGTGGGAGAAGCTATTTGCAAATGACATACCTGATAAAGGGTTAGTATCCAAAATCTATAAAGACTTATACAACTCAACATACAAAAAAATGAGTAATCCAATTAAAACAGGCAGAAGACATGAACAGACATTTCTCCAAAGAAGACATTCAGATGGTCAACAGACACATGAAAAGATGTTCACCATCCCTTACTAGGGAAATGCAAATCAAAGCTACAATGAGCTATCACCTCACACCTGTCAGAATCAGAATAGCTAAAATCAGAAACACAAGAAACAAGAGGTGTTGGGGAGGATGTGGAGAAAAAGGAACCCTCTTGCACTCTTGGTGGGAATGCAATTGGTGCAGCCACTGTAGAAAACAGTACGAAAGTTCCTCAAAAAGTTAAAAACAGGGGCGCCTGGGTGGCGCAGTGGGGCACCTGGGTGGTGCAGTCGTTAAGCATCTGTCTTTGGCTCAGGGCGTGATCCAAGCGTTCTGGGATTGAGCCCCACATCAGGCTTCTCCTCCAGGAGCCTGCTTCTTCCTCTCCCACTCCCCCTGCTTGTGTTCCCTCTCTTGCTGGCTGTCTCTGTCAAATAAATAAAATCTTAAAAAAAAAAAAAAAGTTAAAAACAGATCCAGCAATTGCAACTGTGTATTTACCTGAAGAATACAAGAAGACTAATTCAAAGGAATATATGCACCCTATGTTTATTGCAGCAATATTTACAATAGCCAAGATATGGAAGCAGTCCAAGTGTCCACCAATTGATGAAGAGGTGATACGTACGTATGTGTACGTACACACACACACACACACACACACACACACACACACAGAGGAATATTATTCAGTCATAAAAAAGAATGAAATCTTGCTGTTTGCTACAACATATGTGGAGCTAGAGAGCATAATGCTAAATGAAATAAGACAGAGAAAGACAAATACCATACGATTTCACTCATATATGGAAGAAACAAAACAAACAAGCAAAGGGAAAAAAATAAGAGAAAGACAAATCAAGAAACAGACTCTTAACTATAGAGAACTGATGGTTACCAGAGGGGAGGTGGGTAGAGAGATGGGTTACATAGGTGATGAGGATTAAGGAGGATACTTGTCATGATGAACACAGGGTGATATGTATAGTGTTGAATTACGGTATTGTACACCTGAAACCTACATAACACTGTATGTTAACTTGATATCTGCTCAGGTCATGATCTCAGGGTTGTGAGATCAAGCCCTGAGTCAAGATTCTCACCCTCTCTCCCTCTGCCCTTCCCCTTGCTCATGAGCATTCTCTCTCTTAAAAAAAAAATGAAAATAAAAACTTCAAAAACTCTAGTTACTTCGAATGGAAAAAAGTATTGGAGACCAAAATTTAGAATAATCTAAATTTCACTCAGATCCCAATTTCTGCAGATAAGGTATATCAACACTTTGGGGATATAATTTAAAAAATATATTTTTGAAGCCATGAGTTAACAATAGTTACGATTTGGTTTTTAACATCACTAAATTCTTTATTTTTTTCTTAAAAGTATTTCTCTTTTCTACCACATCTTTTAGATTTTAACCAATCACCTAAACTATAATTCTTTTCTCTTTGATAATTCTTGTGTGTTCCATGGACCATAACTGTGTAGTCATCTTACCAACGTCACTAACTTTAAGGAAGTTGGCCTGATTGTGTGACTAGTTTAGGAAGGAACAGGATGAACTTAATTTGGTGTCATTACTGGCACTGATTTGAGCTTTCTTTGAACTCTTCTACTCTGAAAAACATTTTCTTGGACATCTTTTTTCTTTATCAGCATCCTGCTAACACCTGCTCCTTGACCCACTCTTCTCCATTGTCCTATCTTTCCCTTTTAAACAAGTCCTCAACTGGTCACTAAATCACTTCCTTTCAAAAAAAGGGCTCTGCAATTTTTTAATAATTAATTCTGCATTATATAACAAAGCTATTACTTACAAGATACAGATCATCCACATGTGGAATATTCTACATACTTTTTCTAGTTCCAGTTTAAGAGATTAGGGAACAATTTTAAAGTTGCATTGCCACTTAGCTACAATAACTGACTTTCTGGTAAATGGAAAGAGTTATCCCAGTGCAACTGTATCGTCCTTATAATAGTAATATCCTAAATTTTTAATACTCAGCTTCTCAAGGCATACTCTAAATACCATTAATTTATATCAAGTACTGAAGACATACCTAAACATCTCTCAAAATTGGGAAAATCTTTTCTTAATATGAAAAATAACATTTTGCTGGCAAAAAAAAAAAATAGACAATCACATGAAAAATGAGCTATCCTGCCAGTTAAAAGTGGAATTTTATTGGCATTTACATGATAAAGCAATTTACAACGAAAAAAATCACATGCTGATCTAATATTCAATGTTAACTACATTAAAGAGTCCTATTTTTAAAAATTGTCAGAGAAAATTTACTAATTCTAGGGGTGCCTGGGTGGCTCAGTTGATTAAGCATCCAACTCTTGATTTCGGCTCAGGTCATGGTGTTGCGGTCATGAGATCGAGCCCCATGTTGGGTTCTGTGCTCAGCAAGGAGTTTGCTTGAGGTTTTCTCTCTCTCTCTCTCTCTCTCTCTTTCCCTCTCCCCCTCCATGCACTCTCTCTCAAATAATCGTTAAAAAGAGATATTCTACTAATTCTCCTAAACGTGTTATAAAGGTCACAATCAACTTTCTCCAACTATTGCTTATATTTGGTTCCCATAGGCAATGATCAGATGCATTTTTAGCTTACCCACTTATTTTTTGCACAAATGTGTTTTCTATTTGTGTCAGTTATCAATGTATTGCCTCTCAACTCTATTATATCTACCCTTCACTGTTCTGCTTGTGATACTGGGGCTGAACCTTGAACACATTTCTCCCTTGCCTGCTGGCACGATGTTAAGCTTTGACAGTAGAGGGCCCTGGAGTGCTACTACTATAGGAAGGGGTTTGTTTTCTGGTCTGGTGTTTTCTTTCATTGCCTTCCTATAATCTCATCTCAGTAAAGGAGTCCCAAGGGAGCTCACCTAAAGCCAATTTCAGTGACATCCCCTTGGGTAGCTTCTCAGCTGCTAGGTTTATTTGCTAAGCCAGCAACACTCACCACTAGCAGCTTCCTGTCAAATTTCCCTAACACCCCAATAGATGCTTTCCTGACCTCCAGCCTTGGCCTGGTGAACTTTCCCACCATCCAGTGGGCCACAGTCACATTTCCAACTAGGTTTAAACCTCAGCCTTGCAGGGTGGGGACTCCCTCAAATGTGTCCCTCTCTTTGAAACACTGCCTCAGCCCTGTGGGTGGGTAGTGGCTGCCTCTATATCTGCCACTCCTCTAGGCTTCAGGTTTTCTTTACGCTTAGCAGGCAATCCCTGTTACACCGATACCCTGTTATTCATAAGTAATCTTTATCTACAACTTTCCCAAATCAAGTTTCTATGTGGTTTCTGACACTCCCAGCTTGACAGTGACTGATACACTCTTCAGAAAGGTATTTTGGAGAATTCAACTTTACAAATCTCACTAAGCCTACAAATCCCAAGTCTTTTACTACCTGCCCACAAACTCTTTTTATTTACAATGGCCACCTTACAGATCTACAAAGGCTCTCTAGGAAACATTTTACTGTCAGATGGCAAAAAGTTTCTGATTTCTCCCCTTTATCCATGTAATTTGGAATGTCCTCCTTATCGACCGTCAGCTGCTGGTGTAACCTGTTTTGGCTGATTGACCATTAGCAAATACGAAGTGAGGAAGGGCTTTTTGAAAGCACTTGAGCAATGGGGTTTGATTTCTTATGTCGTTCTCGGAACCCAGAGACAGTTATGTAATGAATCCAAGTCAATATGTCAAAAAATGAGAGACCATGTAAAGGATAACTAAGATACCCCAGAAAACAGCTGTCCCTGAGGCCCTGCTAGCTCATCCAGCCAGCAGCCAATCTGCCTGTGGACCACAGACACTTAAGGGGGGGGGTCAGCTGACATACATCAAGCAGACCCAGACCAGGAAACCTACCCGCTGATCCACAGAATCAGGAGGTAAATAGGGAGCTGAAATAAAACACCAGATTGTGGCATGGTTAGTTAGCAAAAGCTGAGTGATACAAAAACCAAATGGATTCCTTTATTTCCCAAAAAAGAGAAAGGAAAATAAAAGTTGAAAGTTTTCAGTTAGAAGCAAGGAATTATTGAAGTCCGTGGAAAAAGTCTTCTGTGACGAAAAGTCTTCTCAGAAATTATAAATGTATCTAACCAGTCTAATTTCCACCAAATCTTTCTGTAAATCATTAAAATAAACATCCATCAACATATGAGGTATTAGGTTAGCTTTTTAAAAATTATTTGACCTATTGAGGTCAGTGGAAATAGTTAATAATGAAAAGTTTGTATGCAACCATTTGTACAATTTAATATGTTCTCGAAGTTGTAAGTGAATTTCATAGGATTCCTAAACACAGTAGCTCTTCTAGAAGAGATAATAGCTTTAATTATTATACAATAGCATTTTAACATATAATTACATTTTAGAAGGCTTCATAAATGTAGGATCCTTCAATCTACTTAGGGGCCTCTTCTAATGTTAAAAGTTCCACTGATTGCACCATAACACTATAAATACAACAGAATAAAAAATTCTCCTCATAAACCTGCTTCTTCTATGTATTATTAATTCAGTAAGTCTGCCATTTAACACACACACTATAGAGATCGTTGTAGATACCTTTGCGCCTTTGTCTTCAGAATTTTGTTGCTCAGAATTTTCCTGACCACCTTCTGAATATGTTTTCTTCTTTCCATCCCCACTGACAAAACCTTAATCGTTCAGAACCCTCCCCCTTCTTTCTCCCTCTGATTCTTCCTCATAACGGGTACGGATTAGATTTCTCCTAGTTACCCCCTCCAATGCATTCTCTACATTCTCCATATGGGGGCGCCTTGTCCCCTACATCTTTCATTTGCCAACCTATCACCCACACTCCCACTCATCTTAACCACACCCTCAGGTTAGTTCTGTTCTCAGAAAAGTTGAACCTGTCCTTTACTATCTGTCTGTGCTGGTCTGTGTTTCTGATCTTCTATCAATATTTCCAACCTCTTTCTGTGCCTTAATATTAAATTTTGGCCATCTCTGGGGTTCTACGTTTAGATTACTATTCTCTTCACTCTAATAAACTACATATTTATGAAAGCACCTTCATATAAAATATACAAAGAAATATATGGTTTTTGTTAAAAACCCATATAGCATATACTTCATTTAATTACATTCTGATGATCAAAATTTCAATTTTCTAAGATCTATAGGGCAGTATATTTTCCATCGTAAATCCATAGATTCTTTACTTTCATATAAAGAAAAAAGCTTGAAAAAGAGACATAATATTTAAAATTCATCACAGATTTCATACTTTTGATTCTGTGAAAAGAAAATTTGGAATACTTCCATAGTGTTTAAATGGATTTTGAAATCAGAAGTTCTGAGGATAAAGGGGGATTTCTATTTAACTGCTGAGGCAGATTTCTTATATAATTACTTATTCTACTTATATGTAAAATAGAAAAAATTATATACTTTCTAGTCTTCTTGTAAGAATTTAAGCAAAATGACATATTTAATGGTAATCACAATTTCTAGTACCTAATAAGCATTTGATAAATGGTAGTTTGAACAATAATTTGATCTTCGTGTCCTCTTTTTTTTTTTTTCCCTATTCCCACATGTCTCCTCTTCCTTACTTGAAAGAGAATAGCATAAAACTTAGGAAATAGTTAAAGGCTTCTAAGATCTCTCAGAAGAGTTTGATGTTCTTTGGGCATAAAACAATATAAAGTTTGAAATACAACTTTTAGAATCCTTCTGTGCAGCCACTACTGATCACCATGAAAGCAAGCCAGGAGGAGGAGAAATACGGATTAAGATTAGTAGGATTCCTCTGCAGAAGTGGAGGTACACGGGGCAGGAAAAAAAAAGTTAGTTCCTTATATGAAGGGAAGGAGCCAGAAATGGAAAAACACCTGTACCATTTTTCAGTCCTTAACTAGGCCCAAGTCCAAAACAGACAAATGGTCCTGGAGTGACCATATTACTAGTATAGAAACACGGAAAGGAAGGGAAAAGCCACTCCTGAAGAGAGGTTATTACACACATCTGTGCGATGATCATATATATATAATGTCAAATATGTAATGCAGAGTCTCTAACCTCTCTGCTTGTCTTTTTTTTTTTTTTTGCCTTATGTTTTTGCTTATGTTTTTAAAAGGGTCCATACAATAAATAGCTTGAAAAGCATGATCTTTAGTTATTGAGGTAGCCCCCTCAGGTATTCTGGATATGAGATTTATGGGGACTCAGATCCCTTTCTCATTACTCTTCCAAGGTCCCCCCATCTCAATCCCCGTTGTTCACATCCTGTTTCAAGAGAAACGCTATGAAACAGATCACATGCAGGAAAGTCAGTTTCAAAGTCTTTCATTTATTAGGAAAATTCTCTTTCAGAGTCCTGGCATCGGAGACAAGACCCCAGGGCCCCATGACCACAACGACTGTGCTGATACTCCTTGGCACTCAGCCTTCCTCATTCCTGGCTTTCTTCATTCCTTTCGCCAGTTCATCATTGCGTCCATTTTACAAATCAGAAAGAATTTTCAAAGCTGGATGTTTCAGAGGAATGGTGATCAAATCTCTTGCTAATGCAACTTCATATTAATTTTGGAATTCCCTTTTTGTAGTGTGGTGAATCATTTTATGTACCTGATCTTGCTATTCACACACAGTGGCTTTCCTTCCATGCTGCAATTTTGCAAATAATTTCACATCAGTTTTACCTAGCCAACAAAATGTGTGGTTAGAGCAAAGTCACGGGTCATGTTCAGCCTAAAAATATAGTTTAACACTCGGAACGTTTTACAATCCTTTGAGTTTACTGCCAGCATTTAAAAGTCAGAATTTTATGTTAAACCTGGATCTCCTGGTTCTTCTGAAGTACTGGAAGTTTACCAACACCGGATTAACCTTTATACTTGAAAACAACCGGCTGAAACTCTTTTAGCATGAGCTTATATTTTACAATTCAACACAGCCACTGCCACCCCATGCCCCTCTCCCATCCCACTTCATTCATTTACATGGTTTTCCTGACCCCTTTCGAGACTTGCATTTGGGACTCCCTGCCATATTACACACGTTCGCACACACACACGCACACGGGTGCACATGCAGGATAGCTGATATCTAATATATGGGAATATTTCTCTAACTTTTCATATTTTATACTTCGCTATCATTACCTGTTCTAACTCAAAATCAGCACTACTTGAGGAGTGCTCCAAAATTTTTGATTTTACGAGAACATTTCCAAATATAGCAGAGCTCCGGCTTCAGGCCAAGCTGGGATTTAGACATGTCTAGGTATGCCCAGGGACCTTAAGAGATGGTCATGGAAGAAACTTGCCAAGACTCTTATTACATGGGAATCTAGGAAGAGATGTTCTGGAAAAAACATTCTACGGGCAACCTGGGACCAAAAGCAGGATTGTAGTTGTGATGATGAAGTGACCATAAGATAGCGTAGCTAAATCAAGGTGAGCTTGGCCCGGTCCCCACTCACTTTTGCCTGAGTCCTAGCAAGAAAGGAACAGAAGCACAAACGACAACATTTAGTGGTTAGCAACAACACCGTAGGACTATAGGACACATAGAACACTCCTCTGCTAGCCCTCTGCAGGAGTGCAGCTCCAGAACATCATTACCTCATGTCAGCCAACCGAAATATTCCCAGTGGGTTCAATGTAAAGTAGAAAATATAAATCAGATGAATATTTGGATAATCTTGAATGGAGAAGGACTCTTCTAAACACCAAAGAATGAGAAAATGAGAGGAACGATCCAATTGACTACATAAACTTTCGAAACTTCTACAAGGCAAAACATTAAGTTGAAATGGAAATCTATTTGCAATATAAATGATGAACTGAAAGTATACTTAATATGAAAGGTGTTCTTACAAAATCTTATAAACCAGGGTGACTGAGTGGCTCGGGTTCTGGGATGGAGCCCCTGCATCGGGCTACGTGCTCAGCCGGGAGCCTACCTCTCCCTCTCCCTCTCCCACTCCCCCCACTTGTGCTCTCTCTGGCTCTGTCAAATAAATAAAATCTTTAAAATAAATAATACTTTAAAAAGAAGTAAATCTTATAAACTATAAGAAGATTATTTTAAAAATTGAGCAAAGGACATAAATAATTCATAAAAGATAGCCAAATGTCTGGAAATAATATGAATAGTTTGTCATTCATTATGTGAAAATATATAAATACTAAATATCAGATTCTCTTCTTTAGCAAAGATAAAGAAATGGCAATACCCTTATAAATCACTGTATGTGAAAATTGTCAAAACCTTTCTGAAGGGTATTTTGACAAAATTCAAAAAATGTTAATTTTCATATACTTCAGGTCAGCAACTCTTCTTCTAAAAATGTACACGTGTGGAACTACCAGCGATTTGAACAAAAATGTATATATAAGAATGTGCACTGTAATGTTACTTTTAATAGAAGAGAATTGAAATAAAATAAAAAGATCAAGGAACTAATTTTATATCCATAGAATACTATTCCAGCTCTTTAAAAAGAAAAACTTGCTTTATTACAAAAGGAAATTTATGGACAGAGGGGAAACGTAGAATATACTAATTAGTGTAAAATTTATGTTAAGATATATTTTATGCAGAGCTTTTTTTTTTTTTAAGAAAGAAAATCTGCATGAGAAATTCCACCAAAATGTTAATAGTGGTCATATGGATTTGGAATGTTTTATACTGATTATCTTCAGTTAGTTCTAAGCTTCAAATTTGATAAGATACATTTGTAATTAGGATGAAAAGCAAATTTTATTTTAAATGTTGATCAAATATGGTAATTGTTCAGGAAATATATAGCCTAGTCCCAGACTTGCGTCACAAGGGTTAGGTAAAAATTGGGGGTAGGGCTGGGCAGGAGGCTACAACTGCAGTGTGGTCCACAGCATGAGTGGTAGGCTTTGAGTCATCCGGCAGAATAGAAATCTCTGGCAAACACAAAAACTCTCCGTGGAAATAGCAGCAGCATCTAGTGCGAGATAGGTGGCTTGACCAGAACAGGGCGAGAGAGGAGGACCAGAAAAAGTAGCAGGGATGTCAACTGGATGCCCTTCAATAGCACCCAGACTTGATTGTGAGCAAGTTGGATTAATGCCCTGGACACTTCCAGAAGTGGTTGGGGCAGATTTCACAAAAGGTGGGATCTTACATTAACAAGTAGATACTAAAGCCTCAAGTTACAGGTGATTTCTGTAAAAGTGACCGCATTTTTTTTAGACCAGACTGTAGTGGCCTGAGGGAATATGAGCAGATCCATTTTTCATGGTTTTAACACTAGTACCTCTATTCATATATATTGCTCTTTCATCTGTATTCTGCTGACCCGTAAAATATATTTTGGTAGTTTCCTTCTGCTGCTCCTGGATGAAGTATAAAATTTAACTATTCTTTAATCATCTGGACAAATACTCCTATAAACCAAGACAATTTTATGAAGACAAATGATAAATCAATAGAACAGAAACCACTGTTCTGTTTCCAGCTATAATATTGTATAAATATGGGCAAATCATTGTAATTTTTTTATCTTCTAAAAGAGGGTAAGATGGACCTGTCCGAGGCTATTATTCCTTTATATTTAGTGCTAAAAAGTAAGATGTTGGGGGTACAATTAAACAGCACTCAAATTCAACTGCAGAGATTAATTCAGGAGTCTTCATGAACACCGTGGATTTAATTCAGGTAATGCATGATTATTTCAACATAAAAATATACTTTTTGCAGTCTCAGACAATATGCAAGCAAAATCCATGGAAGTCATTTCCATCTTGCAATTCCATTTCTAAACCCCTGTCAATTTGTTATATGTCCAATTAGCTGATAAAAAGAATTATCAATGCTTTGTTTTCATTTTTTATCCAAAAAAAGAAAGAAAAAAGTAGATAAGGCAAATAGAAAGGGTTGCTAAACCTGGGTTGTAGGTTTAGGGGAGATCATTATACCCTTCTTTCTACCTTTGTATATGTTTGAAGCTTTTCATAATAATAATAATAATAATCGTTTATTAAATGTTTAACTGCTGATTCAAATATTATGTATTTTAATATCTTAATACATTATATATATCCATATATATGTATATATATATATATACATATATATATATCCATTGTACATGAGCATATCATTTTATATCATGGGAAAATGTTTAAACTCCTCTCTTCACATTGGCCAAGGATCTTACCATGTTCTATCTTGAACTCAGCTTTTCTTTTTTTTTTTTTATTTTAAAGATTTATTTTTTTGAGAGAGAGAGAGAGTGTGTGCACGCACTAGCAGTAAGGGAAGAGGGAGAGAGAATCCCAAGCCTAGTCCATGCGCTAAGCACAGAGCCCAACTTGGGGCTCCATCTCACGACCCTGAAATCACAACCTGAGCCGAAACCAAGAGTCAGATGTTTAATAGACTGTGCCGCTCAGGCACCCCTTGAACTCAGTTTTTCTAGATGCAATGGAAGACACTATTAACTCACGCATCAACCAATTTTAATAAGCATATGATGAGAACTTTCCGTGAACTCTACAATATTCTGTTCCAGAAGGGCCAAATCTGCATCTCCGTTGTCTCTAAACTCAGTAATACTGCAGGTTTTGCTCACCAGTGATACGCATTTAAGATGTTTACCGGGCGGGTTGTCTGGCTGGCTCAGAGGAGGGGAAGAGCAGGAGCATGTGACTCTTGATCCTCGGGTCAGGAGTTCAAGGCCCACATTGGTTGTAGAGATCACTTAAAATGAATAAATAATTTGGTTGTTTTTTTTTAAAGAAGTTTGCCTGGCATGTGCTCTGGGCTTTCACAATCCCCCAAATATGGCCTAAAGCCACAATCGTTGAAGAATTATTTGCACAGAGGACAAAAGGCTCAAAAAGTCAACCTCTTTGGTATTTCTTAAATGATTATATTCTCTTGTCATGGGCAACTACCGTGCAGCAGCTCAGTAGTTACCCTAACTAGACCCAAATCTCTCTTCTCTTTTGATACCCCTGTGCTATGGTCCCACTACCCTTTCGGAGCTCAGCACTATTTGCTCAGAGTGGTTGCAGTTTATGCCTGGTTGTCCCAGCATAATCATTAACACACCTCATTTCACCCAATCCAAGCCATTCCCTCCTTTCAAAGTAATCAACCATTCATTGACTCTTTTCTATATACACCCTGAAAGATTTTTCTCTCTGCACCTTTGCACATTTTTTTCCTGAGTAGAATGTACTCCAGGATTAGAATTGTCATAACAAGATAAATTTAACTGGGAATGCTGTATCTCAGACAGTCAACAGATTTTTTAGTACCTGTATATCCCAAGTATTGCATGGGACATACTTACACTAAAAAATAAGCCACGGTTAAAAAAAAGAAGAAGAAAGAAAGAAAATTAGCCACGGTTTATCAGATATTCAAATACAATTAAGCATCCTATTTTTTATCTGGCAATCCTTTCGCACCCCAATCCACATCTTCAAGGCCCAACTGAAATGCGCTTTCCAGTCTGAAACCTCAGTGAGCCTTCTTCCCTTCTTTCAGCGCTGCCTCCCAGAGCATTTTTACTGCGCCTCTCACACTACCGCATGTTCCCACTAGCATCCAAAGCACTCGTGTAGTATCGCCTCGATTCTTTTTTATGTGACTTGAGGACAAGAATTGAGCTTTACTTATTTTTTCCTCCCTCATATTACTAATCACATATTGACATACTAGCTATCGATGAATGTTCAGAATGTCTAGGAATGCGTGATTTTAGTTGCACTTAACAAATTAGTAAATTGTTTGAATTTCCTCAGGACCATTTTGAAAATCCCTTTGATACTTTAACAGCTTTGCTCAAGGATCAGTTAAATAATAAACCCATTTATGCATTTCAGAACGAAAACTACAGTGACTAGACTGACTATAACAGTAGAGTACCACCTGGTGTGGGATGTTGACAGTGGGCGAGGCTGCGGGTGTGCTGTGAACGGTATTTTCTGCTCAATTTTACTGTGAACTGAGAACTGCCCTAAAAGTATTTTAAAAAACTTTTTACCCCTATAATACAGGTCAATTTGAATTGAGCTTAAAAAATACAGCTACTGTTGAAATGTTCTTAAAGTAATAGATATGAGCAGGCGATGGGTATAATTCTTGATATACATTATTAAAAGTGCTCTATTTTCAAAACTAAACTTGGCTTTGAGTAGCATTCTATAGAAAATTAAATTTAAAAACTTTATAGTGTCAATTTTGCTTTATTCAGGTTATAGAATTTTCAACCAAATGCAAATCATATTAGTCCTACCCACCTCTAGTTTTCTGGTAGATAGTACCCTTTGAATGGGCCATGTTTTTTAATATTATCAGAATACCTCATCCACTAAGAGAAATGGACTCAATGTAATTTTACTCCCCAAGATATGAAGATCAGTTGTGAAAATAATTTTAGCGCTCTTTATTTTGCATGCATGCACATGTGAGTGCGTGTGCACACACACATGCACACACACACACACGAGAAACATACCAATTAATTATTGCCAACTTTCATATTTCTTCTAAAGGACAGAAATAATCAGTTTGTTGGTTAAATTATTTTCAGAAAAATATACCTTACTGTAAAAAATATTTCTAACTTTATCCCCCTACAGTTCTTTGGGATCACTCAATTCACTCGCTGTTTGTTAATAATTTATTTCACATCTACTAGCTACAGCTTATTGCTTGGATAGCATCCTACCGAAAATTATGGTTTCTACCAAAACAGTCTAAAAGGTATATATTAAAATTTTTGAAAACAGAAAATCAGGAATTAGAAGAACACACTATGTTTTCTCAGAGCAAACCCTGAGTGTGTACAGTGCAAATCAAATTGAAAACATAATTTCAGGCCACATTTGGTTAAACAATTTTACCTTTCATTTTAAAATAGTCTATTAGACCTTTAGTCACAGGTAGAATCAAGGCATTCTAAAAGAAAAAAAACATCATTTCCAGTTTGACAAAAATTAAATGGTTCTGGTCTCCCTGGGGATGTTATCATCCTCCACCAATGCCCAGTGTTTAGGGCTGTGAATGAAGTATATGGACCCCAGACTAGTCAGCCAAATCAGTTGAATCAACCCTAGTAATCAGCGGGATGCTGATGTCACAGTCAGACCACACTCAGAGCCACGAAGATAATGTACTCTACGACCAAAGAAAGAATGCAAACACTGCAGAGTCTTCCAGACAACAATAGGGAATTAAACAAGACGCTTTCCTAAATTCTATTGTTGCTCAAAGCCAAGGTTTGGTCCCGAGCTCCACATAGAGGAAGAGGACTGGATTTACTAAAATTTTAAATAAATTGTCCCTCGAACAAGACTGTAAATAAATATATGTGCAATTGAAAAACACGATGGCAATTTTATTTATTTATTTATTTTTTACTAGTACTGCAGTCTCCACAAATATTTCACCATGACAATTCGACAGCAGCGGTATTTTGCTAATTTCTAAATAAATTGGAAGATAAAGTGATTCATGGCAAATACAATGGATCTTCCCCTCACTGCCGCATAAATAGTATTTGTTATAAAAGTTTAAAAGCCACATTGATGCATTAAATTATTAAAGCAAGTATAATGCCTCCGCATTGTATTGTTTTGCAAGGGTTATCATAGACTCTTCACCATCTATCATACATGTATTTCTGTCTTTCTTCTACTCAGAAGCACAGCATGAAAAAACTTCATTTCACATGGAAACATCAGTATGTGAAACAGTGTGATGAAATGACACACAGGGGGAGTTCTACTCCGGTAAACAGTTGGTCTACGGAAATGATAGCATTTTATGCTGAGACTGATATAGCAATTTTAAGTCCTAAGAGATGACTGATCTGAAAGCCAGAATGTCACCAGTGATGAAGTATACACATGTGAAAAATTACAGGTAACGCGACTAGGCGCGCCGAGGGGCCGCTCACCCGCGCCTGTTTTACAAACCCGCGCCGAACGCCAGGATCTCCTCCAGCCACGGCTCCCGATCAATGATTCCATGTCGCTGGTTGACGAAAAGCACTCGTGTAGTCACGGACATCTAGAATGTGTCACTAAGTCATCTAAGTTTAATGATGCTGTAAAATGACCAGAAGTATATGTCACAGTTGGCGTTTGGAGATGCGTACGTTTTATATATAACAAGGAAAAGATGGAAGGTTTAGGAGAAAAACTGTTTCACCCAACAATCTGAAAATCTGCGCAACGCTGTTTTCTTGGTTGAAATGAAAGGCAGAGCCTGGTTTTATTTTATCCCGCCTTCCCAAAGTGCAAAATTATTTCTCGCTATATCCACAAACTGGGGGAATATTTTGGAAATATTTTCTTGATTAAAATAAGGGGCTCTCGAGCCACCGCGGGCAGTTGCAGTCACCTGGGTATAAACTGGTATTTACCATATCGTCCAAGTGAAGGAGCCATGCAGGAAAAAGTGACTTTTTTTTAAATCTTATTCATGATACCTCACATAAAAACATAAGGAACTGAAGATCTGTAGGAATATAAAGTAATAGCTTCTGGATGGCCATGGGCAAGTTCTCTGTGCTTCGGTTTTCTCATCTATAAAATGGGGATAATAGTGTCAGAGGTTGCCAGGGTTAAATAGCACAAGGCAAATGCCATGTAAGGGTTTGCTGTTATTTACTATTATACAGTATTTCACATTGTCTTTGAAGAAACAAAGGAAATAACTTCTTTCAAAACTAACAGGTCTTCAGATGGTAACACGTTAACACTGTAGCAAAATTTAAATGAAATAGCAAAGGACAGCAGACATACAGCTGGTGCCATGGCCCAAAGACGAAAGCAGGTATGACAAAATATTATTTACTGATGCCCCCCCATCAATATCCAGAGTCATTATATATCTAAGAGTGAGTATACGACTTAGAGTCAGCGTTTCTGTGTTAGATTTGTGTTTTCAGAATTATCACTCATAATGGGCATGTCATGAAAGTTCTCTGATCCCAGTTTTCTTATCTAAGCAGAATACTACTATCTTTTCCACAGATATGTTGCAAGCTTTAAATAGGATAACCATTCTGAAAACGTTGAGGGCATATGAAAAATCCTCTCTACCACCATGTGCCAATATAAGCTACAATTATTATAATAAAATCTTTCCTTTGCTTAAGTTACCACTTAGCTTCTTAAAATGTAACGGCCTCATGAGAAAGACACTACCACCAGTATTATTATGAAGATAATGGAGGGGGAAAATTACTTCAAAAGGAACCATATAGATTTTTCTGAAACCTAATTAAAATGTATGGCCATGAGGAAGGCTTGTAGAACAAAAAAGGTAAGCAATTCATTTCAAAGTGGCTCTTCAGTAATATGTCCTGACTGCTAAAGGGACTCAAAATATGAGGGTACTTGCCAAAAATCTGTGTAGTCAGAAATTGAATTTTAATATTTTCTCACAGCCCCCACCAACGGCCACTACTTTCAGTGTTCAATCCATAGTGGCATTTATGTATTTGGGTTGGGGTTTTTTGGTTTGTTGGTTTGTTTTTGTAACATATAGTAACCTCCAACTTTCATATTATCAAAACTATTATTTTTTCTTTGATAGTTTCATCCATTATTTTATGCTTAGAAACCACATCCTCACCCAGAAATCAATTGTTCACCTACATATTCCACCTCTAATAATGCTTTTATATTTTACCTGGAATCTCTTTGGAATTTATTTTGGTATATTGCACATGAAAGAATCTCCTTGTCCTCCCCTAAACCCATCGTCCCTGTAATATTTATCGAATGGTCTTTTGAAGTCAGTAAAGAAAGAAAAATCACTTTTGTAGAATTCAACAATGGAAAGAAGAGTTGAAAGAATCCTATTTTGGTTGAAGAGAGGTGGGGAAAGGAGAAAGGTGACTGGGAAGTAGAGATTTGAAAGAAACAAACTTGAGATACGGGCTTCCAGTTATAAAATGAATAAGTCATGGGAGTAAAAGGCACAGCATAAGGAGTATAGTCAGTGATATTGTAATAATGTTGTATGGTGACAGATGGTAGCTATGCTGGTGGTAAGCATAGCCTAACATATAAACTTGTGGAATCATTGTGCTGTACACCTGAAACTAATGTAACATTGTGGGTCAACTATATTCAAAAAACTTAAACAAAAACAAAACCAACCTTGAGTGTAGTAGCAAGAGACAAAAGAAAAGAACAGCACTCCTTGGGAGCTAGGAATGAACCACAGTTAGGAATCAAGAGTTCCCTATTATGAAATTTCCCTTGGGCCAGCCCAAGAAGGGGGCTGGGAATGAGTCTTGCTAGTGTTCTGACTCTCAAAAAGAGTTAGGAAAATAGAATGATTGATGACAGCTATGCCAAGCTCTTGCCAATGGAATTTCATAAACGGGGAGGGAAGTATGATCACAGTAGCCAGCCCACACCTCACATTAATCTTGGCGTGAAAGCAAATATGTCTGTTAAGTAATTCTACATAATCCAGGCACATGTTAACACAGGAGCTGTAAAACACCACAGATCAAATAAGTGTAATTATTCATTCATCAGTACTTGCCGTCATTCTAAAACTTTAATATTTGTTCCTTTTCCTACTATAAAAGATCAAAAATATCAAATGAATTCAAAGAATGGAAACATAAATCACCTGCAATCCCATCTCCTGAGATACATAAAGTTACTCTAAGCATTTGCATATTCTAAGCAACTGTTCTTCCAGTCTCATAAGTTTTTGTATAAATATATAGAAAATTCACAAAAGTATCATATAAAATGCACAGAATTAAAGACACATATACTACTCAGCAATCAGAAAAAAAAGTGGAAAGAAAAAGACCAGGACAGGACTAACAATTTGGACTGTGACTAAAACAAAATAAATATAGAGGCCACTTACTATCGGTGGACTACAAATTTGACTCACAAACCTTCTGTCAATCAAACTGCAAAGGGAAATGTAATCTTTCATGTAGTTCAAAACTCCTTTAGATTAGAAATACTCAAGTTTTCAGAAAAAAATGGTGTATCCCTCATGTTCTTCAAGAATGACATATTTTATGACAATTTTCTTATTCTCCTAAGAACCCACAGAATATCTCTACAGCGTGGTGGGATTTTTCAAACGCCTTTACAGAAGCCAGGCAGGAATCAAATGATTGACCTTGCAACTGACTTACTACAGAGAGTAGGGACTGTGGTAAGCTTAAGAGTGGAAGCTCTGACTTTATACATTCCAGTGTGTGTGTGTGTGTGTGTGTGTGTGTGTGTGTGTCTATACACACACACATACACCTCTTTAATGTTTGAACAATTACATATCACATTTGCTCTTGAAAAACCCCCAGTATACAATTCCTATTACTTAGTCTTTTCCCCAAGATCTTTGCCCATGATTCTCATCAACAAACATTCATAACACCGTGCTACTTATCAAACAATGGGACTTTAAAAAAAAAAAAAAAAAGATGCTATATGTTCTGTTTCTAGAGACATGATACTTCATTCATCATAAAATTAGTATGTGTCAAGAAAGTTTTTAAAAGCAAGAAGTTTTTAAAAGCAAGAAATCTTTGTGGATTTCATGATGAAAAGAAGGTATTATTTCCATTTTGAAACCAGATTCTAGCTGTTAGGATGGATTTGCAAAGGCAAAATGGCTGCACCATTTTTTAAGAGCAGCAATGCTTAAGAGTTCTCATTGCTCTGCATTCTTATCAGTCCCTAAAAAGTTTCTTAAGTGCTTTTCTAGCCATTATAATAATCATGGAATGGTATCTCACCATGGTTTTAATTTGTATTTCTCTAATGACTAGAAATGTTGAACATTTTTTATGTGCTTATTAACCTGCCATATCTCCTCTTTGGTGAAACACTTGTTTAAATAATTTGTCATTTTTAATTGAATTGTTTGATTTCTTACTGATGAATTTATAACTTTGCATAGAAATCCTTTGTCAGATATGTAATTGGAAAACATTTTCTCCCAGTCTGTAGCTTGTCTTTTCATTCTCTTAGCAGTCTTCTACAGAACACAACTTTTCATGTTGATGAAGTTCAAGTTATTACTTCTTTATAGATCATGCTGTTAGCATCATTGCTAAGTATTCTTTACCCAACCCCATTTAATAAAGATTTTCTATGGTCTCTTCAAAAAGTTTTACAGTTTTAATTTTTACATTTACATCTCATTCCATTTGAGTTAGTATTTGTGTAAGCTGTGAGGTTCAGGTCAAGGTTCCTTTCACTGCACATGGAAGACTGTTTCAGCACCACATAGGGAAGACACTTGATTTGCTCACGTTCTTTTGCCAAAGATCTATTGGGCACATCTGACTGGGTCCATTTCAGGACTCTATTTTGTCCCATTCATCTGTGGGTCTAGTCCTTCAATACCACACTGTCTCGAATACTGTAGCTTTACAATAAGTGTTAAAAATTGAACAGTATGATTTGTCCAATCTTTTGTTTTTCAAAATTGGACTGATCTCGTTGCTTTGTTTTCCACATAAAATTTTAGAGTCTGCTTGTTTATATCTACAAAAAAAAATCCTGATTAGATTTTGATTGCATTCAACCTGTATATCAATCTGGGGAGAAGGGACATCAATACCAGGTTGAGTTTTCCAAGTAATGTACACAGTGTGCATCTCCATTAACTTAGGTCCTTTTTTCTCATCAGTCTTTTGTAGTTTTCAGCACATAGGCCCAGCACACATTTCTTACTACATTTATTTATTTCTAAGTATTTCACTTATGGGGAGAGAGACTATAATAAATGCTATCTTGTTTCCAATAAAATAGTATAAAATGAAATTATAAGTTTTAAAAATGACTTTTATATGCATTGGACATATAACCAGAAAGCTAGATAAATATACTCAGGACGAGGAGTGATTTTTATGGATTCTGTGGAATTTTCCACTTAAGTAATCAAGGTATCTACAAACAGGAATGGTTTTCTTTCCAATTTACATGCCCTTTGTTTTTTTTTAAACCTTTCCGCTGTTAGAGTTTTTAGTACAATGCCGAACAGGATAAATGAGAGTGAACATCCTTGCCTTGTTCCTAATCTAAGGGAGAAAGCATTTAGCCTTTCACCATTAAGTAGGACGACAGGTAAATTTCTTGTAAATGCCTTTTTTTTTTTCCACATTGAGATTCCCCTCTATTCCTAATTTGCTGGAAATTTTTTCCATAAATTGATTTTCATAAATACTTTTTCTGATCAATTGGTATAATATAGTAAATGCACTTCTTTATATTATTAATGTGGTTGACTACATTTTGAATACTTAACTGGTCTTGCATTCCTGGGTAAACCCTACTTGGATATATAATTTACATGTACATATAGATGATTTATATATACTTTGTTTGGCTGGATTAAGGAAGTTTGTTTATGGAACAATACTGTCCATTTTATCTGCTACTATTGCCTGATTTTGCTATCAGCATGAGGCTGGCTTCATAAAATGAGTTGTGGAGTATTTGCTCCTCTTCTGTTTTAGGCAAGACATTGTATAGAATTGTTATTTCTTCTTTATAAATGTTTGGTAGGATTTGCTATTGAAACCATTTGGGCCTGGAGATTTCTTTATTCAAAGGTGTTTAACTATGAATACAATTTCAGGGCACCTGCGCGGCTCCATTGGTGAAGCATCTGCCTTCAGCTCAGGTCATGATCCCGGGGTCCTGGGACAAAGCCCCACATCCCATCCGGCTCCCTGCTCAGCGGGGAGCCTGCTTCTCCCTCTCCTGCTCCCCCACTGCTTCTGCTCTCTCACTCTCACCCTCTCTCAAATAAATAAATAAAAATTTAAAAAAAAAAAACTATGGACACAATTTCTTTCATTTTTATAGGACTATATATATTATATATTTCATCTTAAGTTTTGGCAGTTTGTAATTTTCAATAATTGGTCCATGTCATCTACCTGGTCAAATTTACATGTGTAGAGTTATTTGCAATATTCTTTTATTATCCTTTCAATACCTATCGGGTCTGTAGAAATACCTGTTCTCATTCTTGATATTGGTAATCTGTGTCTTCCTTCTCGGACTGCTCTAATTAAGGATTATATAGTTATTATAAATTATTACCAAATATTTAGACACTTTCCTGTTATCTGTTATTGATTTCTAGTCTAAGTCCACAGGGTCAAAGATATGCTTGGATTTTTAAAATTTTGTTATGATTTGTTTTACACCTTGGGATATGGTCTGTATTAGTGAGTGTATTAGTCCATGTACACTTAAAAAGGATTCATGTTCCCTAAATAGCAGCAAAGAGGAGAATGGTGGTTGCCAGGGGCTGGGGTTGGGGGAAATGGGGAGATGTTGGTCAAAGGGTACAGAGATGAGTAAGTTCTATAGATCTAATGGGACTACAGTTAGTAATACCGAACTGCAAATTTGAAATTTGCCAAGAAAGTAGGTCTTAAGTGTTCTTACCACCCACCTCACCCCAACACCTGCACACAAAAACAGTAACTGTGAAGTGATAAATATGTTAGCTTGATTGTGGTGATGATTTCACAATGTTTATCAGAACACCAAGCTGTACACCTTAAGTATATACAATTTTTGTCAGTTATACCTCAAAGCTACAAAGGGGAAAAAAGTTATACTTTGCTTTAAAAAATGCATATTCTTCTACGGTTAAGTAAACTGTTCAACAAATGTCACCGGTGGTGCGGTTCACTTAGAGGCTTTCTGAGAGAAGAGTGTTGAAATCTCAAACTATAATTGTAGATTTGGCTATTTTTTCCTTCCGGTTCCGTGAATTTTTGCTTCATGTATTTAGACGCTCTAAAGAAGTTAAGTGAATTCATATTTAAGATCGTTAAATCTTGTTGAGCTGATTTTTATAACTAAGTTGTATCCTTATTTATTTCTGCTAATGTTCTTTGTTCTGATGTCTATTTTACTTGATATTAATACACTACTCCAGCTTCCTTTTAAAGTTTGCACAGTATACCTATTTTTCATCATTACTTTTGATTGCAGACCCAGAATGTCACAATATTCAAAATATGCTATATACAATCCAAAATTACCCAGCATGCGAAGAACCAGGAAAATGTCTACTTAAAAGGGAAAAGGCAGTCAAAACCAAACACAAAACCAATTCAATTCACTTCAATGACTAAGGCACAGTTTTAAAATAAGTGAGTTTTAAATGCATGATAAATGGATTAGGTTAAATATAAGAAGGGGATTAACGATGAGCCTTTTAAAGTTTTAGAAAGGTTAATGAGCGTGGCACCTTTAAATTAAGTTTAGGAATAATCTGGTTTAGAAGAGGAATGGACTAGCTGGATTCTTGGAATAACTACCCTTTTCTCCATTTGGTTCCAGAATTATTTGATGAATAAAAATGAGATAAAAATTGTATTACTATTCAAGATAGTATAATATTTTCCCCATGTGTTAAGAATAGAGATAATATGGGGGGAATGGGTGAAAAAAGTGATGGGGAATAAGAAGTACACTTGTCCTCATGAGCACTGGGTGATGTATGGAATTACTGAGTCACTACTGTACACCTGAAACTAATACAACACTGTACAGTAACTGGAATTAAAATAAAAACTTTAAAAAATAGAGATATATGGAATATATACCACAGTAAAAATTTTTTCTAGATCTCTATTAAGTTTTACATTTTGGAAGTGCCAGACAATGAGAATTTTTTTAAAACTATCTTCCCTCGCAGGGGGAAAAAAAAAAAAGCCACAATGTGTAATTTTAAAAAGGGAAAAGGATATAACATTAAAAAAAAATCAAAATTTATAGGTCCACCCCTGGAGTTTATAGACTCTATTAAAAATGACTGATTTGATCACTCCACTCAGGTTTATTTTTGCCCATTTTTTAGAACTTTTTAGTTAAATAAATTATACGTTTATTCACATCCATTATATATTTCTGTTAAAAGAAATTGAGCTACATGGCAAATGTGTTCTTCCAGAAAAGTGCAATCTTTAAAAAATTTGATATATTAATACAGCTCTAATTTTTATCTAAGTTGAATATTTTAATAGGGCATTTTTTTGTAATATCAACTGAATGCCTATATTATTTCCACAAAGACTTGAGTTTCAAAAAAGTAAAAATCCTACAGATCATGTAATACCTTCCTTTCATTGAAAAGAAAAGCTAAAATTAGACATAAATTATGAATGAATGGCAAAGACAAAATCTTTTAAACATATTGAATTTAAGGGGCCATAGCATATTCAGAGTACCTTTTATGGCCAAAACACTTCTATTAGGAGGGAGAAAATAATGAAGCTAGCCTGAAAAATAGAAGAAACTATTGCTAGAAAAAAAAAAAAATCAATGAAAATAAATAAACCAGACAAAACATAGAACTGATTATCAAAACTAAAAGCAAAGTATTTTCAAGACCTATAAAATGAAGAAATTTGGGAATATGAACAAGAAAAAGAACACAAAAAAATCAATAGGTTCGAGGAAAATGAAACCAATCGAGCAGAATTTAAACTCTAGAATAGAACGCAGTGAAAGGCTTTATTCCGGTAAATTTCCAAATCTAGGCAAATTTAAAGTATAATGATCTGGGGCGCCTGGGTGGCACAGCGGTTAAGCGTCTGCCTTCGGCTCAGGGCGTGATCCCGGTGTTATGGGATCGAGCCCCACATCAGGCTCCTCCGCTATGAGCCTGCTTCTTCCTCTCCCACTCCCCCTGCTTGTGTTCCCTCTCTCACTGGCTGTCTCTATCTCTGTCGAATAAATAAATAAAATCTTTAAATAAATAAATAAATAAATAAATAAATAAATAAATAAATAAAGTATAATGATCTGATTCTGAAAAGAAAAAGCAAAAAAAGCAGGAAGCAACCCAGTCCCTCCGGATCCAGCACGCAGACACGCATCTCAGGCAGCAGGAGGGCCGGTGAAGACGACCCGATGGAGGGGACAGAGAGGAGAAATGAGGCAAGTCAGAGAGCGAGATGAGGGCTAGGATTTTTGCTAGGGGTTTTGGTGGGAAGCTCTGGACAGGGTCTACAGAGATTTTTTAGGAAGTGTGTCTGCTTATTTGAAGAACTATGTACAACACTCACCTTTCCCTTTACTAACAAACAGTTATAACATTCTTAGGTCATTTGGAATTGGATTACTATTTCTATGGATAACATCTACAGATGAGGCCATAGGATTTAGGAGTGCTGGGTTTAGATACAAATGTAGATGGATGGCTAGGTAAAGGATTAAAAAGACATTTGCCAACCTTAATAGTAATTAACTCAGGGGAACAGGATTAAAGGAAGGGTGCTGGCAGATGAATGAGAAAAGGAGATTTTCCTACTTTACCCTAACCACTACCCCAACTTTAGATCTTTCACAATGACAGTATGTCATTGTATGTATACAATGTATGTATGTATAACTTATGTAGCTGTATGTAGCTGCATGTATGTAAGTATGTATAACTTATGTAGCTTTTTAAAAAGGAAAATGGTTTCATCCCATCTGAGGTTTGTAGGGTACAATCTTCTAACGTTTCCAATTCTGTCCAGTGTCCCTTTCATTTGTGTATTCATTCATACATTCAAATATAAACTACAGTCCCATTTGCAAGATTACCATTTCATTGAGGAAAGACAAAAATAAGGGTCTTATTTTGAGGGTCTGTGTTTAATCTAGTTAGCAAATGAATGGCATAATGGTTAATATTCATGGGATCTAGAAAAGACAAATTTAGGTCAGTATGTTATGGTCTGATATCATCCTCGAGGAACACTTAATAAATATGGACAGGATGAAGAGGAGAGAAATGCTTGGAGAGAAAGGTGATAGGGATATTTAAAGGTAGAAAGGAGGATTATATATAGTAAACCAGCCCAAGCACCTAGAGTAGAAGGCCCACAGGAAGGCTAGGTTAGAAAAGGCGGGTGGAGGAGGAGTGGGGAGGCATTGTACTGTATTAAAAGCCACACAGTATAGAAGAGCTGGGACTCTGGAGTCCCAGAGACCAGAGTTTCTAACCCTCCTATGCCACTTGCCACTACGTGGTCTAGAACAAGGATTTCAACCTCCCTGAGCCTCAGGAATATGAGGATAATAAGTTTATAATGTTATCATGAATATTACTTAAGTACTTGAAGTACTTTGTAATTTTCAGTGACTTGATAAACATTAACTATGTTTCATTATTTTTGTTGCATGCATGGCATTTAGATATTATCCAGTAGGCCAGCATTTTCCAACTTGTATTCTATACAACTCTAGTTTTTAGATATTGAGTCAGTCTCAAAGAAGAAAGTTCCTTGGACAGAAAATCTTGAGAAAATCTGAATTAAAGGTTATTACTAGAAACCGTAATATGGTAGTAGGCATTTGCATTCTTTAAGGCAGCATATCCAAAACCGTTGTTTGGGGGTTTCTTCCTACAGAAATTTTGTCTCTCAGAGCACCTGTTAGAATTAGTGTTCTGCACGGGAACTACTGCTAAAAGCAATGAGACAGTACTGCAAGTCTTTGGTCAGCAAAATTGCATGAGGTGGAAAATAGTGTCTAAGTTTGAGATTTTGCACAGGCATTAAAAAAAATAATAAAAACATTTTGCAATAAGCTTGGCATTAGATATCAAGAGCCTGGACCAAAACATCTGCTGGGAATTGTAAAGAAAGAGACAAAGGCAATGCAAAAAGAGAAACGTCAGCAGAACTTAGGGAATGGCTGGGGTGAGCATGAGGGGGAAAGGAAGTTAGGGAGAGACTGGAGTAAGGAGGTCATCTCTGGGGCGCCTGGGTGGCACAGCGGTTAAGCGTCTGCCTTCGGCTCAGGGTGTGATCCCGGCGTTATGGGATCGAGCCCCACATCAGGCTCCTCTGCTGTGAGCCTGCTTCTTCCTCTCCCACTCCCCATGCTTGTGTTCCCTCTCTCACTGGCTGTCTCTATCTCTGTCGAATAAATAAATAAAATCTTTAAAAAAAAAAAAAAAAAGGATGTCATCTCTACTCTAGAACAATTAGGATGCAGTTGACAGAAAAAAAGAGACGAAGAGAAAGGAGACAACTTTTTAAAATTGATACAGTACTTAGAATTATGGCAGGATTTCCTGATGAAAATAGGAAGAAAACCACCAAAGAAAAACTATTATACCTTGAAAAGAAGATTAGGGCTTAGCACAATGACTGCTATATGGTAGGCATTCAATAAACTGTATTGAGAAACTCAAAAGAAGTCAGCACAGGGGACAGACAAATCCTTGAAATAAGAAACTATCCAAGAGATGAGGTGACAGGCGTTCCCCTGAGCCTCTGGTGTGAGAGAGGAATAAGTAGGCCATGAGGAGACCAATGCAAGAGCTAGAAAAATAGGCAGACATAGAAGAAAAGGAGTGATGAGAGCCCAAGAACATGAGCATTTCAAAAGAGAAAGCAATCCATAGCAAAACAGCAGAGAATTCAGCAGAAAATGAAATCTTAGGAAAAGACATTGGCAGATTGTAATTAACAGCCTTTGATTTTGTTATTTTCATGATGATAGAGGCTGTATTTGAAGGGGTTATGGGGCACATGTTTGGTGAGTGAAATGGAGCACTAGCCCCCCCCCCAAAAAATTAAGAAGACTAGATAGAAATAGCAATGAACTACAGAAAGTCATTTTTCTATGTAAGAGAACCTTTTTTTTTTTTTTTTTTTTTTTTTTTAAGCAGGGCATGGAGGCCAATGCAGGGCTTGAACTCACGACCCTGAGATCAAGACCTGAGCTGAGATCAAGAGTCATCTTGCTTAACTGACAGAGCTGCCTAGGCACCCCTGTAAGAGACACTTTTTTATTTGAAGACAAGAGATTAGAGAAATCAGAGGAAGAAATGAGATACCGGAGGATTCTCCCCTTAAATTTCTAAAGATAACAGGAAGGAATAAATTAGAAGAGAGAAAGAAAAAAAAAAACACAGATTTTTTCATGGGATGGCTACAAAAGGGACCAATGATACATGTAAAATTAAAAAGAGCGATAACCACTGACTAAAGTACATAAACAGTAATGGTTTAATCAATCCCCATGTGTAGTAAGGTCAGATTCTTTTTGTTCCATTTGCAAGAAAGCAAATGGGAAGGAAATGACTTCTCAGCTTTCTAAGTTACCAGAAATTGATGGAAAAGGTCATAGAAAGTGTGCACAAGAAACGAATGGGAGAAAAGAAGCTGAAAAGAAATGAAAAGAAAAAGATCAAGATACCTTTAGCATAACAAGCCTGCATATAGGAAATACGTGGTTTTAATCTATAAAGCAACTAAGTGTGAATAGAAGCTTTTCTATCCAACCTACGCTTGTGGCACTCTATAGAAAAACACATTTGAGACAACGGAAAAGTATTACTTTAAGTAAAACATACTTTGTAACTCATTGTTCAGAAGAAACACAGATTTAAAAAAAAGATTCAAAAACACAGTTTACAAACCAGACTCCTAAAAATCCATCACGGATTATTCAACAAAACCAAACATGAAACTTTGACATGGAGACTGTCAAAAAGAAGTCAACTGTCTTTTAGCCCCAGCACAGAAAGCAAATGGATGAACCAAAATAACCCAGAACGGAAATTCTGATGTTTTTTGTGCAGGTGGCAAGAATGCTACAGTTGTGAAAACGAATCTATATGCTCTACTTTTTTTTTTTTTTTTTTTAATTTTACTTTCATAGAGCCAACACTCTGTCCTGGAGGTCCTGACGTGTTTCACATATAGTTGGAAGGGCCATCAATAAAAGCACATGGCTTCCTGCTCTATTTACGAGCACACACGGTCACACTTTCACATGTCATTGGGATCCTACATGACGGAGAGAGACAAGCTCATGCATGGAAATCATGGACTCCAACCAGGCAAGTAGAACTTGATAAAGGAAAGTTACAGCAATATCAAGTTATTAACTTTCAGGATCTAGTCTATTCCATCAGCAAGCATTTTCAACTATGAGATGCAGTCCATCACAATAATATTTTCAATAAAATTTCTGCAAAATTAGATGATAACAAGACCATGATATTTTAAATTGAATGAATTTGAAGATAGTTAAGAATTAGACTCCCAGAGGAATACTTTATGTCACAAGCTATGAACACTACTGTTTAATGTACACTCATGCTCCATCTGCTTCCTTTTCCATTACTCGAATCTCCTAACCAGTTTCTCATGCACACTTTTCAGCTCCATGCTGTGTTTTCTATTTATTGAATACATTTCTCACTTCAACATTTTTCCACCTGAGCTGGCAGTCTTGGCTTTTATGGCTGTACACATGCAGGTCTCCCTAGATTATGAACTTCATATTTTTTCATTTGCCTCATGCTTCAGTTCTCCAGCTTAGTAGGCCCTAAAATGTGCAAATTGAGAGGCGTTCTGAGGCAGCCATTGCTATTCTAGGCCATTGACTTGTCATCAATTAGATTAAAACATTGGTTTACAAAAAATAATGTTTTCTCTTTACTTCATAAAAAATAAAACACTCGCAAAAGGGAACCCAGCTGTGCTAAGAAGCAAATTACTTTATGTGGGTAAGCAAACGTCTTCTGGTCAGGACTGCAATGTATTATTCAGGTCCATCTTACTACATCAGTTTTAAAGTAATGTGAATGTTACGTGTTACTACTAAGTAAAATGGGGGGGGGGGGGAGTCCAAAGAGTTAACTTGCTTTTGTTTCTTTTTCTTTGTTAAACATGCAGAGGTCTACTCTGGGTCTCAAAAAGCATGTTATCTGCAGTTCTAGAAGAATAAACAACTTGAGTGACAACTAAGGTTCTTATCTTGTCAATAATATCTCAAAATTCTGTTTAAGGAAGTTTGTAAGTAGGTGAGTGAAAACCCGATCTGTAATTGCAAGTCACGTGATTTTTGCAAAGTAGACAAATATGTAGAAGTTGTTCACTTTGATATATGCCTTTTTGAAAGCAAAGAAGGAGGTGGGGGGGAATAAAAACAATGTATATTCTCTAAGTTATCAGCAAACGCGGAGGACTTTCTATATTTAACAGATTCTAAACAACACTACCACAACAGTTTGTTACCTAGTAAAGTTGTCCATGAGCAGGAATTTTTGTGTCTCAAAATCATAAGGAGTAAAAATAATTTTCTCCTTCCATGGACAGGTGATTTCTTCTATTTTTCTCTTTAGCATATGAATTTCCTTCTAATTGTTGGTTGTCAGCACAACAACTAATTAAAAACGTGTTCTTCTACCACAATCTTTTTGATGCAAATGTAGTTCAGAATATTATCAAAAAGCCAGAAATGACAGAGCCAGTTGCCTTGGTGCAAAAGTAGCATTTATATTTCCTGCTGGCAGATGCATTTGCCAGGAAATGTCTAATGTAATAAATTTAGACAATTTAACCAGCATGGTGGATTTGTCCATTTTTGCTGTCAAGCGTCAACACTGGCACTTAACCCGAGTAGAAAGAGACACATGACTAAACTTATAATGAAAGATCCCCAAATCATTAATGGTTGTCAAATAAGATGTTTTATTGGTTCACTGTATGAACATACATACATGCATATGTATCATATCGCTGATGGAATCAGTATCACCATATGATGAAAAGTCATCTTAGTTCTTTGATTTCTGAAAAAAGGAAAAAGTAATCCTAGTATAGTTTGCTTTTGCTGCTAAATAATTTTAGAAAGTTAAATAATGCACAAAATATACGGGAATCAGCCAAATGCTGTCTAACCCTATCAAACACAGGTCAGCACCATCATAGCAGCCGACTGAAATTTCCTCTAGCAGAGCTGGTGAACGCTCTGGACACACAGAAAGCCTAGAATTGAGACAGAATTACACTGGCATTGTATAAATAATCTAACTGTGACCTATGGGGTTAAAACCTATAATTGGAGTGATACTTCAAAGCAATGACTACTTTTTCAATGCTATTTTGTGCAGCCAGATAGGAAGATGACTTGTTGGGGTTTTATTGGCCAGGAACAGTACTGCAAAAGTGATATTTTCAACAGCTGCTGGTGCATTTGTGCTCTGACAAATTAGAGGCTAAATCAAAGCATTAAAGAACATCAAAGGCTTAATTTAATGCAAAAACAAGTACTCCAACTGGATCTATTTTACAGTGAATTAATAATGCAGATTTATACAGAATATAGATGCTTTCTTAAGGTTTGGAAGATAATTTTTTGCTTTCAAATATAAGACCATAGAATGCCGTTTTTTTAACCATGCAAAAAATGCAAAATATTTTGGTATACTGTGCAAATTCTAGGAATTTACTAAATGATTGACTAACTGAAATCTGTATTGATTACCAAAACTAAGGATATTTGCCACGAATGTAGTGGCACAGTAGACACAGATGAACGCTGAGTGCAGCTATAATCCTTCCTAAGGGATACATGGTTAATTGCTCTAAAGGCCAAAAGTATTTGTCAATTATTATAAGAAAAATGCACATATGTGTACATAGACACGACTTATGCTATATTGAGGATTTATGCATATTTAGTAGACTTGCCTAGCTATGTACTTACCAACAGTTCTGCTCAAAGCTTTAGTAGAAATTGAAAATGCAGATAAAAATGCAGCTTTACAAATGCAACTTTACAAGTGTGTTGCTATGAACAAAGACAATCCTAAAATTGAGGATAATGATTTTTTTTAACTCTTTTGAAATGTTCACAAATGTAAGTTGTCCTTTCTTTCTAGGTTGGAACTTAACTGAAGTTCCAAAATTGATATTAGGGCACTTGGAAAATCATCCAGCAGATGTGTTTGACTATGTATGTCTTATTTCTTTTCACTAAACTCTAAATATTATCTTCGTCCAGGAGCACCCTTGGAATACCTCCAAGCATTATCCCAATATACACAAGTTACAAAAATAAACGAGTCAGGTTTTTCTAGAAAATATTTCCATATAGTTACAAGCCTGCCATGGAATCCCCCTTCGGAGAAATTAAGGACACATTTCAAATTATTCCATATGTCAGCATATTTAGTCATATATGCAATCAATATTTAATAGTGTATTAATTCATTTGATTTTTTAAAAATATCTAAGACTATGCTTATTTAAAACCTTACTTTAAAAAAAAGTCATATTGATCATAAATATATCACCTAAATTAATTTCTTACTTTCACCAATAGGGGCAAGGCATTGGCAGTAATTAGTGTCCATTTTTCCTTTGGGAAGAGAACAGATTGTGCCAACACACTCTGGTGAAAAGTACACATAATATCTGAGCTCTGATGTAAGCAGAATGCCCAGTTTGGAGATAGTGAATTTGTATCTATTATGTATTACAATAAGTCTCCCTTCCTCATTAATTTTACTGAAGTCTCCAGATGGGAAACAAAATATTAATTTTGTTCAGCCTTAGGCATTGTTGACTGTTAAGGTACTCACTAAATCACTGATCTTATTCACATTAATATTAGATTTCTGCTACAAAAATTTAGGACCCTTGGGTATAGGGTTCAGTTTGTCATAAGTATAATTAATTGTTTTTAAAAATGATTAATTTTTCAAAATAGAAAAAAATATATATTGGGCAGATGAGGCTCCTGAGCAAGCTAGCCTACCTTAAAGTCATGGTAATACTCATGAAATTATGCAAATTAATTGACTCTTTCAATGTTGCATAAAATGCTACTTCTAGTACAGTGCATGGAACATTAGGCTGTTCATCCAGCAAAAAAAAAGGGGGGAAAAAGTTGCATTTCAGAGGCTGGAATCTTACAAGCAAGGCCTTATGGTTGAGGATACTCACAACTACAATCTATTTTTCTACAAAGCAATCGGCTTTCAACCATTGCACACAGAACTTGTGCTGTTTATTACAAATTTTTCCCCAAGCAACGGTAAAGAAAAAGCCAGCTATGTCTTGTGGATTCTCCCTCCTCTTGATACAAAGAAAGAGATTTTCACTGTTCAATCATGCTAAGGGAAAATAATATTTATTCTAAAATTATTTAGCAATATGGGTTTTTACTGAGAAAGGCTCATTTAAGAGCCCCCCAAAACACAATATGGTACATAAAAATCTGATTAAATTATGCTGGTAGTTTACTTATTAAACAGTAAAAATCAGGGACAATAGCAAAATAAAAAAGCAACACTCTCCAGATAATTATTCTGTCCAAAAGTAAATTTAAGTAAATTTTCAAAGACTGGAATAAGAATAGCAAATTTAGGAGGTCACATTACTGAATTTTGTGATATCATAAATGCATTCTTATTTTAGCAAATGAGTGATACAATTCAGAAATATTCAACAATTAAATCTTAGAAATTAACAAAATTGCCCTATGGCATGATCAGACCTACTCTAAGAAAATAACAGAATCTCCCATTGGAAATTTAAGGCCACATTGCAGGGTTTCTACCAAAGAAAGACTGTATCCTCTGCTTTGCAACCAAGCTCTCTCATTACACCAATTAACACTCATGTAATCAATTATTATACTTTAAGGCAACAACTCCAGCCTTAGTCTAACAGACATGTATTAATTTTCAACTCTCTGACATTAATTTACATTAATAAACATATCGGAGCACCCTTGTTACAATGAAATCTGTCCCTCAGAATCCTATTGCTTTAGCTTTTCTCATTTTTTTCCTTTACATCAGTTTATAACTGACCACTTGATTATAAAATTAGAATGATTGATTTTTACATTATGACTGCTCTCTCTTAACGTTCACCTATAGTGAATGAATTCTGTAGGTGAGACTCATGCTTTACTCGGGCTCTGATAATGTGTCTGCAGCCCATCCTGTAGGATTTGTGTTTAATAAGAAAATCAAGACAATAGGTATTTCCAATAGCATCTAATCTATTTTTTAAGATAAAATGTAAACCTAATTCAAAGACTCTCCAAAGAATGGACAAGAGTTTTCTCAAAATATTTTTAAATCATGGATTTTAAAATTTGCTCTAAACTAACACATTTCTTAGGGAGATTTGGTATTCCATTGTATTATGGTAATTATCAGTACTGAAATCCATGTATTCATTTTAAATGTGTACTATTCAGGGAGTTCCTTACCTTACCCCGGTCATGGTAAGGCTGTGTTTCATCAATATCTAAACAACTCTCACAAGTAGATGCTTAAATTAAAAATGGTCAAAGATTTCCCAAACTACATCTCTACCTATACAAAGAGAAATCAACATGATGAAAATATAGCATGTGTTATAATTTCCCCTTTTCCTATATTTATATGCAGGGCTTTTTAAGATTTCTTTCCAAACTAGAAAATCAGGACAACATCAACATGCAAGCACATTCATCTCCCAAAAATACTATGATAGGAAGTAATCACCTAATGATCCAACACTCTGCTCAGTGAGTACACCAGTTAGTGAAAATCAGAAAATTAAAGGAAGCATGCTTATTTAAATTAATTGTGGCTTATTGATGTAATTACCCATTTCTGTTACCCACGTATGTTTTAATTCATGCACATTTATGACTCTGCAGCCTGTGCATCTTTCCACATGGTCACACAATTTGGGTATACTAATGTACTGTGGAGAATCTTAGAGGACACCAATATTTGTGGGTCAATTATTCTTTCCGATACGTTTGCTAAAACCAGTATCAACTGAGTTACCACGTTTGGTTTTAAAACCTAATTTCCACACTTTCATATCGCCCAAAGTGGCTTCAGCCCCAGCTAGGAGCCTCGAGCTTATTGGCCCAACTTGAGGCAGACACTGAGCAAAGGCTGCTGCAACCACTTTCGCTGCTGTGTGGAGTTCATGGTTTGAATTCTGGTTTTGATGTGCAGTGGGAAAATGGCCCAACCTAATATACAAACAGGTGGCACATTTACCAATGTCCAAGTAATACCCTAATCATCCCTGAGATGAGCCTTAATGAGCTTTTCTGCTCATTAAGAGCTCCCAGGTTGGACCATCCCAAACTCTCATTAGGAACCCATTTTTTACATGTATACAAAGGACCGCTAACACTGTGCACTAAGATGGTCGCAAAATGTCGTGATTTCTCACCTATGCCATTTTCTCTGGTGGTTTCTCCCTACACTGGTCTCTAAACTGTGAGCAGCAAACTTGAAAATAAAGCAGGTATAAAGCCAATACACTTGAGGATTCCAAGTATATATAGAGGACTCTTTGGGAACAGACGTTTAGATGAGTGACTGAAATTAGATTATGCAGATAACATGAAATATCCATGAAACTTGAGGCTGCAAGACATTTTCACATTTGTTCATTTAAACAAAAACAATGGCAATACACATGACTACAATTGTCACAGCTACCTTTTACTTCGTGCCTGCCACGTGCTAGCACTGTGAGCTGGTCTAGTTTCATCACTGCATTTAAACAATCCTATGAGGTGGAGATCTCAGCCCACATCATAAACATGAGGAAACCAAGGCATAGAAAGATCAAGGGTCTGGCTACACAGCTAGAATTTGATGCTCCAGAACAGTCTGCCTCCAACCGTTACTACTTCTCTGTCATTTACACCAAGAATTGCCACTATTCCCTAGTGGCCATGGGTCCCTAGCCCTCGGTACCACGGTAGCTCTTCATCTGACTCCATGTTCCTTGAAGGCAGGAACCTGTTTTTCCTTACAACACTGGCACTGACCACAGCCTTTGACATAAAGTACTCAGGAAACGTTAAACTGAAAGGAATCTAGAAAAGGTCAGAATCAAATATTCACTGTTGTCACTCTCAACATTCATTCTCCACAGTCCAAAAAATACAGCCCAAAACATTAATTTTATGTGAGAACAGGTGGCCCACTGAGCAACCTAATCGTCATTGCCATTCTTATCATGCAGTATTCGTGAGTCACCAGAAATGAAGTCTTCCTGCTTCTGGAGAATCCCAGGGACTGGGACTATGATATAGGTTTACCTAACTAAAACTGTTGACAGCTCCACTTCCATAAGGGTCTTCAAGAAAGGACAGTAGGAATCAGTCCCTTTATGCCTCTGCCCTGGAAGCTCTCACACCAAAAGGCCCAGGTTGGTCTCAGAAGCAGCAACGTGTTATGGATTAACAATCCACATTAAAAAAAAAAAAAAAAGGACTGAAGCAACACACACTCAAAAACTTCATTTGCATTACAAATAGGTAACCTGCCATGGTATTTTGCTGCCCCACTGACATGTTGCCAGGGAACAACAGAAAAATAAAAGCCAGCGTGTCTCCTCACAGGTGAAGAGCACAACTTGAATAAAATGAACCTGCTATTCAATCTGTTACTCAGCTCACCGCATAACCACATCCCCGCTCTCCTTCCCAGCCAAGAGAAGCAAGATGACAGGGGCAGCCACCCCTGCCTCCTGAGGTCCCCAGCATGGAAGGACCCTAAGGTTCAGCACATGCAGAAGGGGATATGGAGAAAACAAAGAAAAGGAGGTAGTGGAACGGAGAAGAGACACTATGATTCTCATCCAGGGAAAAGCCACTTCAAATCTGAGAACTAGCAGCCCTCCAAAATAAAAGAGTGATCATTGGTTGTAGCAACTGCCAACGGTAGACTTAGCTGGGCCAAGAGACGGTGACGAAGTGCCAATGCAAACTCATTAAGAAATCGCATCCCACAAATATTTATTAAATGTGCCCTAATCTTGTTGGGTTTTTTTTTTTTTTAAGTCCACTGTCATGGCTCTTTATAGTTTGTATTAGTTTTTGTTGCATTTCTGCATCTGTTTGTCCTGTAAGGTAGTCACAACCTCTGGCTAATAAACTGTCTCTGAGAGAGCAGCGACTTGCCCATCGTTACTCACTTGAGAAGTAGGAGACTCAGGAAATCCAAAACTTAGCCGCCAAATATGTCCGACCGGAGCCGTGCTGGTCTGCTGGTTGCCGCGTCGCTGCGCGGTACACCTGCGTTCAAGGAACCGCAGTCTCGTGGCCGTAGGTGGAGGCGGTGAATCCAGAAAGGCTGCAGGAGCCACACTCCCCAACTCCTAAACCACATTCCCCACGCAGCCTTGCCTTTACTCTGCCCTTTCTTATATACCCTTCCTCATTCCCTCTGGCCTCCACCTGAACTGAGGCCGCTCATTACCGCACACCACCACCTTCACTCTTGTTAACCGCGGGAGGATTGTTTTTGAAGGCAAAGAAACGTATTGTGCTAGGAAACGTCTACCCCAGACGCTCTTCGCGAGCATTCAGCCATCGATTTAACAGCACCCACCAATTCCTCTTCAATCAGCCAATGAATCAAAAGTCAGAGGAGACCTAGGTTTCACTGAGAATCTTAGTTTCTTCCTATTTCTACTTGAACCAGGAAGTACTTCCCTTACTACATAGGCCAACAACATGGGCATCGCCTGGGAGCTGGGTAGAAATGCCGACTCAGCCTTCCAGACTTCCTGAATCATAATCAGCTTCTTCCAGAGCTCCAGGTATAGGTGATTTGAGGCACATCCCAGTTCAAAAAACAGTGCTTCCTCACCAAGGACCATTAGAAAGAAAGTATCTCTGGCTGTGAAAAGAGGCTTGTCCAGGTGATAATTATCAGAGGGGTAACCTTAGGTAGGACAAAGGTACAAAAGGAGGCAGTGCAAGGAACAATGCTTGCCCTTCGTTCTAATTAGATCACTGTGATATTGTACTCTTGCTTTATAAGCCAGAAAAACGACCATGCTGGATTTGAAATCTCATCCTATTGTAATGGCTCCTTGCTACATTGGTAGGGTATAGTATTTCTAAGCTGTTTGCAAAATCCCTGGAAAATGACTCATTATAGCTTATAATGAGGAGACAGCAAGACTTCTTGAGGTTCTAGACTCAGATGGGATGCCAGAATGGAGTACCTCACAATCTTACAACAGCCATATGGTTGTGATGACAGTTTGCCTGGCCAAAGAACATTCTGAGACCTGCTGACACATTTAATTTCCTCTTTAATGCAGTACAAAACCTTTATTACAATAAGAAATAAAAATATAATTACACTGGTGCATTTGAATGAAGACTGACAGAAATGAACTGACTCCATTACAAGTTTCTTAAACAAAAACTCACTAGGGGGGGCCTGGGTGGCTCAGTCGGTTGAGTGTCCCACTCTTGGTTTCAGCTCAGCTCATGATCTCATGGGTTATGAGATCAAGCACCGAATGGGGCTCTGTATTCAGTGGGGAGTCTGCTTGAAGATTCTCACCCTCTGCCTCTTGCCCACATGCCCGCATTTGCTCTTGCTTTCAAATAAGTTTTTTAAAAAGAAAATACTCATTAGACCAGACACTACACTGAAATGGGATAATGCCACTTCTGTAAATATACCAAGAGCAACTAAGATAGAATTTATACCTTCAGGGGCACCTGGTGGCTCAGTTGTACAAGTGTCTGCCTTTGGCTCAGGTCATGATCTCAGGGTCCTGGGATTGAGTCCCACAGTGGGCTCCCTGCTCAGTGCGGAGCCTGCTTCTCCCTCTCCCTCTGCCCTCCCCCCCCCCGCTTGTGCTCTCTCTCTCTTGCTCAAATAAATATCTTTTAAAAAAATTTTATACCTTGAAATTAGAATTTAGAAAAGCAGATCTAATGATAAAGTCTGACTTAGTTGTCTGTTTTAGCTTTTAATAACACTGTTTTCAAACATTATGTACCATATTGTTTTCATAATTAATTTCTTAGGAAAGACAAATTATATCTAACTTATATCTAATTTAAAGTTACTGCAAATTATACCCAACACATCTTTTCCTGGATCTGTGTATATTTTCTACAGCTGAGTTTGTTTTGGCTAGATACAGACATAGCAAAAATGTCTTTCAGTGGTAAGCAGTGACTTTTCAACTGGCAATTTGTAAACTCCAGATTGTCAGCAAATGGTAAAAGAGGAAAATCCTATGATGAGTAAGTTAATTGCCACATAGGTTTGGATAATACCAAGGATATAATGGCATTCTCTGAATTTTAACTGTCTGAATTACTACATATATATACATATAGTAGAGGCAGTATTCACCCATAGCCAAAGGTGTGATACTTATGCCCTGTCTGCAGCATTTATAAAAAGTGTCTTCCATAATAAAATACACAAGATGGAAATGTTACAGAAAAGGAATAGGGAGCTAAAGAGGGTATTTTTTTTCCCCAGTACCTGAACTTTAAAAAGACTAGACAGAATTCATGCCAAGCCCAAATTATGTAGGTGATACTTTCCATGATGCTCTTTGAAAAGTGTCAATTCCTTACAAGAAAAAAAAATGTAATTAATATTTTGAATATGTATGTATATAAACATAAAACTAATAGCTAATAGTGTTTTAAAAAACCAACCATTGTCCTAAAAGCTTTATAAATATTAGCCCACTTAATACAAGAAGTCTCTGAGATAAGTAATATTATTATTATCAGCCCTTTTTATAGATGGAGAAACAGAAATACAGTCATGTTACCCAATTAGCCCAAGGCCACCAAGTAGTAAGTAGCAGAGCCAGGATATGAGCCAAGAAAGTCTGGCTTCAGAGTCTGTGCTCTGAACCACAACCCTTAACTGTGCCTCTCTTTTGTGTGCAGAATATTCGAATGATCATTTCTTTTGCCAGTAATTTATAATATTCCTAGACATCTTATTTCTAGTGCATATAGATATCGATTACATTTTTATAATGAAGTTTTCTAAGAAGAATGTGTTACTGTTCCAAATACATAGCAATTTAACTTGCTCTAGAGTGTCCAGAATCCGTGAGGCGATTTTATATCAAAGATCTTTAAAGGTGGGGTGCCTGGGTGGCTCAGGTCATGATCCCAGTGTCCTGGGATCTAGCCCCGCATCGGGCTTCTTGCTCAGTGAAGAGTCTGCTTCTCCCTTTCCCTCTGCAGCTCCCCTTGCTTGTGCTCTCTCTCTTTCCCTCTCTCTCTCTCTCTCTCTCTCTCAATCTCTGCCAAATAAATAAATAAAATCTTAAAAAAAATCTTGGGGTGCCTGGGTGGCTCAGTCGGTTAAACATCTGCCTTTGGCTCAAGTCATGATCCCAGGATCCTGGGATCAAGCCCCGCATTGGGCTCCTTGCTTAGCAGGAGATAAAGAAATAAAGAAATAAAATCTTCAAAAAATAAAATAAAAAATAAAAATCTTTAAAGGTGCCTAAGTAGATCACATTGTGTTAAATAATGTTTCCTGAACTTGCCTGATCATTAGAATCACCTGGGTATCTTGTTTACCGTTCAGGCTTTGAATCCGGTCCCAGACCCAGTGAATCCTGAAAAGGTGTCTGTAAGCAGTGCCTCCAAGTGATTCTTAGGATTGAGGAAGTCTGGGAAACTTCAGTCAAATAATCAGTTTCAGCATAAACCCTCTTTATATGATCAACTCTTGAGTCTCTGAGTGTCTGTACCACCTTTGGTGGAGGAGTGGTTTCTGGGACTAAGGTGGTTTTGGGGGAGAAGTGAGCCCGCTAAATATATTGACTTGCCTTTTGGCTTCAAATAGTCAAATCGACTGAACCTCCACAGTTCTACACTACCACCAAGTAACAAAAGTTACATATTTTCTCCAACATAAAAGGAATGATTGCAAAATTTAAAATTTTTATTTATTGGCTTCTGTTTCCACACTACTAAATTTCAAACACATTTAAATAGTTTTTACTAATAGTTCATGATGATAAAGATTTTTTTTAAATAAGTAGACTTTTTAAAAATATTTTTAAATCAGTGTTCTCTCCAAATAACAGGTCAAGTTTTTCTTTTTAACCATTTCCCCTTGTATCCATTTTTTAATCCTGTAAAATTCTTGCTAACTCACCCCTACAGTCCCAAATATCGTATGCTTTCACTTTCAAAAAAATTGATATTTCCATGGGAAAATACTGAAATTTCTTACAAGAATTTTTTTATCCATCAAAAATTACTCCTGCATCCAAAGAATTTCAAACCTATATGTACTTCATACCTATAAAATGCCAGTATAGTATTATGGCTGTAAACACTGTTATTAAACTATATACATATTATATATAATATATATATAGTATATATATATATTTAAACTCGAAATCTATTTTTAAAAATCCTACAAATATATGTAATTTAAGGGGGAGGGATAATGAAATGTGAATCTAATTATGTCATTTTCCATGCCAGGTTTTTCACTTATTTGGATATTATAGGAAATGATTTTGTAAACGTATTCAATGATTATTGTACGAGTGACACGAACACGGGTGCCTCATCTGAGATATAAATTTGTTTCTCCTTTATGATGAAGTACCTGGAAATAAAAGATATTATAAATCAAGTCCTCCCATGTGCATAAACAAAATGCATGGTCCATTATCATTCTGTCTGATTTAATAACTTCAGAGCAGAGGGCTTTGGGCACCTTGGAGAGAGAACAGATCACTCATTTTTTACCTGCACAGAAGGAGAGAAAACTTGGTTTTGAGATGTGACACCCAGATAAGATGTTAGTACTCCACTTAAAACAGAAAGCCATCTTTGTCCTTCTGTTTTATGAAATTTAAATGTACTGGGTTGTAGAACTATATATATTGCATCTCCCTTCTGTGAGACCCACCAGGGCACCCACGAAAAGAAGATGTATCTCGGTAGGGTTTTCCTTGTAAAATATTTAAATGAAAAATTGAGCACTTTAAGGCTTTCACAATCATTCTTTTTCATCATGCAATAAAATATTCATACAATGCAAAAACACTGCAGTTCTTACAGCATTTTAATTTAAAAAATAAACAATACAATGGTGATTTCCAAGAATGCCATGCAATAGGATAAAGGAAATACCAAGAGAAGGAAAGGAAATTATATTTTTAATCTCCTAGAATTTAATATTTAACAAAGCAACCCTTCACTTTTATTTCAAACAAAAGCCTTTTTTATTAGAGGAATCAACACAAATTTAGTAGGCACAGCACAGATTATTTACTTGTTTTATAGGTTCTCAGTTTGTAAAATGGCATTATCGCTTTTATTACTCATCGCTTTGGTTCATCACATGACTAAATCTGCAAACCCAGAAAGCCTCCTCCATCAACTTCTAGGAAGTAATTCGAATTACTTATTGAGTTTGGATGCTGGAACATTTGACTATAAGGAGAGCTGATGAAGATAATTCTATTAAAAGCTGAAAAAATTATACCACAAATATTTTAGAACTCTCTTGAAGGCAGTTCATCTATACATAGTTCATACCTCCTATTTGGGTCCACGATATAACAAAAGACTATAGACGGAGCTCATATGCAAAGGGCGTGTTGTATGTAAATTAAATTTAAGCATGTATGCAGAGTATGTCTAAATACAACATGTAATGAAATAATATATCATAAACATTTAAAACTATAGAAACCAACATCAATGCATATTTCAGTCTCCATAGGAGAAGGCCAAGTAACTTGTGGTCAAAGAAATTGGATTATGAGAAAATTAAGTTCGTAGGTCACTATATAAATCACAGAAGACTTGGTCTTCCATTTCCTTTTGGAAAAATTGTAGGTCCATCTCTGTAGCATACACCAGCTAAAGGCTATATTGTGTTTTAACTAGAATTAGAAGCCATTTATAATGGTCAGCCCTTTCAAAGGCATAGCACTCTTCAATTTAAATATGCATGTATGTATTTCTCACACACTAGGCATTTAAATAGAACCATCAGTTATTTAGATGTTTGCATTTTGCTTTTGGAAATAATTTTCCTAGAATATTTATGTGTGGATGTGATCCTTAATGCTTCATCAGTAAAAACACACAGACTAGAGGCCACTGAAACACAGGGCATGAGGTTGCTTTTGATGTTACCCAACTTTATATTAAAATTAAATGTTAGAACTCTGCAGGAGGTAAGCCACTGGGCATGCAGGGGTTAACCTATGAGTAGGGTCAAGAGGAATTGAAGTCAGCAGGGGTAACCAGATGTTAGAGAACCCCAGGCATCACCTCTCAGTTGGTGATCTGCCTCTCTGGCCCCACTTTGTCCCAGTCTGAGCGCTTGAATCATGGTGCTTCCCATTGCCCTCCTGACTCTGCCCTCCAGGGTTCCCGACCTCAGTTTGCCAACTTCTGTGGTAAGCCTGACTTTGACCTGACAATCTGATTCTAATGTTCTGCTCTGTTTCTGATCTTGCTTCCTGTTTGCTCTGTCTATACTATCCCAGGTCTTAATCTCTCTATTTCCACAACCAAGTCTCTATCCTTGACCATTCCTTTTTTTTTTTTTTTTTTTTTTGATGCTTTGGCATTTTTTTGACTAAGTCTGTATACTAACCAATTTATCTATTTTACAAAAGAAGGAATAACCCTAGCCTATCCCTTCACAGATTTTAGATTCCATTGCTATATCTAAGTTTCCAGATTCTTAAAATATATATCAGTCATATGACATACATATATCATATGACCTATATAGTCATAATATGTCATATAGATTTAGGTAGTCAACCCTAATGTTTCCAGATTTTTAAAATATATATGAATCATACTATGACATAGGTAGTCAGACCTTCATCAGTACGTTGAAGATACCAAGAAGAATTCAACTTTAAATTTTCTCTATCTATGAAGCCTATAGAATGCATGGTGTATTTTCAAAACATATAATAACTCCCTTTTATTTATCTTAGGACACCAAACTACAAAATGTGCATGAAAAGACAAAGTAGAAATTTTCTTTCTAGTAGACAAACAGCCATAATAAAACTTCATCTCATGTGGCATCCTTTTTGAAAATATGATGTGGGATGAAGGTGTCACACTGTGAAATTTTAATTAAAGCATAGATAAAATCCCAAGGCTTGGCCAAGAATTATAACTAACCTGACTTTGCATATCAGTCAAAGTTTGTTATCTCATGTAATTGCAAACTAAAGGTTCTTGTTATTTTAATACACATAATGGAAAAAAAAATGTCCACTTATGGTTAAGTAGCTGAACTGGGTAACTGTTTACTATCATCGCTGAAACAGTAATACACTGAGTAAATCAACTACAATCTATAAGAAATCACTCAGCAAGCCCAAGACAAATTTTGCAGATTCAGCACTCCAAAGAATAAAAATTATGTATATTGATAAACCCCATATAGGTCCCAAAAACCAATTAAAAAACATTGCACATTCCAGCACTTTTGAGCAATACTCAATAAATGACTGCAGTTTAAAGGAACTGACAAAATAAGACGTCCAGAAACAATCTATGTTGAAGTCAGGCAAGTCACTGTGCAAATCTTAGTTCAGAAAAGCCAGGAGCCCAAAACTGTGTGCCCTGATTTTCATACTGGTCCTCACGCACACACCGGGAGTCCAACCACAGACAGGTTAATAAGACAGGAAAAGACAGAAAAACTAAGGGTGATTTCAGAACCACTCTGAAGTGTATTCTGAATATTTGTTTACAGGCTAGATAAGGATGGAAATTCAGTGAGAAAATACTCCCCATTCTGAGAAAATGGTGATGTTTTGAAGCACCCACCAGGAAACAGAAGTGGAATTCAGTGGACCTCATACCAGCTTCTAAGTCTGTGAAAATCAAATTGTATCTTCACTTCTTTCACCCCATTATTTTTTTCTGAAAGCACAAGCTTCCATGAATCTTGGTACGTCTGTTTCTTAAAAATGTCTCCTTTAAAAGGAGGACATCACCACGCTTCACCGGCAACCAAATAGAAACTGTAGTGACATGCTTCCCACAGGCAAGAGGGGCCATTGCCAGCAAAGGAAAAGACGTCTAGTGGTTTCTCTCCCTTCAACCTGGCAGCTACTTTACAGGATAACCAGAGCACGTGCTTAATATATTTGTTTTATTTAATATTCTGACTTAATCTCAAACGCAATTTTTATATTGTAGTAAGAAGAAACCAAAACAGAAGGAAAGGACCAAAAACTCAGTTACAAACAGAAAGATCATTCCCTCAAGAGGGAAATCATTCTGTGTCCTATTTTTCCCTGGCTCTGGATGCCCTGCCTGCCTGGCCAGCCACCTAGAACTGCCTGTGGCACACTCAGGGGGGCGCCCTAACCTTCTCTCCGGTGTAAACAAAGTACTAGAGTCTTAGTCCCCACTGGGCTTAACAACCTTGAATGGATACCGGGCTGCGGCTACATTCCGCGCCCAGAAATAGTCTGGTTGAAGTAGCATTTGAAAGGCTGGTGGAGAAGCTGGAGGTCATAGCCAGAAGCTGCTACAACGTCCATGTGAACAACCATGTTGTGAACTGGGGAAGGTGTGCCACCGTCCTTTGTGGGGCCGCTTCCTGGTTTCCAGTAGCTCTGGGGGCCCGTCAGAGGCAACGCACAAGCCTCACCCCCTCAGACACACCAAACACACACAATCACATTGCCATTGTTTCCACACTCAAAATCTCTCTAGGAATTAGACACTACTTACTAGAGCAAACACATTAAATTTAGTAAAAGGCAGATGAAAACAAAGAAACAAACAAACGCTCCAAATTTGGGAAAGGGATTCTGTGTAAAACTATGAAGCCAGTGAAAAATCAAAATCATCCAATCATTTCTTTAACATAGGTCCAAAGAAACCTCAGGATTTTTATTGATTTTTTTTCTTTTTTTCACTTGCATTTATATCCCAAGAAATGCTCCTTAAACCCCCACGTGGGGAAAAAAAACAAAAAACAAAACGATGGACTTGGTTCCTTTGAAAATTGAGCTCGCCTGAAAAAAATGAGGCGGCACGGCTGGTGGCTGCTTTGGTGTCTACCACCAAGGCTGTTTACTTTCAACCGTGCTGCCTCGGAAAAGTAGTCATTTAGAGGCTTCTGACCATTCAGAGAAGTAGAGTCTCTTCATTCTTTGAAAACATCTCCATTTTCCAGTAGTCACTGTTTTGCAACAGTGTCGCATTCTTCTCTCTGTTTCAATTACAATGCTCTTTCTCTCCACTGATTTCAATAAGAAGTGAACAGGAGTAAAAATTACTATGTTGCTAGTAAGCCTAACGTGAGAAAGGTGGGGGCCGAACCCTCCAGGACAGCAACCTGGAAAACCTGGAGTCGTGAGGAAAACCGTAGAGCAACTACAGTTAAATCTGAATCAGGCAACTTCTCTAGGTTTTTCTTCGCTTCCTTTCTTAGGAAGGAAGAGAGAAAGAGTGCTGGTTTAATACACTGTTTAAGCACCGCTTTATTTTTCTCCATGTCCCTATGGAGAGATTTTTATACATTGTAAGAAAAGTGCAAAATACGAAGCTATAGTATCTCTTTGGTTATGGTTAGGCACATTTTTTAAAAAATTTTAACAACTTGATGTATGTTTTGATCTGAATTCTCAAGTTGATGCATATTCATAAATTCATAAGTACCTGATCAACGAACGACCCCTGCTTTTCCACCTGTTTTTTCATAGACTTGTAGAGTTTATATTCTATCTGTATTCACCTTAACATTTTCACCTAAAGTGATGACTCGTCATTACTATTCCAATTTCAGTCATTCTCTCATTACATACTATAAATGAATTTAAGAAGGACAAGTATCGCCTCCTTGATGGATACTATTTTAATTGTACATAGAATAACATAGACATAGAGCCTTTTTGAGTGGAACAAAAGCAAAGATGCTTTTGCAATGAAAAATAAGACAGTTTATGATTGTATACTCTGTCACATAGCTTAAAAACTGCAGGTTAAGCAAATTATCATAGGGACTTTATTCTTACTTCTGCCCATTACCTAAGTGAATGATCAAGTCTGAACCTTTCAGTGAGAGCTGCATTTTTTTTCTAAATACCTTCCTACTTAGCAGCCTAAAGGGACCCGTCACATCAGTAACACCTTCTACGGGCTGTCGCGTCCCAGCTGGAACACACTAAACTCAGGGGCCTTTGAAATCTTTAAAGCCAATCATACATAAGACAGATTCTATATTGCAGGGCTGGCTGGCTACACTTCAGCACAAACAATATTTCAAGCTTTCTGATATACATGTGTCACCTCTTTGTGACAAATAGCTGGTATTAATTAGGCACTAGACTTGGTGAGATTGCTGTTATTAACTGAGAGAAGATGGGTTGGATTTAATTGTGTGTGACATCAAAGTCAAGTGACTGATATTTCAAGCATCATTTAAAATGTTTGATATTGAAGTCATTGTATTCACATAAAGACTGTCTAAAAATATAAAGGAGACTGATGAGAAAAGAACTGAAATGCATTTGTACATCTATCTTATGAAGTGTATTTGATGTCATTTCACTGGTATTTTCAGTCCACATATGTAATATTTATTTGTTTAGCTGCATAAAATTTTTATTTCATAATGGACTTGAAAGTTCTCAAAATTCACACTAAGCCGAACGTGGTCTGTTTAGAGTGGTAATTGTTCTTTAAAAAACAAGTTGCCAATTTGTTTAAAATATGTTTTGATGTAAACAGACGTAAACTAAAAATATTAACCAAATTATTTCAATGAAGTATCATATTATCTATAAAAGGAGCACCGAGAATAACTAAAATAACTAATAAGCATTTGAAATTTAAAAAAACTAGAACTTCATCAAGAGTTACACAAAGAGGGCGATTTTGCTGCAAAAAATAATTGAATGCTGCAAAAAATAATGGAAACATTATCACTTGAATTATTTAATGACGATCAGCATTTTCCATGTTGTGTTACTACATGAACATGCAGGAGAGAAACGTTGTAAATCAAGATCAATTCAATAGATACAATTAGTTGAAGTAAGGAGCTCTAACATAAAAATAGTATAATAGTTTGTTTAATTATGTTCAGAGAAAAGATTAAGATATTTATTTATTTGACAGTTGACATAAAAAACACGAGACAATTACATGGAAATCTGCTTAATTGAAATGTAATATGTTATAACAATATATCCCTTGGGTATTGTTTTAAGAACAGAAATATAACTCACAATAGCCAAAAGCTAATACGTTTTACAATATATTGCCAAGTGCTTTAATAAAAAACCAAGAAAAGATATCCAAATATAAATATGTTGAGAATTGGGTAAGCAGTGTTAAATCATTGTTTGAATATTTTTTCACTTTTCTTATTGATCATTTTAATCATATAGATTTGTTCTTAATGAAAATTTAGTTGAGTATGCTTAAATCTTTAAACTACACTTTAGTTTTTTTATATTCTGTAATTTCTCCCTTTATTCTCAAAATACTCTGAATTACTTGTGAAAATAATCATGATAAACCATTAGATTTGCCAACATATTTGACTAATGATCAAAAATGTAACTGTAGGAAAAATAGTGATTCTTACAATAGAAGTGCTAAAACTTGATCTTTAAAATTACTTCTATCCTCCCTAAATTTTAACACAGTATTTTAAGGTAATCATGAGCCCTTGATTCTGAACACAAATGGTAAAATGGTAAAATGGGTGATGTACTTATGGATATCTATCAATTTATATACAGAAAGTTCCAGAAATAAATAGGGAGAAATCCATATCTTTGCTTTGCTTTCTATGGATCTGATTAAATAATTCTAACTTGAAAGCCAGCTTTACTAGACCCATAGACCTAACAGGTGTTTTTTAATGATTTCAAGCATAGTTCTGAAATTCAAGAGTTTTGAAGACTACTGAGATAAAAAGAAGCTATATGTTAAATATTCATTACCAATTATTTATTTGAATTTCTGAATTTATCATGGAAACAATTCTGTTTCATCTGTTTTGTTCTGCGTTTCTGTCTCTCACTTTTAACTTCCAAAAAAGCTGGTTTCGAATTATTACTTAGTCATTGTTATTACTTCAAATGATATTTGTAAATTGAAAAGAAGTATTTAAATGTAAAGTATTATTAATATAAAAATCATAGGAATAATGTCCTCTTTATAATGTTCAAGTGTCTGGCTTCTCACTCCCTACAAGAATACTTTTGTTAACAGAATGAATCAGATTCACTTCATAATTATGCTCTGGGTACACCATAGGCAATATTTTGAAGAAAATAACAATCATGATAACCTTACTTTACATATCATACTATTATTTACAAAGTATTTTCATTTTATTTTATCTAATGTTCACAGTACTCTTAAGATAGGTAGTAACGTTTATTTGGCCTTGAACCATGTATGGATTTTTGTTTGTTCCTCCACACTCTGCCCTCTTCCCTACTGCATGTCCTTCTTTGTTAGATGAATGATTGGTCAAATTATGCAAAGTCCCAAAGAGAAATGGTAGTTTAACATGTCAATCCCAAGCAAACCCATTCCAAACAGGACCATCAGAACTTATCCAGGTGCCACCTGACACCATGACATTTCAATGTGGCAGATACTTTGAGGTTAGGGGACTTTCCTACATTCTTCCATAGATTGTAGATGGACTCCTATTTCCCTTGCATGCAAAGCAGGTCCAGGTCCAACATGATAGGGTGTTCGGGTGTATGTTTCCTTTTTCTCTCCATCTTTTTCAGTGTATGTCACTGATTGTCTTTATCAATAGTGAATTAAAGAATGTAGCTAAGCAAACTACGTTCACAAATTTAATTTACATGTGAACATAACATGTCTCTCTTAGAGACAGGATTATCAAGATCCTCAGAGACTTCTACTATATTAGTGACCACAAGTGGAAAATGTGATTTGAATGCTCTACTCAGGTTTTCTAGAATGCAAACTACTTTGTACTTTCAAAAAAGGGTCAGTAAAGATATTCCTACATGTAGTGAAATGACAAAAACATGACTGTCCACCTAAAAATCACACTTCCCAGAATATCCTTTTTCCCAAAATCTGTATTCTCTGCTAAGGATGCAGCAAGATGAGAGCATCTCTGTCAGGGCACAGAACTGTCACCTAAACAACCCCTGCTCCTAGATGTGTCTTACAGGTTCACTAAAAGTCTAGTGTGGGGGCAGCTGGTTAAGCATCCAACTCTTGATCGCAACTCAGATCTTGATCTCAGGGTCATGAGTTCAAGCCCTGCCTTGGGCTCCACACTGGGTGTGGAGGCTACTTAAAAAAAAAAAAAAAAAAAAGTCTAGTGTGGGTAAAATACCAAATATATATAAATGACTTTTACTTAAAGTTGGGATAAGTTTATATGAAATATAGAAATAAATGCATTTTTTACAAAATCAGTTTCTCAGCCAAAGAAGCCAAAGAGCTTTTCAAACAAGGGATGACCTGCAGTCACCCCAGAAAGTAGGGGGACAGCCAGGCTCTACTCTCACAGTAGAAATTCTTTCCTCTTCTCCACTAAATTTTTCTGACTTTGGGGAAATTGCAGACCAAACAAAGTTATCTATGTCAACTAAACTTCTGATTATAAAGTTGAGATTTCCTGCTTTTGAGAGCTTAAATCTAGAAGATGCCATAGACAACTTGAAGAACCGATGGTCAGAAAAAGAGACATTTAGGGGCGCCTGGGTGGTACATCGGTTAAGCGTCTGCCTTCGGCTCAGGGCGTGATCCCGGCGTTATGGGATCGAGCCCCGCATCAGGCTCCTCTGCTATGAGCCTGCTTCTTCCTTTCCCACTCCCCCTGCTTGTGTTCCCTCTCTCGCTGGCTGTCTCTATCTCTGTCGAATAAATAAATAAAATCTTAAAAAAAAAAAAGAAAAAGAAAAAGAGACATTTAAAAACCATGAAAAGAGTGTTTGTTCTATGTTAATTATCCTGAAATATAAAGGCTATTTTACGTTTCAGAAAGATGTAAAATTGTAATGTGGCCAAGGAAAGCAGGGTATAGACCTTATTAGTTTATAGCACAGGGGTTTCATGTTGTAAAACATATGCCTTGAAATTTTTATCACATAATTAGGGCTTCAGAGGGGAGGGGGGGATGGGCTAGCCCGGTGATGGGTATTAAGGAGGGCACGTATTGCATGGAGCACCAGGTGTTACACGCAAACAATGAATCATGGCACACTACATCAAAAACTAAGGATGTACTGTATGGTGACTAACATAACATAAGAAAAAATTTTTTAAAAAAAGAGAGAAATGCTTCTAGATTTCAAAATCTTGTTTGCAAGTTAACAAATTCTACACACATACAAACACACACATACACACTTCATAAATTAGGCAATTTATACACACTGAGTAACTGATACTCTCTATAGAAAACTTCTAAGTTAGACGTTAAAACATCTATATACATATATACGTACAACACACATAAACTCTCACACGTACAAATTAGCTTTGTTTCTTTGAGGGACTTGAGGGGTGGGGGGAAGTAAATTCATCCGAATATCCAGAAACAATGCAATTGATTGACTTAATTCGACATCTATCACAGCCTCCGTAGACCCCAAACAGTATTTCTTAATGTTATTGAATGATGTTGATTCCTTTTTTATTGTGCTTCTTATTTTTTTAAATAAAAATGTTCTTTAAAATTAAATAAATAAAATGTATAGGTCAAAAATCACGCTTACACCTTAAACTTACACAATGATATATGTGAATTATTTCTCATTAAATGGAAAAAATGTTTCCTAACTATAAAAGTAAAACTTACTAGGTGCATAAAACTTAATTGATACATATGCAAGAAACACCAAAAAAAAAAAAAAAAAAAACTCAAGCCTGTGATCCCACTAACCAGAAACCACTGCTATTAATATTTGATATATTTTTTTATGTGAGGTCTGTTGGCCTCTAATCCCACTACCCCAAGACTACTACCATGAACTTTTGGATGTATGTCCTAGCAGTCTTTTTTCTATAGAATCATCTGGCCTATAGACAAGGTACACAGCAAGATGGACCCTTCAAGAACCAAAGCCATCAAATGCTGGCCAACACTGAGTAACCTGTGTGTCAGCCAGCCTTTCTGTAGCCTCATGGTGCTGGTGATGCTCTGAGCAGGCTCACCTTCCCTGCCATACTAGTATAACAAAAGAAGAAAGCCTAGGGATGCTGCAACCTGTCCACCTCTGTCCACATGCCTGACTCCCAGTGCTCAATTAATGCCGCATTTAAAAGGATAAAAACAAAATCTGAGTCTGAGAAATCTGAGAAGTGAATCATTTAACGTTAAAATGAGACTCTGGGCCATAATGGTGACATAGAAGTCTCCTGAATTTCCCTCCTCCCACGGACACACAGATATATAGTTATACATAAAGCAATTCACTTTTTGATAAGTTCAGGAACTAGCTGAGTGACTCTTAGACATTGGGCAACTGAGAAAAACACCCACATCAAAACAGGTGGAAATGCTGAGAAACACTCTGGCCATAAAACACTACGCCCAGCATAGCTCCATACAATTGGGAGGAAATTCCCAACTCCCAGTTTCTCCCTGAGGAGCAAAGGATTTGGACCACACATGTAGTACTCCATTTGTAAGGCTGCCACCCGAAGGATGTTCCCACAGAACATTGGCTCTGATAGGCAATAGGGCTTGCATTCAGTCTGACAGGACAATAGCAAACACAGAAGCAGCTCTTACCAAGCATGTGAGCACTTTCCACAGCTATCCTTTCAGGATCAGCACAGGGAAAACAGGTAAATACGCCTATCTCCCAATTTTTCTCCAGAAGGTATGCATCTAGGTCCCAGCTGTAATCCTCCCCAGAGCCAAAAGAGCCAGAGGGCACTTCCCCTGTCATCTCCCTCCAGCTCCTCCCAACAATAAAACAAAATTGCCAGAATCTTCTTGCAAAGAACACATCCACATATAGAGCACCCCAACTTTATGGCTGCCATCTGAGGGATTGACACCCCCCACCTAGATCTGATAGCTGAAAAATAATGTATTCATGAGTCCCACAGGACTATAGCAAAGAGAAAAGCAGTTCTTAATAGACACATAAGCACTTGTTCCAAAGCATGTTAGTACTAATCAATGAATTCAGTAAAAATGCACCATAAACTGATATACAACACTCGGTTGTGTTTACATACACTAACAATGAACTATCAGGGAGAGAAGTTAAGAAAACAATCCCATGGGGCGCCTGGGTGGTGCAGTCGTTAAGCGTCTGCCTTCGGCTCAGGGCGTGATCCCAGCGTTATGGGATCAAGCCCCACATCAGGCTCCTCAGCTGTGAGCCTGCTTCTTCCTCTCCCACTCCCCCTGCTTGTGTCCCCTCTCTTGCTGGCTGTCTCTATCTCTGTCAAATAAATAAATAAAATCTTTAAAAAAAAAAAGAAAAGAAAAGAAAACAATCCCACTTACAAGCACCAAAAAGAATAAAGTATTTAGAAATAAATTTAACCAAGGAAGTGAAAGACCCATATAGTGATAATCATAAAGCGCTGATGAAAGAAATTGAAGAAGACACAAATAAATGGAAAGATATTCCATGCTAAAGGATTGGAAGAATTTTTAATATTAAAAATGTTCATTTCACCTAAAATGACCTATAGTTTCAATACAATGTCTAACAAAATTCCAATGGCGTTTTTCACAGAAATAGAAAAAGAATCCTAAAATTTGTATAGAACCACAAAGGACCCCAAATAGCCAAAGCAATCTTGAGAAAGAACAAAGCATCACACTTTCTGATTTCAAACTATATTACAAAGCTCTAGTAATCAAAACTATATGACATTGGCATAAAACAGACAGATCAATGTAACATAATAAAGAGCCCAGAAATAAACCCATGCATATATGGCCAATTAATTTACAACAAAGGAGCTAAGAATATACAATGCAAAAAATAGTTTCTTCAATAAATGGGGTTGGAAAAACTGGACAGCTACATCCAAAAGAATGAAACTAAACCATGGTCTTACACCATACACAAAAATTAACTAACAAAACATTAAAGTCTTAAATATAAGACCTGAAAATGTCAAGAGGAAAACATTGGGATAAACCTCCTGATATTGGTCTTGACAATGATTTTTTTTTTAGATTTGGCAGCAAAAGCACAGGCGACAAAGCAAAAATAAGTGGGACCACATCACATTAAGAAGTTTCTACACAGTAAAGGAAATCATCAACAAAATGAAAAGGCAACCTATGAAATAGAAAATATTTGCAGAAAACATATCTGATAAGAGGTTAATACCCAAAATATACAAGGGAGTCATATGACATTGATAGCAAAAATAAAATTAAAATAAATAAAAATAAAAATGGGCAAAGTATCTGAATAGCTATTTTTCCAAAGAAGACATACAAATGGCCAACAGGTACAGGACAAGATGCTCACATCAGTAATCATCAGGGAAATGCAAGTCGAAACACATTGAGCTATCATCTCATACCTGTTAGGATAGCTATTATCAAAAAGACAAAAATACAACAAATGCTGGCAAGGATGCAGGGAAAAGAAAACCCTGTACACTGCTGCTAGGAATGTAAAGCAGTACTGCCATAGCGGAAAAGAGTATGGAGATTCCTCAAAAATTTCAACAGAATTACCATATGAGGGGTGTCTGGCTGGCTCAGTCGATAGAGCATATGACTCTTGATTTTGGGACTGTGAGTTCAAGGCCCACGCTGGGTGTGGAGATTGCTTAAAAATAAAAAAAAAAAAATGACTATATGATCCAACAATCCCACTTTTGAGTATATATCCAAAGGAAGTGAAATCATTATCTCAAATAGCCATCCTACTTTCATGTTCATTGCAGCATTATTCACAATAGGCAAGCTCTGGAAATAACCCATCAATGGATAAATGGATAAAGAAAATGTGAGATATATAGATATAGATATAGATATATAGATATAGATATAGATATAGATATAGATATAGATATAGATATAGATACAGATATAGATATAGATATAGATATAGATGTAGATAGATACATACACACACATATATAATATATGAAATATTATATATATAATGAAATATTACTCAGCCTTAAAAACAAGAACATCCTTCTATTTGTGACAACATGGATGAAGTTGGAGGGAATTATACTAAGTGAAACAAGCCAGACATAGAAAGAAAAATACCGTATGGGTAATATACATAGGAAATCTAAAAAATGGTCATAATCATAGAAGCAGAGACTACAGTTGGGGTTACCAAGGCTGGAGAGCGGGGGAAATAAGGAGAGGCTGGTAAAAGGGTATAAATTTTCAGTTATAAGATGAATTAGATCTGAGGAACTAATATACACATGGTGACTATAGTTGATAATACTGTAATTTATAATTGAAATTTGCTATAAGAGTTAGAACTTAAGTTTTCTCACCAAAAAAGAAGATAGTGAGGTGATGGATATGTTAATCAACTCCAAGGTGGTAATCCTTTTACAACGTGTACACAGATCAAATAATCACGTTGTACACTTTATACATATTACAATTTTATTTGTCAATTACAACTCAATAAAGCTGAAAATTTTTAAAGGAGATAATGCATAAAGTGTATTCAATAAAAAAGTGCTGTATGAGGTGTCTGGCTGGCTCGGTTGGTAGAACATGCAACTCTTGATCTCAGGGTTGTGAGTTCAAACCCCATGTTGTGTGTACAGATTACTTAAAAATAAAAATCTTTTAAAAAATGCTGTAAAAACCTGAGGGAGAAAAAATTTTAAAATTTCTTCTAGGTATTCTATTTCTGAAGACTTAACATGTCAGTGATAAAAAAATAAAATAAAGCTAATTTTCTTTTTTCTTGTTATTTTATTTGATAAAATAATCAAACTTGAAAAAAAATAGTTTTTCACACGGAGAAATAAAACTAGTTTGTATTGGATTTATTAATGTGACCTTAAAAATGTTTTTAATTTTTCTGAAGTTGACCTCATGTAAAAAAAATAAATAAATAAGGTGTTCACCACTATTTTAGAACATTAAATTGCCTAATTGTATCTACATTTTACTGATATTCAGTGATTTAGTAAAATAGACACAATTGAGTCTATAAGTGTACATGCATTAATGTATGAAAGTTTGTGATATTCTAAATAATATTCTAAAGTAGAATTTTCTCATAAAATAGCATTCTGTTTCTATAATAAAATCCAAAGTGTCAGTCAGACATCATACCCAAAATTTCATTTCTGGCATGTCAGAAATTGCATTTTTTTCTAGAAAAAAAAGTTTTTTTCTAGAAAAATAGATCAAAAAATTTTGAAATTTTGAAGAGCAAAGGAATATTTCCCTATTTTATTCAGATTACATGAGACCTAGCCATATTTACAGTTGCGTAGTGAAGTAGCTTTTCAGTGCTTATAGATAGAAAGAATAATGCTACTGCTACCCCTCATTGAAGACTTAATCCAAATATTTTTGCCTGTTCAATTTTCTATAGTACATGATAAAAAAACAAAACAAAAAACTCTTGCCCTTGAAATAAGCCTGATATTTCTAGATTCTCCAACATATAAAACTTGGTAAATTATTCAGAATAAGCCAAAGTTTATCAAACACAAGCAGTTTCTCTCTGCCCATCTGCTCAAATATGTTGATAGTTCTTTTGTTTTGTTTTGCTTTTTAAGATTTTTTTTTAAGTAATCCCTACACCCAACATGGGGCTCGAACTCACAATCCCGAGATTAAGAGTCACACACTGTACCAACTGAGCCAGTCAGATGCCCCTATATTGATAGTTTTCTAGAACAAAATACAAACTATTAAAATTGACTCTAATAAACTCTATTAAATATTGATTCAATTATTTTTTAAGTCTCCCAGTTCAAAAGATACTAGCCATAGCTTCTTGTAAACCATCAAGAAAGAGATAATCTATGTCTTATAAAAACTGTACCACATTATAAAAAAAAAAAAAAGACTGGAAGCCAATCAATTAATTTTGAGGCTAATGTGACCTTGACACATAATAAAGCAAGAATAATTATTTTTAAAAAGAAAGTTATTAAAAGTTATTGAGAAACCTCACTTAAGAGATAGGTACAAATTTTCTAAACCTAATTATTAGTAAATCAAAATTATGATGCTGAAGTCAAATTTTTACCAGAAAGACATGATAATTCTGCATCAGGAAGGCTACCAATGTAATACAACACATTGATAAAATAAAGACGAAAAATCATGTAATCACCCCCATAGAAGTAAAACACAAAAAATAAATTAAATTAAGGTGAAGACAAGAACGCCCACTATGACTCCCTCTATTTTACACTGTACTGTAGGTCTTAGCCAAAGCAAGAAGACAAGAAAAAGAACAAGATGTAAAAATGAAGGGATCAAAAAATTTATGTATATACATAGAAAACCCAAGAGAATCTATATGGGGTGAGGGTGTAATGCAAAACCAAAAAAGAAACCTAAATAAATGAAAAGAAATGCCAGGTTAATGTGTAGGAAGATGTTCTATTTTAAAGAAGTCCATATTCCCCCAAATGAAATTTGAGTGCAATTTCAATCATAATAGCAATGAGAATGATAAGTTTATCTAAAGTTCATATGATAATACCAAAACGCTAAGAAGAGCAAGATAACTTTGAAACAGAACAAAGTCTGAGGAATTTTTCAACCACATACCAGAACCGTTACCAAGTCTATAATAATAAAACTGGATGAAATTAACATGGACATAGAAAAATAGACCAATGGGGTAAGATAAAGTGTTCGTGATGAACAGACCTACTCATATCAATGACTTGATATATGACAAAAGTGTAATGTGGCAATATCTAGAAAATTTGATGTTGTGTATACTTATGAACCAAGAATTCTAAGTAGATACCATAGGAAAATTATCACAGAGGTACATAAGGATACATATGTTAAAGTAATATACTAGAATCAACGTTAAGTGTTCATAACATAAAAATAGATCAATAAACTGTGGGTTATTCATTAAACAAAATAATATTCATCAGCTGGAATAAATGAGCAACATGAATATATCTGAGAAGCAAAATGTTGAGTCAATCTCTCATACATTGCTGGTTGAAATGAAAATACTTTAACACTTTTAGAAAATAATTTTGTAGCATAACAAGACTCTTAAACATATTCATGTTCTTTGACTTGGAAATTCTGCTTGGAATCTATCATAACTACATTACCAGAAATATGGAAAAAACCATATGCACAAATATATTCATCATTGTGTTATATATAACTGCAAAAATAGTAGAAGAAACATAAATAAAACATGGAAAATTAGTGAGGTAAATTATGCATATCCAAATGGAAGAATACTATGTATCCATTTGAAATAACACGAAAAAGCTTATGATATAATATCATAGAAAAAAACAGAATACAAAATTATATATACAAAGCAACTGCACTTTATGTTAGGGATGACTTCCTGAATACCACACACAATTTAAGACAACTATTCACATAGGAATAAATGTCAATGGTGTGATGAATTTACAGAATATATACAGCTACAGTCATGATAGCGTATTTTTACCATATGTTTCTTTTATGTTTTCAGCCTTATCACTCCTATTTCTCAGTGTTCTCTCCAAAATGACAGAACTGGATATCATCGTGATTATTTGGCCTCCTTCATGGTGTTTTGGCCAGATCAAATTCCATTCCAGTATTATTGATTTTCAGGCCCATTTTTCAGCCCCAGAACAATCCACCCTTTGAGAAACACTTGAAAGACAGTGCAATAAGATCCTAAAAATATTTTCAACTATAAAGATTGGATATAAAAAACCCACACAGCTCAATAGTTGCCAAAACCATTTACAGAATTTTCGATAATATGTAAACTACAGCATGTTTCACGTGATACTGGAAAAGATGGTGGGCATTTCTATTTAGCAGCTAAAGTGACACTCTATAAGAAAATAGGATAAACCCAGCTTATATTCGCCAGCTTTGAAATTCAAATAATAGAATTTTATATTTATTTCAGCAGGTTATTTAAATATATGACCAACCCTAAACGATACAAAAGCCCAAACCTAAGTTTTATGCAGTAATCGAAATTAACTTTAAAAAATACTTAATCAAGCCCCAAAGCAATATTGTGATAAATCTATAGTGGGTTAAATAATAACCCCCAAAAAGACATGCTCATGTGTTAGTCCTCAGAACATGTAAATGTGAACTTATTTGAAAACATGGCTTTTGCAAACATAATGAAGGGTCTTGAGTGGAGATCATTCTGGATTATCCAGATAGGCACTGAATCCAATGAGAGGTATCCTTATAAAAGACATCCAAAGAAGAGACAGAGAAAGAAAGAAGGTGACATGAAGACAGGGGCAGAGATTGGAATGCTGTTGACTACAAAAAAAAAAAAAAAAAAAAACACCTAAGAACACCCAGAGCTGGAAGAGGCAAGGAAAAGAATATTCTCTAGAGCATCTGGAGGAAGCACGACCATGCTGACACCTGGATTTTGGACTTCTGGCTTTCTGAACTGTGAAAGAATACATTTTTGTTGTTTCAAGCTACCACGATTGTGGTAATTTGTTAGAGAAGCAACAAGAAACTAATACACCATCCTTTCACTTTTCTCTTTCTTTAAATAAAGTCTTTTAATTTCTAGTAGCAAAAACATGCCTTTATAAATATGCACTAATCTTTGAGGGTCAGAATAGAAAACACAGGAAAAAACAAATACACAAACAAAAAAAAAACCCGAAACATATAGCAAAGGACTACCAAATCAACATATTTCACTTTCAATTGTTTTGACAAGGGTAATTTATCATTCATTCTAATGTTTCAAAATAAGCTAATTCCTGCTTTTCAAAAGAATTTTAGCTTTAAAAACATGAAAACCCCTCAATATATCTCATTATTATCTTCCCTAAAAATTGCTTGATTACATTAAATTTCTACAAGAATTATAGTGTTTATTATTGAGAAAATTTATCATTGTCTGTACATCTAATAAAACCCATCAACTTCAAGGAGATCATAGAATTCTAGATAAATATGTCCTAGAAAAATATAATAAATTCTGCCTTCTAAGTTTATTCATTTACGAAAAAGAAATAAGAACAGAGATACACTTGCTGGTTTGTGGCAGGAAAAATCTCAAAAATATATGCATTCCATTTGTAACTCATCACCTACTTCTATTTAAACTCCCTTTGACATCCTTGGCATCTCTAAATAATAATTAAATTCCCAGAGGCTCCTGGGTGACTCATTCGGTTGAGCGTCTGACTCTTGGTTTTGGCTCAGGTCATGATCTCATGGGTCATGATCTGATGGTTTGCGAGATTGAGCCCAGAGTGGGGCTCCATGCTCAGCGGGCAGTCTGCTTGAAGATTCCCTCCCTCTGTTCCTTTCCTCACTTGTGCACAAACACGCTCTCTTTCTCTCTGTCTCTATCTCAAATAAATAAATAAATCTTTTTTTAAAAATAAATAACTAATTGAATTCCCCAAATTCTATCAAGGATCCAAATTATGAAAACTATTTTATTGACCAGACCCTCCAATGAGGTAGTATGCCTAAAAATAATAGAACCAAATTTTTCTATTATGCATGTGTATTACTTTTTTTAAAAAGAACAAAAATCATTAATACAACAGACCCACTTGAATTTAAGACTGTTTCCTCAAAGATGCTCTGGACTAACATTGTTCCCTCCAAAGCCTGGGGAAAGATTTCTCCAGAGGTGCCAGGACAACGTTCAACCAACATCTTATCTGTAGAGTGGGTAAAGAGATACACGGCCAAACGAGTTGGCAGTTCTGGAGGCTCAATCAGCCAACACGGTCTAAACTCGCTTTAAGTCTCAGCCTACATCCATATTGGAAGGTTTTACAGCCCTTAGTCCTGCAAATTCTGCATATTTCTAAACCTTCTATAACTCTTCCTCTCTTCGCCTTTCTCTGGCCGAAGTGTAAAGAAGGTCACAAAGTGGGGGGATAAGAACTAATATGTGTAGGAATAGCAGGACACAAATGCAGCTAATTCTGGCATAAGATTATGCTAGTCTAGACCGTGTTGATGGCAATATAGCTAGAGAGCTGGACCTAAGAAAAAAATGCAAACAGAATAACACTCTTTCACGTACAAGTAACAAACTAATAAAAAAGGAAAGGGAAAAAAAGGGAAAGCAAGGAAAAGAGAAAGAGAGAAGTGAGAAAGGAAGTGAAGAAACAAAAGACCTTCCTAAAATTAGGACCCCATGTAACTCCAAGCATAAGTGGATTTCTCAAAAATTTACACCATCACACTAGGCTCGCCAATAACCTCCTAGTTGCTAAATTCAACAAACTTTTTTTAAATGTTTCCTTTCTTGGCCTCACTCCAGTGTTTGACTTCTTCACCTTAAAACATCCATGCTTTGTTCTCTACCACCACTGGCTACCTTTTTCCACTCTTCCAAACAATCCCTCTTTGTAGTGACATTAGAACATTCTAATAATATATTGTTAAATAAAAAGGAAACTGAGCATATATAATTTTAGCTATGTAAATATGTAATGCGTATCACATAGTAAAATATTTTAAGAACACATGTGACTATTATCTCTAAGTGGTAGACAGTATGAGCAATTTTGCATTATTCTTATATTCTTTCTTGATTTGTCAAAACAACTTAATCAAGGTCATGTTACATGCACGTGGAGCAACAATTAACATACATATACAGATAGAGAGATTTCTCTTCACACAAAGACCTCTCTTTCTTTCATTCATACCAAAATTAGAGTGACTTTACCAAATATATTGGACAATTTCACTCTTAGGTATTTACTCGATAGAAACATAGACATATATCCATCAAAATATACGCAGAAGAATGTTAAGAACACTATCATATGTAAAAACCTTAAATTGGAAACTTGAAAATGTTTATCAAGAACAGAATACATAAATAAGTTGTGATATAGTCACTCAATAGAATACTACAGAGCAATGAAAATGCACAAACTATAACCACAGAACAAAAATGGGGAAAAAAATCTCACAAAGATAATGTTAAATGTAAACATCATATGTTCCATATGTTAAATGTAAACATCATACCATTCCATCATACGGAATCTACATACTGTAGATTCCACTTCTCTGAAATTAGAAACCAGGCAAAACTAATCTATCGTGTCAGGATCGTGATTGTCTTTGGGAGCCATGAGCCTGAAAGAGGTGTCACGACAGAGGCTTCTTGGGTGCCGCATTTTTTATTTGAGTGCTGCTTGCATGAGTGTGTTCAGTTCGTAAAAAGTCAAGTTGTGCACTTGTAATTTGTGCTTTTCCTGTGTGTGTGTTATCTTTCAGGAGACGTTCTCAACAACTCAATGAAGAGCTGTTGCCATCTTTGAATCGAAGTGTCACTACTACGTTTCCACGTCGATCATGTTGTTCCCCTTCAAAACCATCTGGATCCTATTAAAGATTGTTGCACCTCCTTCAGAAAACAGTGACAAGAGTAAGATCAATTCAAAGGCGAGCTTTTGCAGGTGGGTTTTTTGTTTTTGTTTTAAGAACTAACTCTTTTAAATCCGTCGCCTGTGCAGAACTTGTCCGTGTCCGTGCGCGCGCGCATCAGCAGAGTTCCACTCCTGGAACGTTTCTCTTTGTTCTATTACCTCACTTAATGCTGATTCACAAAAAACTGAAAACAGCTTTTGAAACGCAAATGAGGTCAGGACAACAGGGAAACCAGAAATCAGAGGAATAAATGAAACTCATGGGCAGCCTAGTCAGAAAATCACACATCAAAATTCTGGCTCCTCCCCTCGTTAGCGCTGCGACTTTAGAGAAGTCACTTCACCTTCCTCAGCGTCAGCTCTCTCACCTGAGCAGACTATGTAGTGAATTTTCGTATGGGACAAGAGTAGAAAACAACTTTGGACAGAGGATATGTTTCTCAAGATAAAAACAGAATATTTCAAACGTGCTTCACTTAAGTAAATAATACTGCAATATAACAGAACATCTGTGTTTTGTGGAAAACTACTCCGAAACCATATTTGCCTCACTCGCGCTCATGTTGTGTCATCTACATGTATGTGTATGGTCGCTTGTAAGTCTGCACCCGTTTGTATATCAAATGGGGAAATTTCGAGAGTGCTGTTTATTCATTTCTGACATTGCATTTGAGAAAAAATGAGATTATTAACGTAATAAGCAATGTTTCAGCTCATATTGATAAAAATGATACTTTACTGAATCTGGGCGTCTTAGAAGGAGCTCCCAATGTTCGATGAAATGTTCAAGAATGGAATTCTCATTAACCTTGAACATCCTCCAGATGCTCCTTTGATAATATTAACTACCTCAAACACCATGTGGCTTCAGCCCACTGACCCATACAATACATGGTGTGAACGCACATGTGAAGGTTGAAATCAAAGTATGAGAAAGGTACGTTGTCCAGTTTCAGATGAACCTCTACAGACTCAATATTTGTGTTAGCCCTTATTGAGTGAATGTGCTTTACTTTTTTCTTTAGTTACTTATCCAGATGATGGAATCAACCAGTTCTATGGTGTCTTTCATTTTAAAGGCAGCTAGGGTGGCTGTCTAGCAGGAATCTAAAGCCCCACATAAGGAGTTTCTGCAACATGTCTGTAGCCAATGATGGTCATATCTAAAATATTACTAAGATTTTTAGCTCTAAAGGTAAAATTAAGGAGAGCAAATTACTCTTAACATTCAAATTTCAGGAAGCAAAAACCAATGGGGGCTCCACAAAGACAGGAATTTTTGTATGTTTTGTTCACTTCTGTATCTGCAGCACCCAGGAAAATGCTGGCACATAGTGGAACCCAATAATTGTTCAACGAATGAATGAATGAATGAATGAACACAGGTTCCTCACTAACAGACAAGGAAATTATATTACTAAACCTTGATTTGCCTACCAGATAACTTTGGAAAGTTTGGATTTGTGTCTTTACCTGTTAATACTTTCCTGTCTTTTCTCTAGTAACTTCTCATATTTGTTATTAGAAATAATTTTCAGACATTTATTATACCGATTATCTTCTTTTAATAAAATGTAATACTCAGGATAAAATTCAGTACCACAGCAGTGGGATAAGCATAAAAAGCATAGGGATTCTATTTCCTTCCTTATTCTAGACGCTGTGCTTTTAATAAAAAGAATCTTCAAATTATGCCAGTTTTGTTGTGGTGGTGGCAGTTGAAGGCATCACGGTGGTTACTTTATGTTGAAACTGGAGTCGACTAAATTCCTTTGAGCAAATCTCTGCAATACAAAAATATACTGATGGCTTTATTAGGACCCAAATGACAAATTATACTGATCTCCATGATTTTTAAAACTCAGGGTTCTGGGAAACAAACTGAGGGCTTCAGAGGGGAGGCGGGTGGGGGATTGAGATAGGCCGGTGATGGGTATTAAGGAGGGCACGTATTGCATGGTGCACTGGGTGTTATACACAAGTAATGAATCATGGAACATTACATCAAAAACTAGGGATATACTGTATGGTGACTAACATAGCATAATAAAAAATTATTATAAAAAAAACAACTCAGGCTTCTCATTCCTAACTATTAAAGTCTTTTATAAATTATCTTCATGTAAGTCTTCATGTAAGTCCCTTCCTTATAGCTCAATGGTACTTGTTCAAAGCAAAATTTGTCCTCTTAGAAACAACGGAAGATTCGGCAGGCCCTAAATGACCAGAGATCCTACAACCAGTCCATAAACAGTTTTCAGTGAGTTTAGCTAGGACTTTAGGTGCCAGGCATAGTGTCTGCACAGTGATTGTCGAGTTCAGAAGGTACAAGATCACAAAGAAGAGCAGAAGAGAAATTGCTGAAATATGGAGAAGGGCAACATTCAAAAGGTCCTCCCTGCTGGCATTAAAGCTAGTAAGAGAAGTCTTGGTCACAAATGCTTAACCTTCTCGTAGCAATTCCTTGCATCTGTGGTCTCTTTCATTCCTGTGTTCCTAGAGCTTCAGAAATAATGGCTCAGAGGTCATATACTCCTGTCGATGACCACTGAGTCTTCTTTATTCAAATAAGTTCTTCCTTATTCGAGGAACCAGGGAAATCATATGAAATGTTCTCATACTAACCAAAAGATTTTGAATTTCTGCTTGCTTTCCCTTGGAGCCCCAAGCTGCCCTGTAAGAAGCATGGGCTACTGTGCTGGAGAGAGGCCACCTGGCGGAGCACTGAGGCACCAGATGGGAGGGAAGAAGCTGTCTCTGCTGTCCTGACCGATCGAGCCTTGGCTTCATTCCAGCCTCAGCAGCTCCCTGTGAGCAGTTCAGTCCAATCCACCCCAAAAGCATGAACGATAATCATAAATTGTTGCTTTAAGCCACTAAGTTTTGGGTGTTTGGTTACAGTGAATGGCTGGAAGAGTACTGTAAATTAAGTAACACAAAATCTTTTCAATCCTTATTTATGTGACCTTTTTAAGTATTTATTATAGCTGAGCATTCTCTTCTCTGAAACTTCTTTCCCTTTCTTTTCCTCTGTTCTTTTCTTGCTCTCTGCTGACTCTCCCTTCTTCTTCAATGTTGTCATTCCTTGGGGCTCCATACTATATACTGATGATCCCAAGCATATATACCCAGCCCAAGTCACTTTGGGACATTAGATCCAGTTAACCACCTACTTGGTATTACTACTTGGAAGTCTCACATCTCAGGTAAGGAATGTGCTACTACCTCTTTTCCTCCATTACTCCCGTCTTATTCCAAACTTGATCCTCTCTCTAGCATTCTTATCTTGTCAATGCACAACTGACACCCATTTAATTGTTAGCCGAAGGACTAGGTGTCGTGCTTCTACCCTCCCTCTCACTTACCCGCTCCAAAGTGTGTGATTAGTTGACATCTTGTCATATATGTCTCTTAAGTATCCCTCCAATCCATTTACTCCTCTCCACCTCCATTTGCTTAACTAAAAGTCTCCTACTATTTGGTCTTGATTAAAAAGGCATTTCTTTTCTCTAATACCTTCAATCTAGATTAGGTCTTTGCATACCCTGTTTACATCTCTTCTTGTAATATTATTTACTCTTGAAATTAACTGTCCCACATCTGTTCTCTACCAGATGTCAAGTTCCAGGAAAGAGAAACCATGTATGTATCGGTTAGTTCTATTTCCATTCCCCTTGTAAGCACTCAAAGAATATTCGTTGAGTGAATAAATAAACAACTACAAACACAAACTATACAGCTGCCAAACTTCTTTGTGTTGCTGTGAATGACTAGCCGGGAGCGACAGGCAATCAAAACCTAGACGTGATCCTGGACCCAGTCTTTAAATGCCAATCTAAAATCAAGTATTTTATTTTATTAACACATAGAATAAGCACTCATTTTCCCGATTAGTAGTCAGGGTGCTAAGGAGACCACTAAATACCAACCACAAAGATGTTCACTGATTTCCAAACTTATCATGTGCAACCTTGCAATTTCTGTGGTATTTTCCTTTTACTGTGTATTATATTGTTTTAAAACTTCTCTTATATTTTGGCTTTATCATCCCAAGTAGATACGAAATGGAGCAAAGGTTAGGACGTGTATATTTTTATATCCCTCTGCAACTACTTCAGACCTTTGCACGTAGTAAATATTAAAAAGTTGTCCTGATTCGAAGTTTTAAATAACCCAAAAATGATGAAATAATAAGCAAAAGAAAATGAAATTGCCACATATATTATAGCCAGTTGACCTCAAATAATAGGTTTCTTTTACCCATAGCCCTGAGAGTATTTGAAAGATCTAGATTGGGATTACATCAGTTTCATTCCAAAATATGGGCCTTTTAGTATTTGGGCCACAATTCTCTTTTTTCCAACTCAAGGGCACTCCAAACCTATTCCATTGTTCCAAGTTAAACTCACCTGCTTCCCCTAGATCTTTCAAACAAATAAAGAGATGGTCCTCTTGGGCCTTTAGTATTACCATCCAACCTCTAATGGCCCAACACTCCTCACGGTTACCAGAGCTATTTTAGACTGCAGGGTCCATACACCTTTGTTATTTTTTTATAATAATATTTTTTATTATATTATGTTAGTCACCATACAGTACATCCCTAGTTTTTGATGTAAAGTTAAACACAAATGTCAAATTCAGTCTAATTCAGAGCTAATTTCATGCCTTAGTGATTCCTGCATCCAAACGTTTATAGTCCTGCTCCTTCCCCTTTCCTTATTAAGACCTAAGTAATAAATTTCCATATTCATGCAATCCAGGAGTTGTACCTTCTCCAAATTTTAGCACTGGTGTAATGTGATAGCGTAGACTTCCCCGGAAAACCATGAGCTGGTGTCTCCTGGATGCCACATTCAGGGCCGGTCTTACTGCAAAGTGAGCAGGTGTGTCTGGTGTCTCTGAAAAGGGCTTGAGGAGCATTCTTTCTCTGGATGCCGCCCTTCTGTCCACACCTCGCTCTGTTATGGCTTTCCCATCCCTTCACATTTATGGTCCTCCAAGCCACTGACTTTCCAAGTTTATTTTTGAATTGTTACATCAGTATTTCATGTTGTCAAGTGATGGGTTTAAGAAATGGAAGATTTTGGTTTTTCATTTGACAAAATACAGCATCCATTCTTGATTTAAAAAAAACCCTCAACAAAGTAGATATAGAGGGAATATACCTCAATATAGAAGCCATATACGAAAGAGCCACAGCTAATATCATCCTCAGTGTGGAGAAACTGAGAGCTTTTCCTCAACGGTCAGGAACAAGACAGGAATTCCACCCTTACCATTACGATTTAACACAATACTGGAAGGCTTAGCCTTGTCAATCAGACAACAAAAAGAAATAAAAGGCATCCAAAATAGCAAGGAAGAAGTCAAACTTTCACTATTTGCAGATAACAGGATACTCTATGTAGAAAACCTAAAAGACTCCACCAAAAAAATTGCTAGAATTAATACATGAATTCAGCAAAGTCACAGGATATAAAACCAATGTACAGAAATCTCCTGCATTTCTCTACACCAATAATGAAGCAGCGGAAAAAGAAACCAAGGAATCGATCCCATTTACAATTGCACCAAAAATAAGATACCTGGGAATAAACCTAACCCAAGAGGTAAAAGATTTGTACTCTGAGAACTATTGAACCCTTATGAAAGAAATCGAAGAGGACACAATGAAATGGGAAAACATTCCATGCTCGTGAACTGGAAGAACAAACACTATTAAAATGTCTATACTACCAGGGCGCCTGGGTGGCTCAGTCAGTTAAGCGTCTGCTTCTGGCCCAGGTCATGATCCCAGGGTCCTCAGATGGAGTCCCGCAATGGGCTCCCTGCACGGCGGAAATCCTACTTCTGCCTCTCCCTCTGCCTGCCGCTCCCTCTGCTTGTGAGCTCGCTCTCTCTCTCTCAAATAAATCAATCTTTAAAAAAATAAAGTCTTCATTATCAAACATTCATTCATGTGTGTAACATGTTCATGTGTATGACATGGGTCACACAGAATCCTCTGTTCCCGAAATACCTTATTAAAGCATAAAATTTGGGAAAGCAAGCCTTTCTGATCTGTGAGATAGTGATAGGATTATAGGAAGAAGGTACATACCATTCTACATTATTCCATAAAGCAAATTCCTTGGGAAAGTAAGTGAAAAATTAGAGAAGGAAGGTTTTGTTACAAAGTGTAACAAATCCAGAGCGGAAACAGCGTTTTCTCCCTAACCCAGAGTACCTGCAATGATCCTTCTGCATCAGCATTTATAAACGACATGTGAAACATTTCATTTGTTCACCCCAACAAATCGGATTCTTTTCTGTCATATATTCAAAATAATTTTGCTGTGCAAAAATGGCCAAGAATATATGTGATGGGAAAACTCTTTTTTTGCCATTTCAAAGCTCACAAAATTAATGTCTGATACTGCTTTCAGCACATACTTTAACTACATATATTAACTAAAGTTAAAATGAAACATCGCAGATCAACTAGAAATATTTTATCACTGGGAATTTTAATTGTACAATATGTGAATGTGTTTAAGAGTCAAACACTGAGAGCAACTTAAAAACACATTCAAATCACTTGAAAACCCAAGAACAAATTGATCAAGTGAGGATTGAGAGCAGTGTGTGCCAGCCAAGCACATTTTTAGTGGAAGGAGATTGTTTGGACGGGAGAACAGCTTCATGTGGACACTCCTGAGTGGCTGTTTTATTGAACTACATCTGGCAGTGGACTGTTTCTTTTTCTGCATGGCATCTAGCTCATTTCCTGCATTTTTCCATTTCCTGATTTCAGTATCTATTTTCCTTATATTACATTCCTGCACTAGAAAGAGAATAGTATCTCTTTGTTTCATAACATGTGAAAAACTCTGACAGTTTTTCTGTGGACTATGGAAATTAATTATATTTTGAGATGGTTATAATGAGAGACAGAAAGAAAAGTTCTTGAAATGTACCTTTTAAAATCCAAGAATAATCAAAACTGAGTTTTAGTGTAGACAGAGAAAGCTAATATATACTTTCAAGACTTTTCTCCCTTCAAATTTTGGTATCCACATAGTATTGGATAAAAAATAAATTTCTAATGCATTATTGTCAGAAAAGCTGTTTATATTTATTTATATCTTAAGGGACAAAAAATTTTTAATGTAAATATATTCAGTAAAACCTGATACTATTAATTTCAATGGTAGAAATAGCAACATTCTATTTTCTATAACCTGAATTATAGATTTAGCTTATAACTTATTTTTAATGCAATGCCAATATGTACCAATACAAACCCAATGATTTTGGAACAAACCTGAAAGACTTAACTAAGCTACATAAAGATAAGCCAAGTATAGATACATGATTGTTGAGGTAGACAGTATTTCTTACTTCATTCAATCAAGTGAAATACAGGGTAATAAGATACCATAAAATGAATTAATAATCACACTGATGTTAATGGGTTTTTTTTTAATTTATTTTCTTACATCCCGATTTCTGCTGGACACTATAGCAATAATAAACTAATAGAACATTTATTCAAATTTCTTGAACTCACTCGAAGGACACTTTATAAACTTCTAGTAGCTGCCACCTACATACATGAAGGAACTTACCTTCCTTGGACACATACGCACGCTGCCACATTGTTATTATGATCGGATGTTTAACAATTCAGTGTAAGTGAATTAGGAAGGGAGGTTCAAAAAAACACCCCATTTTTGTTGAGACAATAACATAGGAAATACGGGAGTTTGTATTGATTTTAAGTTTTGTTGCCTAAAGATTCCATGATCAGGTCCTTATTATCAAGAAACATACCTTTAAATTGAGGAGATAAGAATAAATAAAACAGCTGCTTAGCACCATGAAGCAGCACACAAATATTCGTAACATCTGTCCATACCAACAACAACGGGAAGATGGTCAGTGGTTAGTAATTAGTGAAGACTGGCTGGCGTTGGTCATTGAGGAAAAGCACGTGACTTAGTTTTGAAGAGAGAAAATGAGAGACATTTTCAAACACATTGAGCACAATGAAAAAAGTTAGGAATGAAAAAGACATATAAAGAGAAGCCCAGATAAGGATCAGAGTATCACAGTTATTGTAAAATTTGAACACACTTGATGGATGCAGAATTTTAGGTTCCTTAGCATAAAGAACCAAGAAGCATATGCTTGAGTGAGGCAAATAACTGAATTAAAATGTGCAGTTTCGAAATTTGAGAGAAATAAAAATAAAAATAAAAAGGTATTTATATGTTAAGGTTATATTTCTCTGTATCGAAAATATACACATCCCTTACTAATAAAAGCCAAGGGATCCCATCACATATTTCACGGATTTCCCCCATTGTTAGAATCAATGAGACAGCAAATGAATTGAGGAATATAAATTCATATGACATTGCAAATTTATTTACCGCTTCAAAGCAAAACTGCACTGGAAGAAGCCAAAGTAACCGTGGAAACTGTGGTCACCAACTTTCTTGGGAGAATACGTCACCACACTAACTTCTCCAAAATCTCTAACTTCCTCCTCTGAAATTTCTGTTGTTATAAGCCACCATCCAGGAAGCTAAATAAAGTTATATAACATTCTTAATACTATTCCTAATAAGAGGCCTTGCTTTCAGACTTCCATACTTTTTCAAATACATAAAGGTTAAAATCATGTTTTTAGATAATGTTTTCTTCAATAGTTCTATAAACAAAGCAATAAAATTAGGGAGCATAGAAGAACACATTATTAAACTGCTATTATAATTTTAATATCCACGAGCTTTATAATGGGAAATAAAGCATATTTTGATCAGCAAGAAAACAAAACATATTAAAAGTTTAGACACAAAGGTGGCAATTTCATTCCTCAGGTTGTTGGCTCTTATTTGCCTCAAAACTTAATCCTAATACCTAGTTAAATAAGAACTTTATTTAAACACATTTCTGTATTCCATGTCTTAGTTTATCTCTGCAATATAAATGTTTTATGATTTTTCTGCTCAAGATGAATAAAAAGCATACATGTTTTAGATACAGAAGTAAGGGTTTCCTGGTTCCCATCAAAATATTTTGCTGAATTTGTGAAATGTGATTTCATATATCATAAAATCCATTTTAATTTTCACTTCAACATAATATCATGTTTACAAATACATTCAAAAGGTAATAGCAACACCATCTTAGAGTCAGATGACGAGGTTATATCACCGTCATTTCTGCTTTCCACTTTGACCCACTCAGACTACCTGCAGTGTCAACTCTTGCAAAGCTTCCGAAGTTTGAAGAGAGCTTTATTAATAATAAATCCACCATTTTTTAAATAGTCAATATTACCTGTATCATTTAAATAAAAAACACTTTGCTTTCTCCTTAATGTTTTACCCTCATATATCTACAAGTTCATAATGTTGAATATATATATACATATCTCTATATTTCTTATATATATATTTACACATCTATATACATTTGATATATATATAATATATATAAACGTCTAGTGAATCTCTAGTTAAAACTTTCCTCCATTAGTACAAATCATCATTGATTTGTTTTAAATAACATCTACAAAAAAATTACTTTTTTACTTCGGTAACAATACTTTTATCGCTTTCTTTCTATGACAGCAAAACTATTTCAAAAACTTAAACTACCCAAAATTTTATAAAATTCTCAAATTGCCTAAGCCCCTGAGCCTCTTTTCAACAACGTGTGCCATCCATCTTGCCCTTATAGGTGCAGTTTCAGTATTCTGACTAAAAATGCTTTCCCGATTTCTAAAGGGGAAAGCTTTCCGAAACTCATTCTACATTCTTTATTCTTAATTAGTCCAACTTCCAACAGAGATCTAATGGCAAATTGAATCATCATTTCACCCTCTTACATTCTCTCTTTATTGCCATATTTAATCTCTTAAGTTGGTTCTAATACTTCAACGTGAAATTTAGGAAATTTTGATATATTAGCATTCAAGTAGGTTCAATCTAAACAGTGTAAGCTAATTTGAGATCCTGATAAAATGTTATAAAAAGAGAAACCAAAGAGTAACAACTGGAATTTTAAAAAGTGATAAGTACGTGTCTTTCCAATGTATCCTCATATGCTTGAGTCACTAAATGGATGATCTCCATTTAAAATAGATTACTTTTTACTCTATGGTGACTAACATAATATAATAAAAAATCATTATTTAAAAAAAAAAAGAAAAAAAAAGAAAAGAAAATAGATTACTTTTATATCATTATTTTTTCAATATACATGAATGATTTGCTTTTCTAAACCTGTTTGAACTATATTACTTATTTATAATATAAAGCAATCCTTATGGTTTCAAAGCTCACATTTCATCGTATTACATTAGCTAGTTTGGAATACTGTGCAATACTTGTACTTAACATTAATATATATTCCCAGAAACTCGGGTTACAGGAATATAACTAATATTGACTATTACAGTACTTAACATGCTTAATTAAATAAACCTCTATTTGTAAAATAAAGGAAAATATGCGTGACTAGTATTGCAAATTTCAGTTTTAAGAGAAAATGGATGTATTTTCTAGTAGCTCAAAGATACAAGGGAAAAATTTATCTTGTGTATTATCTAATAGGCCTTCCAGAACTAAAGACCACAGGAGGTAAGGCTAACAAAATTAATATGCAAAGAAGCTCAACACTAGGGACCTATAATTTTCTTGCAAATGGTTTCGCTTTAAGGATGAAACAACACAAGACAATACCAATTTCTTTCTTTTTTTGCAAATAGATGAAGCTTTAAAAAAAAATTAACACATGACAGCAGGTGGGAAGAATCTAGACAAGTGGATATTCAAAGTAGGGGGAATCCAAATTTGATTTGCCTAACATTTCACAAACTAATTTGAATTCATTGGTATGTCTTTAAAAAACCAACTTGGGTAGATACGTTTAATTAATGAAGGATTGGTTATGTGTCAGACAGGAAGCAAAGACTTAGTAGACTTGGGAAGCCATTATAGATTTATGAACATGAAAGGGTCTACAGAAATAAAGTTGGTGGAATTTAACTCACTAAAAATATTTGTGAGCATTTTATCAGTAATTCCTTTACTTGTGATTCTTTTATTTAACATAACATTAATAAGCTATTAATTACAAATAATCAAGGTAAAGTAGTAGATAAGCAATCTTCAAACCCATTTTAAATATTCACTCTCTTCAGATTCTTAAAATGTCAAGAAGAAAATGACACATTAACATTCTAAACAAACAATGCAGTTTTCTTCAATCTTCAAATGCAGTAAATGAAAATTAAATAATTTGCTTCCAGTTACGGAATTAGTTCATCTTTAAATGTTATTTCCGTATTTTTTCTTAATCAGTTAACAATATATAGGTATAATCTGTCTTGTGGTAAAGAACTCACTGTTACTAAAATTTTAAATGTATTCTTGCACCCCAGGAACGGTTTGGTGCTACACTATTCCTATCAATTTAAAATATGTTAGTGTCAGGCAAGCTTTGAAACTAACAAATCAGTTCAGTTTAATATGAAATTTTTTAATCTGGCCTTTCAAGAGAGAAGAACAGTATGTCAGACTGAATATCTCCTTTCAACTTTCTCTTACAATTTGATTTTCTGATGTGTCCAAAAATGACCTGTTGTAACAATAAGATAAAATAGTTTATATCCTAACAACACTGAGGGTAGGGAACAAAATCACATGCATTTCAATAGTGAATTCTTATGCGCACAAATGATTAAATTTAATTGGCTAATGATGTATGTATTAAAGTCAATTTTTAATGGCGCAGATTTGGGGGTTGTGTTATTTTAATAATTGGCTTTAAAATAATTGATACAGTTAATGCTGAAATAATGATATTTTTCTAGGTATGAGAAAAAAATAATAATTTTGCTACCTTGTCAAGTAATTTTTAACATCTTTATTAAACATACCAGACCCACACTTTTACCTCTTAATGAATTTATAATCAAAGATATTAATATGCTAGATTAATGTAGTATAATGTAATGTTGTGCTTTACAACAGTACACTAAAAAAATCTAAATGATTCATACCCCAGGGAAGAGTTGGTGCTATCAATTTAAAGTGTTTAATATACATTTATTTAAATGTGAAGTTGCACTTTGCCTGAGGAATGAGTATTTAAATTGACAGCCTAATAAAATTCCTAAGTAATGTAGTCTTTCCCCCATTTACTTATTAGTCATATTTTAAAATCATTCATTTAGAGACACCAGAAAAGCATGTGAGCTAATTGTTTAGGGATACAATAACTGTTTAGGGAATTAAATGTTAATTCTATGACTATCTTCTTTTTTTACCATAAATATAGTGCTTTGATCTTTGGTATTACTTCTTGAGAGCAAGCAAGTTCCTGGATTAATGGCTTTACATGAATGGTTCCATGAATAGTCAAAACAGTTTAAATAAATAACATATGTTATTAACATGATGTAGAACTGTCCAAAAGTAATATCCAAATTTCAATTCTTAAACTAAGAATTAATAGGGTTTTTTATAAAATTATAAAATGTTTCAATGAGTTAATACATAAAAATGAGTCCTCTTTTATAGAAACATTTAGACAGTTGAAACTTCACATTATTATGCTTTATTCTATTCTCATAATTTATGGGCCTTGATAAATTTAATTGTTGTAGACATCATAAAATTGAATTACTCTTCATGCAGTCAAATTAGTTACATTAATTATTTGCTGGAGTTATAAATATGGAAATCCACTAAGGAACAGTTTTCAGCTCTGCCAAGTAAACAGTTACAAATCCATTTTCCTTGGGTTTTGGACAAAATAGAAATTGTCTTATAAGTAGGTAGACATTTTAATTAATTCACTAATTTATCATTCATATGCTTTCTTTTGCCCTCACCAAGAGTTACTTATCAGTAGTTCAGGTATTACTTTGAGTATTTACCCAAAGTTTCCAGAAGCTGTATGTATGTAGTAGATTTCTACGCTGTTTGTCACACTTCAGTCTCCCCGAAAATCTAGTGTAATTGCCAGTGTGGGAAACTTGGAACCAGTAATGGTGCCCCGTCCTCCTTCTCTCTCTCTCTCTCTCTCCCACACACACACACACATACACTTACACATACAAAGTAATGTTAAACTTTCAGGATTACTAAATGGTAACCAACTGCACTGGGTAAAGTCAGCCTTCAGAAGGGTTGGCTTTTCCTCAAGGTGGTTTTTAAATTTCTCAATTTGCTTGTATCTAAGCAGGCATGCCCTCGCTGGCTGGTTCCTCACACGTCCACCGTTTGCTGTGGTCTTATATTTGGCAGGATTAGATTTAACAGTCCCAGGTGCACATAGGTATTTGGAAGTGTAACCCCTGCTTTCGCCTGATGAGTATCATGGTCTCACAAAAAGATTGACTTCTACTGACCTAGAAAGAGGCACATTGTCTTCACTCCACCCTTTCTAGCTACTTCTTTTGGGATCCTAAAATTATCCCCTGCTTCTTCCTAACCCTGATGACTGACACAGTATGAAGACTACTTTTACTATTCTGCAATGTAGTTACCACAGCCTGTTCGAAAGTATCCACCATAGTGAGGAGAAGAAACCAAAGAAGATACTTCCATGTGGAAATATCACATTTGACTGCCTAATCAAACTGAAAAAGATGCATTACCTGTGAATTGTTTATCATGTAGAACATTAAATTGTTTTCCTTCAACAGAAAACATTAATAGCCATTTCGTTTTTGTGCTGGAAGCAAATGTCATTCTCTTAAGAGAGAAGCTTTTTAATCATGAAATGCCGTCACATTGTGTACCACCCAAAGTTTCATGATGCACTTAATAAAGTAAGCTCGGGAATGTCTCGAAGTGTCTTTTTTTTTTCCTTAGGGACTTATAGAGTCATATGGAATAACCGTAAACCACTTTAACGCACAAAATTAAGGATGGTAGAATCATACCTTTGCAGATGAACACATATATTATAGTGATTCGGATATTTCTAATCTTTTCAAGTCTTTGAAAAGAATCATTTATATCAGTATATTATCTAGTTTAAATTTACTTATCTATTTATAATTCTTTCTAAATTGTGAAAAATATTTATTTGTCTGAGGTCCATCAGACTTCCAGGACATAAGCACATATCCACAACACAGCATACTTTTGTAGAGAAACTATGAGAGTCTTAAAAAGTCAAAAGTATATTTTATTAAAAGTGTTCTTTCATCAATTTCATCATTTTTTTTCCCCATTTTGAAAAAGAAAATTGCCAGGTTAAAACCACCTTCATTTGGAGTTGAGGAATGCAGCACCCAATGTCTTCCTGGAATCATTTAGTTTCAACGTATTCATTCATAAAAAATAAATAAATAAATAAATAAATAAATAATAAGTTAATTCGTAACAATATTGGGTTAAATAAATGTTGCTGTTGGTATAGTGTAATTTTCTTTTGTGATAAATGCCATTAATTTGCTATTTACTTTTCAATTGATTTTATTTGCCAAATTATATACCAAACAGTCCCATGGGCTTAGTGAATATATGAGGGCTAACAATGAAAAATGTGCATAGTTTTAGCACTAACTTTGTAAATTGCCTTAATAATCGCTGGTTTAATGTAATAGTATTTTCAACCAGTACTTTTAATTTCTAGCTCATAAAGCCTTTTCATTGAACCCCAAGGGTGTAGCTATAAAAGTAAGATTTAATTTTGTATATAATGTGGCCTAAATTAGCGTTAAAGCAATAGGAGAAACATGCAGTTAGAAAGGATGGGCTGAAATTATTATAACTTGATATGAATTTCTGCAACAACATTAATTATTATTTCCATTGTAAAATAATTTGTAGTGAAAATCTAAGGCTGTTCGGAATACACATTTTAAATCTTATTATTTTTTAAACTGTGACAAATGTATGGAAAACTTTTACGGGCAATAAGAAGAAGAAAACATTAGCCAAATGTATTTTTCTCATACCTTCAAGCACTTAGGTCAGAGATACTTGCAGATGTTTTACCTTCTTAGAATATCTCTTTGCTACACTAATTCCCTGCTAATTATTTGCCCACTGAGACAAAACAAGGAAAATTCAACTTTGTCCTTTGGTTCCTGATATCTGTATATAAGGAATATAATACTTCTTTATGTTTGTATGGTGCTTTACAATTGACAATAAGTTCCTATTTGTGATTTCATTTTTGCCCCTGTGTGAATGTTTATGGCAAGTATTACTAACTCTATCTCATGGGTGAATAAGCTTAGTACTTTGTCCAAGATTAATGCATTAATATGACTAATTCATATGCCAGATACCACACAGTATAGTCTTTGAGGTATGTAATAAAGAGATAATATTTAGTTCTACAAAAAACTCACATGAATTTGTAGAATTATATGATCAATTGTAATCCACTTTATTTCTTAGGTCACCAACCCATTCCCACCAACCACTAGAAATATTTCAAGTCCTTTTTAAGTGACCTATAACTTGCTTCATGTTTTACATTTCTAAAAGAAAAAATAAGAAAAACATTCTTGGTAAGGTATGGCCCTTCTTACTAGAGTGAATAATAGCTTTACAAATAGCTACACAGTACAAGTACTTGACATTTGTTGACCTATATTTTCATATTCAAGACACACATTGAGTTAGAGTTCTCTCCTAAATACATTTTGATTTTTAAAATAATTAAGGAAAAATATTATGAAGTATAGATTCCTACATTTGGCATTGTAGTTTTCTTTCTTTCCTGCTTAAATTAAGGAGATAATACTCTTTCATTTGTGTTTTGAAGTCTTACCATATTTCATTACAAGAAATAGGAGGCAGAAATAACACATAAGAAAGTATTGCGAAATCTAAGAGCCCAATTTCTGAGTCAGCTAACAAACTAGACTGATTAACTTAAGCAAGTCATTTCATATCACAGGGTTTTGATTTCTGCAACTATAGCACAAAATAATTGGGATGAATTCTAAAGGCCATACCAAAATTTGTACAAATGTACAAAAGAGGCTTAATTTTTTTTCTCCAGCTCTGCCGCTTTTCAATCTTTCAGACTAAATTCATTCTCCCCCAAAAAGGAAATTGTCATATTATTTAACACAATCTAATTTTGAAAATTAGTACACATACAAAAAATGGATAATGGGAGGAGAATAAAGTATTCAAAAGTATGTTTTTAAATGGTAACATTTAACATGTGGGGGAGGGAATTTCCACAATAAAAACGTGTAATTCCATTCAAAAAACACGCAAAATATTGAAAGCTTATTTATCTTAAGGTAACAAAATATTTTGTCACGCTGTTTATCTTGCTATCTACAAAAAAATGAGATGTACTTTAAAGTATGAAATGAGAATACTCTGAAATTATTTCTTAAAAGATGGCTATTGTTGCTGCGTACAGTAAATAAAGCAAGATTTGAGACCAGAGCCGGCACGTGCAATGCAGTCCCATCCTGCAGGAGACAAAACTCTCCCTACGTCATCACATGGCGCGCTAGCAGCACTTTAAAGGCCTAGCTGTGAGCTCATTAACTAAAAAGACTGACGTGGCATTAATTTATGACCAATCTGGGGGCTTTTCTTTCCCTTACTCATTTTTTGGGAGCTTGTCTTTAACCGAACATTTAATTTGTTTAGTTGCTGTGATTATGCTTTGGTCACATTTGGCAATGGGAACGATCTGGAAAGCTTAAAGGGAATACATTATGGTGCCGTAAATTTGAGATGGAAGTATGTTTTTGTATTTCTGCCAGGAATATCAGACAGCAAGTTACCGTTCAGAAATCTGCTTTTTCAGTCTACTCTGCTAATACAAGGGTGGGTGGTCCTGAGGTCGGCTCATTCCATCCTCAAAAAGACAATCACTATTCCTGATGTGTCCAGTGTGCTTCCTGATAGCCAAGTCTGGGGGGCTTTTCTTTCTATCATTGCACTGATTTCCTAAAGGAACTTGTTTTGTTTCAGTGTTCTCTTGCACCAGCGTGGATTTCTCCTAGCTCTAGCTGTTCGTATTTCCAAACTCCTCTGCAGAAGTTGCACATTCCACGCCTAAGGTGGGATGCCTGCATTCTCCCGGCCCTAGACCGTGAAGAATGTGCTCCCGATCTGCGTGTTCATCCTGGCCGCCTGCTAGATAAAGAGGAATTCAGACATAAAGACTGGGAATTCCCATGAAGAGACAAAAACAAATGGTGTGGCTCAAAGAAGAAGTTGTTACAAGAAGAGATGCCTTGCTGATGTTGAGCAAAGGATTGTGAGCATTCTCCACCCTGCAGAAGTTGCCTGAGAGCAGTTACATGTGCCAATTCAGTGTCTCCATGAGTTATCTGACTCACAAGAGTTGATTGTGAAAAGATATGTTGCCTGGCAACAGTTTTAACATGGTGCAACTGACTTTCCTGCACTTCTAAAAAGATGTTTTATTCATTAGTTGCCTTCCTTTGCTTATTTGTGTGGGTACACCCCCCCCCTTTCTGTATCGAATGCCACTTCTGGTTGTGAACATCTCCCTTCGCTTCTAGGCTAAATGTGCCATTGTTCACCATTTATACATATCCACATTCACACAACAAAAAGGAAACAGAATGGCCGAGAGGGCCATTTCCTGTTATGTGGGAGCAAGCAGCCATCGTTGAGAACGGCATTAGGTTATATCAAAAATGTCCTCAGTACTTAAGAGCGTTTTCTAAAAATGAGGCTATTTGTAAGTCAAGAAAGAGAGGGAAAGAGACACTGCTGGTGTGACCAGTTCATTACTGGATTCTATTCAAATTTCTATCCATACGATGAGCTTTGGCTATATGAAAAACATGTATCTGACAAGGTGTGTTTTAGACTTCAGGTTGCCACAGGCTTTATTTAATCCATATCTCACTGGGTAAAATATTGGTTGTGTTATAGCCAACCCCCGCGTGTCTTCTCTCTGCCCCCAACTGACAAAAGCAAGCCTGTCATTACACCCATAGGACTTAAAGTCTTAAAGGGGCTGAGCCTTCCGGTAATGATTCATGCATTTGAGTTGCAATCATAAAATTTCCATCGTGGCTTTATTTTGTTCAAGCATTTTTTAAAGCCAACTAGAAAACCTAGAAGGGTTCTATTACTCTGCTAATGTCACACAACTGCTTAGTAACTGGGGTCATGAAGCATCGTCTCCAGCTTCCCTTTCGACACCTTCATGAGGTCTTTCTACATATGCTTTATGAAGAGATACAAAAAATGCCATTTCTGAAGAAAGTCTAACACCACAGAAGAAGTAAATCTGGCCACAACGACTACCTGATATTGCAGCCACTCTAATTGGTATTAGATATCCTAATGCAAAACCAAAAATGCTAACATTTATTTAGTATTTATCCCCCGTAAGCTGTGTATACCTTATTCCACTTTGACCCCACAACACTAGAAGTAGAACATTATTATCTCCATCTTACAGAAGACTTTAAAAGTTTAAGTAACTTGCTCAAATCCATGCAGCTAGCAAATGGCAAATACAGCATTTGCACCTGACCGTTTAACCACCTCCTCTAGAGGTGCCTGGGTGCCTTAGTCGGTAAGCGTCGGACTCTCTCTCGATTTTGGCTCAGGTCACAATCTCAGGGTCCTGGGACTGAGTCCTGTGTCCGACCCCATGTTCACAGAAGAGTCTGCTTGAGATTCTCTCCCTTTTCCCCTCCCCCCTTCAAAATAAATAAATAAATCTTAAAAAAAAAAAAAACTATGTCCTCTAAGATTTCAGAGTGAGGGTGTAAGTATATAATTACATTTGTATGTGAGTACACATTATATAAAAGAGCTTGAGTTTTAGAGCTGGAAAAAATTTGGACACAATATATTCACTAAATAACAATTTATTTGGCATATGATCTTCCAAGCATTCATTGTGCTAAATGCTAGGGGCTTCATTCATTCATTCAACAGGTATATACCGTCTTGTGCTACATGCAGCAGGAGACTACACCCATAGCAGGACGTAGCCATTCTCCACTATGCTCACGTTCCTACAAGGAAAGCAGACAATTACGATGAGAGCCACGTGAGAGGGAAAATTAATCTTACACTAGGATCTGACTAGGATGAGGAAGAGTTAGCTACAGCTCTGAGACAGAAAGAAACAAAGTTGGGTTTCAGGAGCTGAAGAAGGTCATTGTGGCCAGAGTGTAGGTAGGGCAGGCAATGAGGCTGCCGAGGGAGGGAAGAAAGCAGGCATGGCTGGTTGGGCTGTGGTAAAGACGCCAACATGGTGCCTACATTCATGGAGACTGCAGCAAAAGCAAAAATTTATTGATAATCATATTTTATAGGTGACACTAAAATTAGTTTACAGTAAAGATCAAGTTCTCAAAATATTCCATTATAAACATGGCCTTATTCCCTTTTTAACATAAATCAGCAATCTAAAACAGTGGCTAACATTTCCAAAGGACCCAATTTCCAAGCCAATCTCATTTGTCAAATACAACTTACTTTATCCCTGTATGTAAAATAAATGGGGGCTCAAATACAGTTCATATAGTCCTTTCTCTAATTTTACCGTTCTCGTGAACTGTAAACTATTTTAGTGGAAAGATGTAGTTGATGGAAAAATTACAAAATGTGAAATATAAATTAAATTATGCCCAGCAAATAATTGCCTTGTATTTATTGCTATTTCAAAAATGGATAAACTTGCATAATAACAGAGTGGAAGGAGTACCCACTAAATTTACAGCAAGATAGTCAAGAAGAGGAGCACTGAGTTGTGGTAAAGCCTTTAACTCTTACACAAAAATCGGAGGAGTTAAAATGGCACGTGATGTATCTGCTTCGTACTCAGTTAAGTTCCGAACTTCGCTTAAGAACTACTTATTTTAAAACAAAAAATAAATCAACTAACAGAAAAACCTGAGTTATTGTTTACTTTTTGTGCTGTACAAAGGATAGATGTAGTTTTTATCATGAAAAGTTGATCACCAACTGGACTGTAGTCTAAAGTCTTAATGAAAGTCTAATTCAGAAGTAATGAACCCAGGGCGCCTGGGTGGCACAGCGGTTGGGCGTCTGCCTTCGGCTCAGGGCGTGATCCCGGGGTTCTGGGATCGAGCCCCACATCAGGCTCCTCCGCTAGGAGCCTGCTTCCTCCTCTCCCACTCGCCCTGCTTGTGTTCCCTCTCTCACAGGCTGTCTCTCTCTCTGTCAACTAAATAAATAAAATCTTAAAAAAAAAAAAAAAAGAAGTAAAGAACCCACATTTGCAAGACCCACTAAAAGTTGTTTACGAGCTACTCTATAGTATTTGCATTCATAATGGGCTATTCAGACTCTTCAAAATTCAAAATTGGAGTCAATAGCATTTATAGCACCTGACTTTAATATATCATATTAAATACTTCGGTGTGACTACTACATTTCTGAAGGTTAAAATTAACAATGCCGCCGCATCGTCCATGATAAAAATAGTCCTCGTTTGCTCTTCTAAAACAAATAGCATGGTTTGTACGTATGTTTGATCATGTTTTTTACGTTTTGGTAATTGAGAAGCAGAGTGACTACTTTATTGGCTTTATTTTTCACTATGCAAGTTGTAGTGAAGGGTAAATAACAATAATAAGGCCCTACCTTGTGTGTGTGTGTGTTTGTGTGTGTGTGTGTGTATACAATGACACACATGTCACAGCAAAAGTCAATGAGCCAAATAATTGTCCCAAACTAAAAGATTTTGCTTCTGCTGACATTTAAGTTTTGAACCTAATGGTTTCACTATTTAACTGACCTTTGCTCTACTAATCATGGGCCCTTATAACATTAATTTTTAACATTTAGTAATTTAATATACATTAACTTACATATAGTTTATATATAATCTAATTTAAAATAAAAACTTAATCAACACTATTTTGATGAGCAAACAGAGAATACTGAAAACAATCCTCACCTTAAACCAACAGAGCACTGGGTAGAAAACGTTAACAGAAGCCCAGTTTGCTAATTCGCTAATCGTGATAGATATTAATCAGTATATAGTCATCATGTGTAGATACGTCTATCTTTCAACATATATTTTTGAGGAAGCTGCACAAAGCAAATGCCGTCTTAATGTTACCTCAGGCTGTACAAGCACAGCTCAGTCTACTCAGAGATGGGTGAGGGGCAGGTACTAAGAAGAGCTGACATTTCTTTCATGCTCTTGCCGTGGGCACTTTTCATGCACGGTCTCACTTATCATAGCCTCACCACTCTGGTAGGGGAGGTCTTAAAACTGCTATTGTAGGATGCCTGGGTGGCTCAGTCAGCTAAGTGTCAGCCTTTGGCTCAGGTCATGATCCCAAGGTCCTGGGTTCGAGTCCCACATTGGGCTCTATGCTTAGCAGGGAGTCTGCTTCTCCTTCTGCCTGCCTCTCCTCCTGCTTGTGCTCTCTCTCTCTCTCTCTGACAAATAAGTAAATAAAATTTTTTAAAAATGAAAAATAAAACTGCTATTGTAATGTCCATTTTACTGATGAAGAGACAGGCTGGGAGGAGTTGAAATTCCAGAGCAGAACTTTTCAAGACACTGCCATATGGCCTCTTTGCATGTAAGACAGACATTTTCAGCCCTCTCGCTTTTATTTTCTGAAGGCCCGCACTGAAATAGCTTTAGATTGATTTTTCAAAGTCCTTTTTCCCAGCTAATTTACAGGGGTGTCATTCTGCAGGTGCCTGCTACTGAGACAGTCCTCTTTGCAATGCCATTCCTGCAATGGGAAGATTTGTGCACCACTCATCCGGCACACTGTCCTTGCTGTTGGTTCATTGTTGAATGTGTTGCTAAATCAGAAAGAGCTACACAGAATTTCAGTAGGAAAAAACATGGTCCTAGAAATTTCTTGTCTGCTAACACAACGAATCAAAATCCAAAACATGATTCAATATTCAAAGCTCCCCCAAAGTAGATGAAGAAAATCATATATGTCCTCGGCAGCCATTTCCACAGCCACAGAGTCCTCTCTACCGAGCACCCACCTCATGAGCACTGCAAGGACTCATACTGCTGCTGAAGCAGCTGTGGGGACTCCCTAGGTGCCCTATTTGGGCTAACGGACTACCTGCACACCAAATATCCCCAGCAGACGTGTGCTATGGGGGTTTTTTCCAAATATTTATGAGCGCTTAGAAATCAGAGGACTTATAGTCTTCTCTTAAAAAACATAAAGGTCAGGGATGCCTGGCTGTCTCAGTCAGTAGAGCATGCAACTCGATCTCAGGGTCATGAGTTCAAGCCCCACATTGGGCATGTAGCCTACTTAAATATATAAATATATATAACGTAAGTGTAATACACATAAAAGTCAGCCAAACTTGGGCAGAGTCCCACATGACAGCAATTAGCTATGAGCCACTACCTCTGCTAGGTTGGGCATTGTATCTCCAGTGGATCGCAGTCCTCATCACATTCTATTATGTGACATCAGGCCCCTTTCATAGGTCACCTATGAGTCTAGTACCCTTGTTCTAATCCAAGATTTCTTCTAGCTCTGAAATTCTATTTGTTCTAACAGAAGGAAAACGAAGACATCACTGAACTGAGTTCAATGACTTGCTCAAGGTCACCAGGCTAGGGCTAGTTAAGAACATAGACAAAACTAGAATTTAAATCTGAAGTCCAGGCTTCTGTTTTTCTCCAGCTCACCTGCTGCTTCTTATCGGTACATGAGTATATAATTCAGGAATGGTGAAACTGCAAATATTGTTTTGGCAGCTACAAGGAAAGCTAACTTAGCCTCTTGAAGGGGTAGAGAACCCTCAGAATTGAATTAGGATTCTGCCTGTACACAAGTGTTTCCATAAATCCTATCTACAGAAAAGATTTCAAGAGCTGAGAGTGTGTGCCATGAATAGGAAAGGACATAAGTGTAAAGAGAAGGCACATGAATATAATTTGGCCTTCTTCTGTGCCACCTTGAGATCCCTGGGAATTGCTGTGTGGCCTGGAGTCACCTGCATGCAGATGTGGCGTCAAGACTTTCTCTACCTCAGGGTGGGATTATGGATTCCCATGGTCCTCTAAGAAGTTCATATATACACATCCTAACATGAGGCAAAAGCCAAGATAGACCTAGAGGTCATCTCCAAGATTAAGAATAAAACCTTGTCCAAATTTTTATAATAAATTACCAAGTAAATATATCATTCCTCTGGGGGGCTCACACACAACAATTTACAAATGGCGAGGATATGTAAAATAATCTGGTAATTCTTTTCCCAGAAATCCTATCATTTGAACAGGATTTCACAGTAATTAGTCATTATTTATATTCACAGGCACCAGTCAGGCTAGAAAGTGCAGGGAAGAAATTTAAACAGTTCTCGAAACAAAACTCTTTTTGTCTAAAAGCTAACAGATTTATTCCAGTAATAAAAATTTCTTCACTCGAATGCATGTGTATATTATTGCATCCATATTAATTCAAATTAAGCTAGTATATACATGTGGTTCTATAGCTCTCTAATAAATAGAACAGTACATTTTAATTTCTATAGAGACCAGATAAATGAAAATTTAAGAAATGTTATTGTTATTTATTCAATTCATTTCTCAATGCAGAACAGGAACCTAGATTTTTGTATTACCTAAGTGATTAATTATTAAATCGGTTTTGACACAGGCAACACAAAGCTCCCAAATATTCCAGGGCTGTGTAGAGAGCATGGCTCCAGCAAGCTCACACAGTCGCTTAGTCTGATCTCTCTGGTTGGGGTGAGAGTAAAATTATGTTCACCTTCACATTTTATAAATCATCTGAGTCTGTTCAGAGGAAAGGCACTGGATCGTTATTATTATTATTAATTTGTAACCTAAATTTTCTGAAAACCAGTTGCCTTCTCTATCATAAATCCTTTGTCACAAACATATTCTGTCTTTTAAATCTTTACAATGTTCTCAAGTGAAACAAAGAGAGAAAGCTTTTTTTTCCCCCTCCCAAGTGATAGCTCACTGAAGAAAAATGTGGGGGGAAATGAGTCTTCCAGTCACCATTTGGTCATGTACCTCAAACATCTGTTTCTCATAAGCTAAAGTTCCATATTTCACCTATGCTGATACCATAGTTATTATGTAGGAAAAACACAGATTTTTAAATAAAACAAAATTGAGGCAACAAGCCTAGTGGTTATAGACGCAGACTTTAGAGTTAGCATGGGTTCAAATTTGAGTGCCCCTTCCAACACCACCACTAAGCTTTCAACTTCTATAAAACCTCAGATTTCTCATTTGTAAAAAGGACAGACTACCTATCATATGGACTTATGGGCATAAAATGACAGAATGCTATAAAGTGTTTAGCATGATACCAGGCACAGAGAGTCACGCGCTCAGTGGGGTTCTATTGTTACTTCTACACAATAGTCATACTACGCAGAGTGCTGGCAAGACTGTTACCGACCAATTTCTCATTCCATACGATTCTGGAAGGGAGTGAGCAGAGGTGAATCAAGAGGTTTGTTATGTAGTGCGCTAACCTCCTAACAATTTACTTTCTAGTACAACAGGTCACGATGATTGGAAGCAGGAAACATGCAAAGTTGAACCCTCCCTCACCAAAAAAATGAGTGGCTCAAATGAAAGAATAGGAGGAAAGCAAAAAAGAGGCAATGGAAGTGGAGAAAGGGGGAAAAGCACAAAGTGGAAGAAGCGTGAAACATTCCTTAAGTTCATTCTGCCTGGCCACTCACCCCAGCTGAATGAAAGCATAGTTCACAAAAGCCATGCATTGGTCATTAGGCAGAAGAGTTACTATTAGCAACACTGGCGTGGGGGGGGTGGAGGGGGGGACGGCTGAAATAAAGCTGTGTGTGTACACATACACACACCCACATACTACCTGATTCTGTAAAAAATATATATCTATATGGATTTTAAAGAATATATATAGATATCTATAGCAATATGATCCAGATCTATGTATCCATCTACATCGATAGATGATGATAGATAGATAGATAGATAGATAGATATAGAGATATCTATATTTATAGACATACATACATCTAATCTAGGTCTACATCTATATACATATAGAAATAAACACAGATGTAGATATGCATCTGGATCATACCTGGAGAGAGATCCAGATATCTCGAGACCTGGATTTTAAAGAATAGATATAGATATATAGATATATGATCCATATAGAGTTATGATTCAGGTATATATAAATATACATATATGATATATATATATACTTTTATGATATATACATATAAACCCAGATAAATATATGTATCTGGATCATATTTTATATATATGATATAAATAAGTAGACATGTCCAGATATTCCATACATATGATCAACATATTCTTTAAAATCTAGGCAAGAAACAACAATTGCTGGAGAGGATGTGGAGAAAGGGGATCCCTCCTACATTGTTGGTGGGAATGCAAGTTGGTACAGCCACTCTGGAAAACAGTGTGGAGGTCCCTTAAAAAGTTAAAAATTGAGCTACCCTATGACCCAGCCATTGCACTACTGGGTATTTACCCCAAAGATACAGACATAGTGAAGAAAAGGGCCATATGCACCCCAATGTTCATAGCAGCATTGCCCACAATAGCTAAATCATGGAAGGAGCCGAAATGCCCTTCAACAGATGACTGGATTAAGAAGTTGTGGTCCATATATACAATGGAATATTACTCAGCTTTCAGGAAGAACGAGTTCTCAACATTTGCTGCAACATGGACGGCACTGGAGGAGATAATGCTAAGTGAAATAAGTCAAGCAGAGAAAGACAACTATCATATGATTTCTCTCATCTATGGAACATAAGAAATAGGATGATCGGTAGGGGAAGAAAGGGATAAAGAAAGGGGGGGTAATCAGAAGGGGGAATGAAACATGAGAGACTATGGACTCTGAGAAACAAACTGAGGGCCTCAGAGGGGAGGGGGTGGGGGAACGGGATAGACCGGTGATGGGTAGTAAGGAGGGCACGTATTGCATGGTGCACTGGGTGTTATACGCAACTAATGAATCTTCGAGCTTTACATCGGAAACCAGGGATGTACTGTATGGTGACTAACATAATATAATAAAAAAACATTAATAAAAAAAACATATTCTTTAAAATCTAGATATACAGATACAAAGAGAGAGAGAGAGATGGATTATTCTTTAGAAATGGCATGTGCCTGTTTTTTACACTTCTGTACTCATGGCAGCCGGTGCTGTTACATGTTCAGTCTAAAGACTGAAATGCTTCCTCTGTGGTAATGAAGAGCCCACTATACTGATTACTATAGGCCAATTCCAGTTTTACAAGAACCTCCTACAGGAAGCAAAGAATTTTTATGGATAAGGCAATCTTAATATGCGTGTTAGTGTTAATAAAACTTCCATTTTCGTTGTGTTATAATTTTTTCTAAGCTTTACATCTTTTTACTATATTCTGATATTATATTTAACTCATAAGTGTTTATTAAATAATACATGTTTTCAAGGATTATAATATCTACAAGAAGAATGTGACCCAGTCTATTTAATGACTTCTACACTACTTTGAAACTAGCTTTCTGGGACGCCTGGGTGGCTCAAGTCATGATCCCAGGGTGCTGGGATGGAGTCTAGCATTGGGCTCCCTGCTCAGCGGGGAGTCTGCTTCTCCCTCTGCCTGCTTCTCCCCCTACTTGTGCTCTCTCTTTGTCAAATAAATAAAATCTTAAAAAAAAAAAGAAACTAGCTTTATTTTTCATATTACTTTATTAATATTATTTTATCATTAATATTATTAACTTTGTTTATTATATTATTGATATCAACATCAATTAAACATATATGAATGTTTACCAAACACCAGACAACATGCTAAGTTCTTTACATGTGTCATCTTAATCATTATACAATCCCTATGAGGTAAGGTCTATTATTACACCCATTTTGCAACACAGAAAATTGAGATTTACGGTAAGTGGGTTCCCCTAGTCACACAGCTAGTAAAGACACAGCGGGGTTTGAACACAAACTGCCCAACACCAGAGCCCAAGCTCCTCACCATTCTGACTACAGTCTGCTCACAATGTTTCAGATAAATATCCTCTATTGTCATTACTTAATACGTTTTCACTTTTGTCCACATTAATATGATGAAATAAATTAAAAGAAAAATTAAATTTAAAACTAGCAAAAAAGTACTGTAATTACTAACGTTATGCGTTTGTGTATAAACATGTTTAGTCCCTCTGACCACTTAGTTCCAGCTTCCAGAGGAAGCAACAAAATGGCTGCACAGTTCACTATTGTTTTATAACAAGCTATGGTTATTAAATCGCTAATCACTACCGAGCCTGCTTTCCATAGTATCTAAAAGTTAAATTAACTGGAGAAACATTTGCTTTTGTATATTATGACCAGAAAAACTTCCTAAGTTTATATTTCAAAATACCTTATGAAATAAGGTGGGGGGTGTCTCTATTAGTCAGCATCATATAGAAAGAAGGTTGATCGACCTGAAGTGACCAGCATATAGTATAATTATGTCTTCACTATTTGTCAATTCTAAGAGTTTTCTGTAAAAATATTTACTTGTTTGAAAGCTTATATATACAAGAAATCACCTTAAACAACTTTCATATCTCAAAAGAGATTTGTCCTAAAAGTTTTCCTGGAGTATTCTTAAAAATATTAATAGTTTCTGGGGCACCTGTATGTTTCAGTTGGTTAAGCATCTGCCTTCGGCTCAGGTCGTGATCTCAGGGTCCTAGGGTAGAGCCCCGTGTCAGGCTCCCTGCTCAGTGGGGGTCTGCTTCTCCCTCTCCCTCTGCCCCTCCCCACTACTTGTGCTCACTCACTTGCTGTCTTGGTGTCACATAAATAAAATCTTAAAAAAAAAAAAATAGTTCCCAAAATACATCACTCTTGAGTGTTATGTTACATCTGTGACATTTAGTTTTTAAAATATATGCAAGGTGACAACATGCTTAATTTTGTATGTTAGGTAATTTTATTGCAATAGATTATTTTTTCTTCAGAGATTTTTAAAATATCATACAAACTTAAATTTTGCTGTATTTAAGAGTTTAAAAATTGTAAAAGTCCAAATTTCTAGTAAATTTGTAAGACATATTGATCTCACTTTTTTAAGATTAGTCAATTTAATGTTTACTATTCCCAACATATAACAAAATAGTTTTGCTATGTCCAAGAAAATAATTGTTCTCTGTTTCTTTCTCATACATATCTGCATGCTAATGTATGAAGAAGATAAATAACTGATGGTTATTATTTTATTATTAAGACTAACATAATCTTTATGAGTAAAATTTTTATAGATAACACTAACTAGGAAATAAGGACAGTTATAAAGACTCGGGAGCACTAGCTGATTAATGTTATTTTTGACAACATAAAGAGTTTGAATGCTTGATCATTTTGCATACCCATACAAAATAAAATGAGAAAGAATCTGGGGAAGGAAAAATGCATTTTAGTGTTGGTTAAACACCTCAAAATATATTATATATATGTACTATATTATATATATGTACTCATGGTTTTATAATAATTAATTTCAAACTTTATTACCTGTAATCCTATAAAAGTCATCATGTACTTTTATGCCTCCTTATTGTAGCTCCTGCCACCCCGATCTTCCTCCTGACGAAATGCTGTGCTCCCATCTAGCACTACCTCATTTACCACCCTTTGCCTCAGAGACTGTCCCCCTCTGTGCTCCCAGAGTATTTTGCTCCACCTCTCTTGAAGGTATTCTTGATTTTGCTTGATTTGTGGTTGTACGCATGTCAGTTCCCCTCTCCCTAAAGAGAAGATCCTTATTCCCTTTTGGGTATTACCATTGGTAGCACTTGCCGGACACAAACATTCACTGATTTAACTGACAGGAAGAATAACTATCTTCTAAACTATGGCCTACAATTAGATCAAGGAATTACTCTTATGCCCATAAACTATTACTTGTAGTTGGGGGTGAGGGGTCGGAGGAGAAATCAATATTATTAAAAACCAACTTTACCAGCTTTCTAATTTTAAGAATTTAGATGGGTATTTCCATCATTAATTCTCTGACCCAAATTAAGAACCCTCCGACCAAAATGAAACATAAGGAATGTGTTTAATTCATTCCAGATATCAACTTTACAAACAAGCTTTTCCTGAGGTTCTCTGAATAGAGACTAGCAGATTTACCCATTTTTCTGGTGTGATTCTGACCAGATTTGGCAAAAGAAAGACATATTGAGTCCCCTTCATTACTTTGTCCATTGCCTTAAAGTAATATATTCAAGAAGAAAGTCTGGACAGAAGAAGCTTTTAAAGAGGGTAGGGGACAGAATAGCTGGTAAGAATTTGAGTGCCTGGAAAGAAGCTTGTTAAAGATCAACTCAAGGTAAGAGGGAACAAGGTTAGGTGTGGCCAAATCAGACCAGCAGCAAAGCTGCTGAGTTACTATGCAAGCTGCCCACGTGAGGAAAATCTGTGGAGCACACCGCACATTTGCAAGGATTAATAACTGCCCAAATTATTAGTTAACGCCAGGAATTGTGAGTTGAGTCTAGATTGAGCTCAAATGACCTTTGCTTAAATATAGAGCCTCCAGAATCTGTTATTTCAAGTGGAATTCACTTTTGACAAATGAAATGCAAAAAACACTTTTTCTTCACTTATGAACAAAAGAACAAAAGCTGTTATAAATGTTTAGTAATATTACAAATATAACGTTCAATATTGTTCAATAAAAGTGTAAGTCTTTTTCCAATGTTTTCTGTGTTAATTGGAACTTTTATAAAAGACATTTATTGGGGTGCCTGGCTGGGTTAGTTGGCTAAGTGTCCAACTCTTGATTTTGGTTCAGGTCATGATCTCAGGTTCATAGGATGGGGCTCCGCACTCAGCACAGGGTCTGCTTGTCCCTCTCCCTCTGCTCCTCCCTCTCTCTCTCAAATAAATAAATAAATAAATAAATAAAATCCTATTTAAAAAGACATTTGTTTTATGAATTATTATTATGGGTAATTCTTCCCAAATCATTCATAAAGCTAGTATCTAAGATTTTCATTCTGTTGTGCTGATGCTATATAATTATTATCATGCATTAGATGTGTAAATATAAATATGCATATACTATTGTGTCAGATTTCTTAATATTACTATGGGTTAATTATTTCTTTAAATGAGGTCCCGTATGAGTAAGGAAAATTTATTATCAAATATGAATGAAAATAAATATTCAGTCAATATTTCCATAGGCCAATCACCTTAAGCAAAGTATAAAACCTTATCTAAATGAGCAAATTACTTATCTTACCAATATTACAAAAAAATAAATCATCCACCATGTATTTGTAAATTATTGAAACAATGTAAGGGACATACAACAAAGGAAAAATTAGAATGAAATTCAAGAATATTTTTAACCAGGACTTAGGGCTTTCAGTCAAATTCATAGTCCATCTGTGTTTGTTTCTAACATTTATTGCCTAAGAGATAATAAAGTGACAATCGCTGCCTTCACTATGTCAAGGCAGATATGAGTAATATCTGTAGACTTTACCCACTGTAAATATTATAGGGTTTGCACTGAACCCAAGTGGGTATCTTCATACGTGAATGGACCAGAGAATACTCACTTTTTCCCAAATGTATTTTTGTATGAGAGATAATGATCCTATGCAAATTAGCAAGGCTTAATGTTCCTACCAATATTTGGTGATTTGAAATCAGCCCCTGGTTGACAGATGGCCCCGTCATTCTGGAACATAATTGATATCTTCTTTGCAAACTTCAACAGAAAGGCCAATGGACATGTTTTCCACCTGGTCCCATGAGGAACTGTCATTCTCAGATAGGAAACTTTCCCAGAGCTTGTTAGCAAATTCCTAAATTTTGTACCTACCAAAAGCAAATGTGTCCTTTTCAAATTTCTCTCAGTGTTGATTTGTCACACCGTTCAATTACATTTTTAAGATTTTATAATAGTGCTTTTCATTGAATATTTTTTTAAGATTTCTTAAAGACACATTTACCATAGTAACTCATCGAAAGGTGAATTACCTGACAAAACACCATGAATTTATTGATATTCACAGGAAAAAAAACAAAAACAAAAACCCTGTGTAATCAAACCTGGTATGCCCCCCCAAAAAATTGAGACAAAGCAAGTTGAGCCTGGCATGCACGAAACAAGTCAAATCACAAATACTGATATGGCTGTAAGAGCATTTGTGGAGTGATTGTATGATCTGCATACCTGTTCACTAGGAAAAAAATTCACATTCAATGGCTGGCTAGTAGACAGAAAGTTTGTGTTCGCCATTGACACCACTTGTCAAAACCAACCTTGCACCAGCAGAGATAACATCCCAACGGTTTGCTTTAACCACCAAGCATCATCCAGACTTCCTGAAATAAAGAGAGGTCATCTTTGGGATCGCAGGAAAGCGTAAGCCTTACAGAGAAAGCATGGCTGAGACCAGGTGTGATTGATGAGCCCTCTCATTTATACAATGAGATTCAAATCCAGGCTGAAATAACTAATGTAATGAAAGGGAAAAGACTTGTAAAGATTAATGAGTTTTAAGAACTATACCCTCTGTTCTGAAGCGAATGTGTTAGCAAAATAGTTACTAATTCAAAAGGATAGTCTTTTTTTTTCTCTTTTTAATCTCTGAAATTTCTAATCCTTTTGAAGTTTCCACTATGATATTTTAAATTCAGTAGTCGAGATCTTGTTAGAGAAAAATGGGCACATGCAAAAGAAATACAATAATGATAGAAAAAGGTATACTTCTTCTACCAGGAGGAAGTCACACCTTACTACCTTGGGCCACAACCACCACTATGCACACAACTTTTCGTTAGGATGTTGAGGTACAGATAATAAATTCTCAAACATTTGGCAGTTTATTGGAGAGAAATACTCACAACATGAGCTACATAAACTCATTCTCTAAATGAGAATATTTTAAAAGATATTGACTACAGATGTTTCAAAGTAGAATTTAAGGTCTCACTGGGTGTCCCCAACTGGTGATCACTCTATTATAAACTTAACTCTTTAGCGAGGGCGTTCAAATTCTTGTTTTCCCTTCTCAACTTTTCACCCAGCAAGCAGTCATTGTTGCATTTCAACACTTCTTTACATCAAGCACCTAATATAAAATGGGAACAGCTGCAATTTCACTGCCCAGCCCTTTCTTTCACCCTTACAACATTTGTTCTGTTAATGTAGGTTAATTCTGCAAATAACACTTCTGCAAATTGTTCTTGCAAACTGCTACATCATTTATGTAAGGACTTCTGTGAACTTTGAAAAATTAATGCCTTTAATTTTGGTTGATGGCAACATCAGCAGAGCTCTGTAAATTGCACTTTAATGAGATTTTGCTACAGGGGATAATCTGCTACTGACAGAGGAACATCTTGAAAACATCTGTAGACCTATAATTTCTCTATGACGATTAGAGCCCACCACGAGACTCCAAATACAAACCCAAAAATAAAGGGGGAAAACATAAAGTTCTTACAACCTGTTCTTTAAAAGCAAAAGGCCCGGTATGAAAAGTTTCATGCACTAAAAATAAATCAATTTTTTGGACTAATTAACATTTAGCTTTATTTAATTAAGAAAGACTATTACTGTCTCCACTGCTGTGCGTCTGCATATAATGAAGCAAACAGCAGTAGGTATAAGATACCACCGAGGGATATGCCCAAGTAACCCAGCACTATAGGTGCAAAGGAACGTCTATTATTGTTAAGTAACTGACATCAGAGTCTTACTTTAATGTTGTCATAAATAAAAGGAAGATTTCCACAGATGCCTTCACATATGGTTTCTTATTTGTCTCTGATGGAGACTAGGAGTGGGATTAGATGCCAAAATTAAATGATTTAAATAGACAGCTGCATAATGGAAACTACTAAATAACACCTTTTAAACAGTCTCTATTTATAGCAAGTCTAAATCCCAGAAGGATGACAAATTTTATTTTGCTAAAGCTAACATTTCATGTTGATGTAATGACGTTACTTCTAAAGCCCCATCCTTATCTTAACTTCACTCTAGCTATTTGTGAACATGCCATCTTTAGAAAGGTAACTTTTGAAATGACATCTCATTTTCCAGTCAAATCCTATTCTTGAAAAGCAATCTGCTTGAAAAGGATACCATATTCATTACATTGGACAGGTTGAAAGAAGCAGAAAGCAATATAAGGTATTACACTATATTCTTCACCCTCTATGCCATGAAATTAATAACTACTTGTTAGATTGCCAACTTCCAGACCATAATATCCAGTCTATAATGCTTACATCTTTGTTGTTTTTCATAGGAAAGAAATTAAGTAAAAGCTGCAGAATTAAATGTGTACTTAACGAGACACAAACTGTTATTTCTGGAAATTTTAAATATATCAACAGGTTTAGTGGCTGTTTTATTGATCCTTTGAGGGCTAAATGGTTTTGTGTATTCTAAAACAAGTAAGAAATAAGAACAATTTAATAGATGTTCAAAAATGAATCTGAACAACCTCATTGTATAATAAAAGAAGGAAGCTTATTATTACCTCATTAGTAGAGACTTAAAAAAAAATTTAAGTGTGTTCTGACAGAGTTGGATACTATCAAGTACCCCATGTACTCTATGATTCTTCCACTTCCTGCAGTGGTCAGTGCCTATTCTTCTGCAGTATATAAAATTGCAGCTGGAGGGGAGTAAAGATAAGATGCATTGCGGTGGAGGTCTCCAAAGGGGAATAAGAATACGTAAGGGGATGGCCAGCAGGGATGTTTACCTACAACATCTGAACAACCCAGTGATGCTACGCGGCCTGGGCATTAGGCATAAACATCTATCTCCTGCTTCTGCACCTCCAATGACTGGAATTTGTGGTTATCACTGTAGGATCCCCCCTATGTCCGTGGGTTAGTTCCTGGGCCACGCTTTGAACTCAAATTGGGGACCATCATGTTCCTTTCTCTCTCTTCTTACCCTCTGAGATTTCCTGAGTGGTCTCGCACCTGAACCCATTCGTTCAAGGCCACATCCTTACCTACACTCATAAGCATACCGAAGAAGTCCCTTGGGCACAGCTAAACAGTTCACTCTTTAAAAACACTGCAAGTACAAATAAATGTTTAGTACTGTGAGTATCCTTCACGAGTAATATATCCCCAGTTCCAGAATAAAGATATTTGGAGAAATAATTCAGAAAATTAAGATTGTTAGGGTACAGAATATACCCCTTAGACATTTCTAGGTGCTCTTCAATCTAAAGAAAAATCTACAGTCATGAAATTGATTGTTATCTTTTCTTCTCAGGATTGAACTTTGTCAAAAATGTGACTTCTGAAGATAATGAACAATATCCTTTGTATTCAGTAACTAATGTTATTGCAATATGTTCCTTATTTACTGCAAAGAAGTTATTGTCTTTACTCCTGGAAAAGCAAGTGTTGTCAATTGTTTGCTAAATACGATGTAACATGGTTGATTCACAAACTTTGTTGCCTTCTTAACCCTGCCATTGGGATGATGGACCCACTTGTCACACACCTTATGTGAGTTTAGAAAACTAATCCTCCCTTTGGACAAGAAGCATTTAAGTTCCATCAACCTTCATGACCTATCATTCTATGTTAATGAAGTGAAATTTGGAGTCAACAAACTATTATTGGAATGTCATCTCAGTCACTTCTGAGAATCGGTACATCTGAAAACTATTTAATCTCTCTATGCCTTGGTTACCTCATCTACAAAATGAGGTAAAAAGTATCTATGTTACTGGGTTATTGTGAGGATTTAACATGATTATGTGCATAAAGCAGAGAACCATACCTGTTGAAGAGTCTCGGTAAATATTATTTCTTGTTATTAGCTTTTTCTTCTGTCATCTTTTTCCCTTTTCCTCGGCAGTTCTAGAGTCATACATTCCCCCACTTAAAATATTTCAGACAAGTGGCCATGCCTTGTCACAAATAGCTTTCAGGACCACGGAGAGATCTCATGTGCCCTTCCCCACAAAATGTATTAGCTCTGCTGTGCCAGGGGGCAGTTCGTTGATTCATTCAGCAAATATATTGTGGGGTCCTATATAGGCACTATGTAAGTTCTGGAGAAACGGCAGTCAAAAAAAACAGACAAGACCCCCAACTTGTGATGCTTATAGTTCAGTGGGGAAGTAGACAAGAAACAAGTAACTGGACTCTGTCACTGCCTGCCCCCCAAGATAACAAATACTAACTGTATAGGTATGATAAACAAAAAGTCCAAAGTCCTAAGAGAGGAATCCTTACCAAATCTTATAGGACTGAGGGTTTGCTAGGAATAATTTTCCTGAGAGGTGACATTTTTGCTGAGATCTCAGGGATGAATAAGAGACAACCAAACAAAAAGGATGATTGAAGAGCACTGCTGAAGCAGAATCGTTTGAAGAACTTAAGAAAGGCAAGTGCTGCTAGTGTGGAATGATGAAGGAGTAGCACAGTGGGAGACAAGGAAGAGTAAGGGCCTCATAGGTCATGTTAAGAATATAGCATAAATATGAAAGACTTGTAGATCTGGCCCATTAATTTTTTTGACCTACTTTCTGGTTTTCTAATGTACATTAATTACAACATTTAAAATTCAGGATAATAAAATGTTGATATCTCCTTAAAAATTGTAAGATCCAGCCATACTGGGTCTGCCTTTCCACATGAAGACAATAGATAACCACTTCATCAGATAGACAAGTGTGAGCTCTCCATTTGCTACAGTCACCACTGACCAAATTCATTCATATGCCTTTTCTGTTCATTCTCTGCAATCTTGGAACTTTGCAAGTCCAGATACTGGTTTCTATCTTATTCCTCAGATCCAGACCCATACTGATATCTCTAAGTATGGGGAGTGAGTGATTACCTTGTTTCTTGTGGTTACGCCTTGCTATCCAGCCCTTCTGAAATATTTCCCAAGGTAAGTGTCATCCTCCCACACTTCTAGCACAAGAATCTCTGAGTATAGCCTTCTTCCCAAGTTGCTATTTTCCACCCAACTATTGGGAGGTCCTGGCTATGTTTATATGTTCCATCAGATGTTTTCTCTGGTTTTCTTCAGATATTCGGATTTGTACCCAGTGGATTTACTGTTCAGTAGAGTTCAGTAGTATACCAATCCCAGCCAGCAGAGAGAATCACAAACCTCAGTCTCTTCCCCTCAGTCTTTCTCATCTTTCATTCATTAGGCATTGAAAAGTCACTTTACATATTATATCAGGTAGATTCACCTCACAAGCACTCTTTTAAAGAATAACCAAAGACATATAGAAAGAATGAGTTTGTGATTAACACTCAATTATCTGAAACTCAACTTCCCTCAATTAATCAAAATATCCAGTTTCCTCAATTAATCAAATTTTTCTTAGCACTTTACTTCTAAGAAAAAGCAGCAACCAAAATGGAATAAAGTTTCAAACACAAAGGTATATATTTCCGGAGTGGTCATAGAATTCAGTGCAGAATCCTTCACTTGACTTCCATTTCTGAACTGATTTCCAATGAGAATAAATATTCAGAATGGAGAGTACAGGAGGCGCTACAAGATCCCAGGTCATCAAAGAAATGCACAATTATATTCAATGCATTTCTCACATAGTAAGAGAGAAAAGCTCCTGGCCAATGCCTTGTGCATAGTAATGGCCTAATTTTTGATGAATAGAATCAAGTGCAGACTAGGGTATTTTACGGAGTTGTAACATTAAAGTGAACCATAAAATTCACTTACCTAGGATATCCCAGCATTTCTAGACAAATAGAGATTTTATTAACATTGAACAGTTCCTATTAAAGATATTAATAAGCAAGTAGATGTCATATAAATAGCATAATTTCTAGGCGTTTGGTGAAGAAAGATTGTCCAAAGGATTTCCCTTAGAGATTGGTTGAAACCACTTCCTGTTCTGGCAGAGCCTGCGCGGGCTCCCTTGCTGTACTTGTTAGCATCCTACTCACAGCCCTTTTTCCTATTTGCCAGTGTTAATGGCCCTTTTCCTAACAGCATCCTAAGAGAGGCCCAAACCCCATCAGCTTTGTGTCCCCTGGCCATTGTGGTTCCAATTTGTATCACTGTAGTCTTTATCAATTCACTCAGCAATCCTGAGGTAACAATGCATTTCAAGATTCTGCTAACATTTGTCTCTTGCTACAAAGAGCTTTAGGGAAAAAAAAAATTTTTTTTTCCAAATGGCATAACGGATGTTTTAGTCACGAAATTTCTTGGGAGCTTAAATTAAAATAAAAATGATATGCTTTGTACATGGATTTTCTTGTACTTAAGCCTTTAATGCCAGCTAAATAACAAAGGGGGCCATTAATGTAAAATTCAGCCTAAAGTCAATTGTATTACAAGCACTCTTAATGCTTGTACATTCTTAATGTAACAAGAAGTCTGAAAGGCACTTAACTGGATACAGCTGTATGCAAATTTGCTTTAAACTACTGAAGGTTAGAAACAGACATTATTTTAATCTTGAAAAATAAACCACTGAGTGTCTAGCATTTGGGTCTGTTAAACTCATCTACTAATGATTCCCCCATTAAACCATAATAAAGTGTTTGAAAGTTGATCCAGTCTTTTGCACATGGTAAACAAAGAGACTGGAACTACATACAGCAAGCTCTGCCTAAAACCAGCAAGAGGATTCTTGAATATATACATCCTCACGCAGCTGTCATTCACCCCTGCCGTATTCTATGTTTTGAGATAATTAAACAAAAAACACGTGACATTTATCTAAAACTCACAAATTTGCCTTTCGGGGACGTAGCACAATCCATACTCTGATCTGGAAATCTATGATCCAATAGAAGGGAAATCAGGTTTTTAAAGATGAAAGAATAAAATAGTCATCAATAAAAATGTGGGTGGAAATACAAAAAATTTGACTTCTCAATTCTAAGTATGGTCCCTTAAGAAAACACACAAAATAATACTACCATTATTATTTTCAAGCATAAGACATTCTGCTATCTATAATTCTGAAGTAGGAAACTTAGGTTTACCTATATGCATCTATACAAACAGCTTTTATTAAATCATGAGTTAAACAGATGGTTTTCTAAATTAAACTGAACTTTTTAGGAAATAGGAAGAAGCGATCTCATAGAATAAATGGACCATTCCTTGCTGAAGTTACTCTCCTTAAGCAAAATAACTGGAATATCTTGAAATGCTGCCAAGTTAAAGATCATAATACCCATAACTTCTTTTTTTTTAATGAACCTAATATACTTTGGACTGTAAACTTCCAAATAAATATACTTCAAAAGTAGACATTTTTATTACAATGTCTACTGTAATTATAACCATTTTATTAACTGGAAACTCAAAGAGATTTTTAAATAATTTTTATTTAAAATATTTACATTGTATTTATAATAAAATATTTTTAAATAATTACTTAATAGCTCTTGACTGGCTTTTTTTCTTGATTAATCCAAATAAAATCAGTTTTCTCATTCATGGCCACTTCCCCAAAAAAGAACAGGAATGAAAGAAAAAGAAACAAACAAACAAAGACGGAGAAGGGAAAGGAAAGGAAGAGAAGAGATGGCAAGGGAAAAAGCATTCATTCGTTCAACAAATATTTAATCATAGCATACTACATGTCTGGCATATGTAAAATGCAACGGATACGCCGATGAATGAAACAGGCAAGATCCTTATCTTTGTGGAGCTTATAATGTAATTAAGAAGCCAGATATTAAATAATGACACAAAGAATACAAAAATTGCAATTGTAATATATGACGAAAACAATTTCCTATGGAAACTTTAAATACGAGGTTAGGTAAGTTGTCCTGAGGAAGTGAAAGTAGAACTAAGATTTAGAGATTAAGTAGGGGAAGAGGAGGAGAAGGTTAAGGAGTGTTCCCTACAACAGAACGTGTGCAAAGACCCTGTGGCTGATTGGGAAATGATAAGGTAAGGGAACTGAAACAATGGAATTATGGCATGGAATTGTGTTACGAAATGAAACTAGAGCTATAGGTCACACAAGGTCTGGTAAGCTTTGCTCAAGGTCTTGGTCTTGATTCATCAGGACAAATCTGATTACTGGGAATGCACTGAAGGCTAATTTTAAATAGGAATTTGACCTTACCAGATATGCATTTCCAAAGGATCTATCTAGGTACAGTGAAGAGAACAGAATAAAAAAGGACAAGAGTGTATATTTAAAAAAATCAGGAAATTTGGGCTGGGGAGTGACATGGAAAGGTGTCTGGGAATAATATGCTACAGGTAAGAGGAAGAGAGATGGATGCATTGGAGAAACACATCAGAAGAAACACTGAGGAGAATTAATGACAAATTGCGTATGTGGGTTATGTTTCCGACAAGTATAATTAGATAAATGGTAGCACCATTCATTGAGAATGAGAAAACTGGGAGTGGAGCAGGAAGCAAAGAAGGAGTTCTATTTTGTTTTTTGTTTTTTAACAACATTTTAAAAGATTTTATTTATTCATTTGAGAGAGAGAGAGGCAGAGAGAGCACAAGCAGGGGGAGAGGCAGAGGGAGAGGGAGAAGCAGACTCCCCTCTGAGCTGGGAGCCTGATGTGGGGCTCGGTCGGTCGCAGGACCTGGAAATCACGACCTGAGCGGAAGGCAGACGCTCAATCATCTGAGCCACCCAGGCGCCCCAGGAGTTCTATTTTGGACATACTGAATTTGAGGTGCTTTTCACTACATTACCTAATAAATAAATTTAAAAATAATAAGTTGCACATCATTAAATGTTATATGAGTAATAATATTAAGATTTCAATAAGTTTTCCAAAAAATAAAAGTCACAATTTAGGGTATGTACAGTATCAAAAGATTTCCAACTAGAGTCCTATATCCAGTCTAAATAATGACAAAGAATGAGAATACAATAAAAGCATTTTCACACATGCAAATTTCCAAATATATTTATTCCTTTGGACCTTTACTCAAGAAGCTAACAGAGATGTGTTCTACCAAAATGGGGCTATGAATCAAGATTGAGGTAATTCTGAAATTCAAAAACGGATAACCCAAACAGAAAAGAGAAGTTACTTAATGGGAAGCATTTTACAGAGCTTTTGTACAGCATGGGAAGACTTGGCTGGAAGTGCTAAGAAATTAAGCAAATAAAAAAGTAAAATATGGGGCGCCTGGATAGCTCATCAGTAAAGTGTTCAACTCTTGATTTTGGCTCAGGTCATGATTTTAGGGTTGTGGGATCACGCCCCAACTCCAGCCCCACACTCAGCACGGAGTCTACTTGTCCCTCTCTCTCAGCTACTCCCTCTGCTTGCACTCTCTCTCTCTCAAATAAATGAACAAATAATTAATTAATTAAAATCTTTTTTTAAAATTAATTATTTTTAAAAATAAAAAAGTAAGATAATTATTAACTCCGGGGGGGGGGAAGTTATATAATAAAAGAAATATAATCATAGGGCACTACTTGGTTTAAAAGTAAACAATGCTTAGTAAAAATAATAAGGGAAACATGAAATTATGATAAACCGAAAGATGAGTATTAAGACACTATTGTGCTTCTCTGGCCAGTTGACCAAGGACCCGGTTGAGCAAGGATGCCTGACACACACACCCTTCTTCCACTGGGTGATAAACCCTGCATGGAGTGCTGAGAGACCACAACCCTTAACCTTTCTTCCTAAGAATCAGGACTCTCCTTTTTCCTCTCTTGGGTGATGGGTCATTTCGTGAAGGCTTGCGTTATCTACATTCTGTGAAAATGTCTTCCCTTTTGTGTGAGAGTGCACTCACACAGAAGTGTAGCGTTCCCTCTGGCTTCACCTCTGAACTCGACTACAGTACAGAGTTAAAGAAAACTGGTTGTTAAACAGACCAATGAGAAATCAATTAGCCTTTTGCTGACGCTGTAGCAGTTAGTGTTTGTTGACCAACAGAACTGGAAGGGGCAGCAGTAGACCAACTTTCACCGGGGGAAGAAAGGCAATGTGAGGGAAAAGAAAAGATGTTCAAGAATCAAGAAGCGGAAGAGCTTGAGGGAACAGATCAGAGGAAGGATGGGGAGGCTGCACCCCAGCAGACTAGAATTCAGGCTCCTGTGAGCAGACAGTAGCAAAATCCCAACACCCTCAAACTAGATCTGGGGGGGATTGTACCACTGACACCTGAAGAAAAGAACTGGTACAAACTTCTGGATTTTGTGTTTATTCAGCTCATTTTTGTTGCTTACCATGCTCTCCCTTCCTCTATATATGAGACCGGTGTCTGGGTTTGATTATCCATTTCTCAGGTTCCCAAGTAAGTTCCACCTCTTCCAAGATACCTTCCCTACTATCTACAGTTGTAACAGAGCTACGGATCTGCCCTCATACTTTAACACTTCATCTTGTAGTCATCACTACATTATCTTAATGTTAATACATTATATTAATTATAATAGAATTAATTATTATTACTTAATATACATACACAACAATAAACATATACATGTTTATGTATATAAATTGTGTTCAACCCATTGGAAAAATAATGTCTTTAAATCTATTGTCTTGAGAAATTTTTAATTTCTGCTTATAATGGTTATATTAATTTTTTTAATGTTTAATCTTCAGGAATTTTATGAGTCAGTTGTTAAACATAACCATTATTAAAAAGTAAGTTACATTTTACAGGCATCTGGCTGGCTCAGTGCAGCATGCAACATTTGATCCTGGGGTTGTGAGTTCAAGCCCCATGTTGGGTGTAGAGATTACTTAAAAAACAAAATCTTTAAAAAAATTAACATACTTTAAAATATAAATTATCTTAAATATATTTAAATTATCCAAATGAATTATCTGAAAAACAAAGGTAACACTAAAACCTCATCACTTCCTAGTTATTTACCATATTTTATGATTGATCTTGCTCTTCAGGTCATTTATGTCTATCACATTGATGATAGAAACATATCATTGTATCCTACTGGGCATCCCTTTCCAACCTTGCTTCAAGCATATCACCTTGGTAGCTTGAAATTGGCAAGGCAGGAGGAGTGTTTATACCATGAAATTTGAAAAATGCCACAAAACAGGCCTTATATTTTGTTGATTGTGTTGTCTATTCTAATGCAGATTAAACTTAAAAGTGTGTCGTGTCTATAAGCATTACATTGTGAATAGCGCATAAAATTGAAGAAACATTCTTTCAGTATTTGAAAACTACTATCGTATTCAACAAAGAATTTACTGACATCATTGACTAATAAGGGAGTTCCAATATATTCCTCACTGGTTTATTTTTGTCTTACCATAAACAAAGATGTCAACCAACATTCATTTTGGAACTATATTCATTCATCACTGACAACCATAGTTTGGCTACAGATAAAATAGGCCAGCAAAAATTAAAGAAATTGTTTTGTAGGAATCAACTGACAATATGGAATTTACAAAACAGAATATTGCACATTTTATTATTTTTAAGTTGTGCACTGTATATTCTTTACATCGGTAAAGTTTATAACACACTATTTTTCACGGAGCAAGTTGTTAAACATTTGCCAGCCCAGCACGGTGCAGAAAAATTGTTTATAATGCAGATTTCCAGGTCTCATCCCTCAGAATCTAAATCAGTGGATCTGGGGTAAGGCCCAGCAATCTCTCTTTTAAACAATCTTTTTCTCTACAGTCGAAGCTTTAGGTTTGATTAAGGAGGAAGAGAAAAAATAAACAAAATAAAATAAATTGTTTGAGCTGAGAAAAACTCTAGATATCAGCAGATGCTTCCTTTAAGAAGAGACCTACAGATACTCCTTTTGAGTACCCCATTTTCTATTTGAGGAGGGAAACACCTACAGTCATGATTCTGCACTGGGTATTATACAAAGGAAATCTATTTTGTAAATTAAAACTATAATCTCTTCTTCAAAAAATACATATTATTCCTAAATTCCTCAATTATCCATTTAACATTATCACTTTTGGGGCTCCTGGTTGGGGCAGTCGTTAAGCATCTGCCTTTGGCTCAGGGTGTGATCCCAGCGTTCAGGGATCAAGCCCCACATCAGGCTCCTCCGCTATGAGCCTGCTTCTTCCTCTCCCACTCCCCCTGCTTGTGTCCCCTCTCTCGCTGGCTGTCTCTCTCTATCAAATAAATAAATAAAATCTTAAAAAACAAAACAAAACATTATCACGTTAGTGAAAACCAGTGTGGAAATGAGAAACCTTCTCAGAATTATCTATGAAATATGGATGTCAGTATTAGTTTTCCTTTATTCCAGGAAACTAATACTTCCGAAAGTTGTTTTCAACCATAAGGTGAACATTTGGCTTATGGAATGTTACACTTGCACCTTCTCTATTCAGAATACCAAACTGGGGGCACCTGGGTGGCTCAGTCGTTAAACGACTGCTTCAGCTCAGGGCCTGATCCCAGGGTCCTGGGATCGAGCCCTGCATTGGGCTCCCTGCTCCGTGGGGAGCCTGCTTCTCTCTCTCCCCACTCCCCCTGCTTGTGTTCCCTCTCTCACTGGCTGTCTCCCTGTCCAATAAATAAACAAAATCCTTAAAGAAAAAAAAAAAAAAAAGAATACCTAACTGTAACTTGCACCACTGAAATTTATAAATTCTATCTTTCTAATTATCTGCTTTAATATTTTATCAATATCTGCACCACCTAGTAGACAAACACTTTGAAACTCTTTCTCCTGGTTTGATGACATAACATTTATTATATGACCAAATAAATGACTTTATCTGCAGGTAGGGGGTTTGAAAACAGTTTTAGGCCAAACAGCTATAGTTATTGCTGGTGAGAAGCCATTAGACCTCCAGTTACTGATTCTATGCAATTCTATTAACCACTTTTAGCATGTTCACATGCAGTCCATTGTGATTTTGCTTTTACTGTTCAATAGTTACCTGCACATGAATCTTAAGAGAAGAATAGCAAGTCTGCCTGGAAAGGCCAGTGGAAACATTAAAATATATCAAGAAAAGTATTCAGACAGGTATCAGAATTCTTAATACCAAGAGATTATTTGAGTGAATACAAACCTATTTCCCCACCTCACCCCAAAACAAAAAAACACTGCATATTGCACCTCCATGACCAATTTTGTATAGTCACTGTCCCCATGCGTTGTATATTGGAATGTACCCAAGTTACTTAGCTGGGCTATGGCATAGTGGCCTTGATGTGACTCACTGGAGCTACCTTCAAAAGGCCACATTTTCTCATTTTGCAACGTATTTAAAAGTGAAAAGAAAATTTCTATATCAATTGCAAGAGAGAAATGACTGATTTCAGACAACACTAAGCAGAACCTATTTTCTAGGATCCTCACTTCTGGGAGCCTGTGGAAATCAAAATATGATGAATCTTCATAGAGTAGAAGCCAAGCAGTTCATCACTTTATCTGTCCTTAATATCTAATTCAAAAGTAACCAGCTACATTCACAGCAGGGCTTACAAGATAAATTAATTCAAAGCCCTTAGCAACCTTACAATAACTAGAATTAAACTTTCCTTGTCAGGAGCTTAACTATAGTAAAAATTTAAATTAAAAATGTGTTTTTGAAAGTTTTGAAATTAATACACCCAATTCATTTGTGACACTAGAGACAATTTAAGTTTTGCAATTAGATAACCAAAGGAAAAATCATTTGAAATATTTTTGAATGTCTTAAAAGTTAAAAAATCATGTTTAAAATGAAAAGTCTCAGGTTTTCCACTTTTGATAAGTTGTTAGTATCTTGGTCAAAATATTAATATACTTCCCATCTTTGTTTTTACTATCATAAAAATGATGCTTCCTGTATTTATTTAGCTACAAATTACTTAAAACACAATTAAGCACAAAGTATGGCTTAACATTTTTAAGTAGATAATTATTTGGAGCTTTAAATTATACATATTTAGAAAGCAAGAGTGTTTTCTTAGTCCTAGAAATTGATGGGTCACTTCTCCAATGTTAATTACTTACAGTATAAGTACAAAAAAAAATTATCAAAATAGTTTGCTAATATTAACTTCCTTTTGGTTTTATTCTCTGATTTGCAAGGAAAAAAAGGACTTTTACTGGCAACCCACGTACACAGAAAGCTCATCATGTATTACAATTAATTAAAAAACAATTTTTGAATGTACAGTATCCAATGTTAATATTTTTTACCTAATAAGAGGTGCAAGTTTTTTTCAATTCACTGTTTGTCTAATGTTCAGGACATATTTTCAGAATTCTATTTAAAATATTTTTTGGATCAAATGAAAGTGTCTCTCCTATTCTTACAACTGCCGAGCCAATGATTTACACACAGTTTAATTATTCAGATGTTTATTATGTTCTACATAATGAAATTTGGACCCTCATCTTTTCTTCCTACATGCTCGATGCAGGCTGCAATTATAGCCACAGATATCTGTTTATTTGATGAATTTTGCTTCTTCTGCATAGTTTGATAAATATGGAAATAAGTCAAAACCTACTTTATATACAGTAATTAAAGTGAAAAATCTAGTCATGATGCAAATCCTTAATTGGACTCCAGGAGAGATATGCAGAATTTCTCTTTAATAATATTGGATGACTAGGGACAGAAAAACAAAGCACACTAAAATATGGTTTAGAAGCACAATTAATCACAAAACAGAAAACAACCAATTTAGCATAGCTCATTCAGTGACTCTCATGGCTCAGGTAATGTTCTTTTAATCATCTGGCTCTAATATTAAGGTTGTGTCATGTGCATCTGAAATAAAATACAATATATATGCTGATCTTCAGTGTGAAACGTGTTCTTTGGTCTAATTTGTAAACAGAGCCCTTTCATAATAAAATGCTTAGACTACTTAATGCCTTGGAAGTGAATGATCAAAGCAGTACAAAATGGTTTAAACTGTATTCGTTAAATATATTAATTCTTAGCCAAAAATAAATAAATAAATAAGCCTCCAGAGCTCATGATAATTTGTTAGTTCTTGTGGAAATTTTGTTTGGTCCTAATAAAGTGGAAACAACTAGCCAAGAGACGTTTCAGGCTTATGACAACATAAAGGATATACTTGTTAAGCAAAATTAAATTAATGGACCCTGAGATGGTGCAGACATGGCTGGAGAGCAAATCGTAAAAACATCTAAGACCGTAAGTGTTTGTTTTCATGTGCAATACGTGCATTTTTCTAATCAGCTAAAAATTAGCCATCGTTGTCCCCTAATTTGATTGTAAAGATATTATTCTCTATATAGGTTTTTGTAATATCTCATTAAGGAAATAATTATATGAGTAGGCTTAACCAGAAAAAAAAAAAAAAGAGCTGTATTTATTGTGCTACTTTGTTTAAATAGAAATCACATTATTCTGTTCTTCTGTAGAAATTGTCTCATCCCATACTAAACAAATGAGAGTAGTGCTTTCAAATTTGGAAATGGTCCCTTTCCAAAGTTATACCAAATTGCCTGTGTACGCTCAATATGCCCTTCTATTTGTGTCCCGAGAAGAACCAAAAAAGAGGCTTATGCCTCTGCACTTCATAGGAACTCAATGATATTATCACAGGGATCATTTTTCTGTTCCCCAGATGTGTCCATTGGGAGAGACCATGAGTGCAGCCTCCATGCTGAGAGCAGCTGAAATCAGAGAGGCTTGATGTCCAATATTCAAATCACAGCAGAACTCTTTCTAACCCAGGATGCCTACCTTACCAAACAGATGAAAGAGACCAAAGACAATTGAGTTTAGATGGAGTCTTCTTCTGGTTTCCCAAGATGACCTGACATGCTCTATGAGGCACCTGCCATAAAACTTAAAGACTTCGGGGAGGCTGCCCTTTGATGTCTTTTAATGACAGCCAGCCAGCCTTTTATGTGGTCCTGTGGCACACACTGTAGTTTGCAAGCTGAAGCACAGTTTAATAGCAAACAATTTCTACGCGCAAAGTAATATTGACGGTGCACTAGAACACATGTGTACAATCAAGAAAGTCGAAAATGTATCTTGCTTTGCTTTGTAGGAGAAACATATAATTGACCGGATAGTATAAATGGATTAAATTGTGCAAATTTCACATGGGCCAGTACTTTTTTCTTATGTTATAATAATACTGTCTTAGTGCTTTCATAGAATTACTCTAGAAGTAACTGTGCTATCTTTGACTACCATGTACTCAATACACTTTCAGAAGTATTTAAAAGGTGGAAACATGTTTTCTTATTTACTGAATCTTTGGTTCTCCACTTTCCACTCTACCTTTGGCTAAAAGATTATTTACATTGTTTTCTCTTTAATTTCCCACTTTCCAATGTCAATGTTCCTAAAATCAAATTCTGGGAAAGCTAGTTGCAGACTAAACGCAGTCAACCCTTCCCCACACCTTCAGACAGATCAACGATTTATTTTTTGTTGAGTTCAAATTAGAGGCAACCACATACCTGGACTTTTCCTATGGTGCTCATAAGGAAAAAAGGCAAAGAAATATCTTTCGGTAGCCATGGAAGGCAATTTCTAGCTATATTAGATAAATGATTTTAGATTACCCCAATCTATTTTCATTTTATCAGGTAAAAATAAAACTAGAATCCATTGGAAAATTGTACCTACATTATTTAGGTAGTAATCAAATAATGCAGGGTAATTGCTTGGTAATTAGTCCTTTCATTCACTTGGTATTTCAAAACAAAATTATTTTATTGGTCTTATGTTATAGAAATGGCTTCATTACTAAGAAAATCTAACATAGGTTTAATTTTAAACCGTGTCATGTGAAATCGCTTTTATATTCCATAATATTTGCAATATGATAGAACTACAAAACAGAATAACTCTTTCTTATCAGATGAAATCATGTCCCCTGAAACTAAAAAAAATTATTCCTGAAGATTTTAGCTTCTAGTGATGTATTCTTACAGAGAGACGTTTATTTGGGAGACTATTACAAATACTTATATGTTTGTATTTCACTAGCAACTTTTTTTCTATAATAAAAATCCTAGATATTTCACTCTATTAGAGTGGCTGGGTTAGTTGTTATGCAACAGCTCTTTGCTAAGTGCCTGTATGGTGCACAGACCCATGCTAGTTGTATTATTTTAAAAATTTTATAGACTAAAATCATGTCATCCTTTTAAACATCTAAGAGATTATAACCATCATTGCAAAAGGAGGAGGAGGAGGAGGAAGAGAAGGAAGGAAAGGAAAGAAGGAAAGGAGAGGAGAGGAGAGGAGAGGAGAGGAGAGGAGAGGAGAGGAGAGGAGAGGAGAGGAAAGGAAAGGAAAGGAAAGGAAAGGAAAGGAAAGGAAAGGAAAGGAAAGGAAAGGAAAAGAAAGGAGGCAGGAAGGAAGAGAAGAGGGAAAGAAAATGAAATGATGTTTTCTGTTGTCTGAAAATAATACTGACGCTACATTGTAGAAACAACCTCAGCCTTCTCATTGGAAATACGTAGGCTTAATTGCATGTTATAAAGCCATTTTTGATCCTGTGAATCCTCAAAAAATGCCTGTAACTTATTATTTCTCTCTAAATAATTTATAGAAAGATTGACACACCAGGTATTTTAATCCTGAATGTGTCATTTTTAAGGAAAAAAATGTAGACTGAGTATTTATCTAATACTCCTTTATCATTTAAAATATCTTAAGCTTTTAAATATCTAAAAGGGAATATACAAACAATGTGACATAGTTAACTTATCAAACTATAACTAACATTTAGAGCTCAACATGTTCCATGTCAATCATAACCAACAAAATAGCTTTTACTCCTCTAACAAGTTAGAAATGCATATGAAAACACCAACCTTTGAAAAACATACGCACTCCACAAAGTATGACATCAGAGGATTCTCACAGTTTCATGATCTGACAATAAAAATTCGTATTTTTCTCTAAAGGCATATTTTTGCAAAAAACAAAACATGTATGGTTTCTCCCCTACCATCCCCACCACCCACAATTTGGGTAGTTAGGAAGAAATCTGTTAATTGTTTCATAAATTTCAAAAACTGTGCTTTGGGCAAGACTCTAATTCCTTTGTCACTTCTCTTCAAAATATTTCAAGTTTTAAAAGTGCAGTCTAATTCATATAGTACCAAAAGTCTTAGTCAATACCTTTTAGCATTTCTATTTCTCTCTCATATTTTATCATGTGAGCATATAAATTGGAGGGGAGAAAGCCTATTCATTTGTTCATCACAGGATTACAATTCTACTGTGAGTCGTGATTCCCTTTTGAAGATACACTGTTGAAATTGGCAATATCTGTTAAGAATCCTAAATCTTGGGGCTCCTGGGTGGCTCACTAAGTTAAGCATCTGCCTTTGGCTCAGGTCATGATCCCAAGGTCCTGAGTTGAGCCCCCACATCAGGCTTCTTCCTCAACGGGGAGCCTGCTTCTCCCTCTTCCTCTGCCTGCTGCTCCTTCTGCTTGTGCTCTCTCTCCCTCTCTGTCAAATAAATTAAGTAATTAATTAAAAAAATAGAATCCTAAATCTTGTGCAGCCCATTTTGTGAAATGTTCACCACCGAAATATAATAATTAAAGTAGTGCATTCCCTCCTCTAAAAAAAAGTGAATTCTATAGTTCTGGGTGAAGGATAAATTCAAGCCACATTATTTCAATTATTATTTCAGGGAGGGGAGGCATATTTCACAGCCTAAAGATGTCATTATAAAAATATGTTGCTGTGCAACTAATTTAAGTTTCTTACTTTAAGATATACATGTTATGATTGTGAAATAATTAAAAATGTCTTCCTTTAGACCTACAATCCAACAAGCCTATGTGCCCTCTTATACTTCTAAATCTGCTCTTGAGAGAATAATAATAAAACTAGCAAAACTTGCATGGCACTTGCTACGTGCCAAATACTGTGTCATCCTTACACAACTCATTTCAACTTCGTGCAATAAGCGGAAATAATTACCCATGTATTTCAGAATCATTACCTCCATACTACAAATATGCCCATGTATTTGAGGCACAGAGAGGCTAAGTACCTTACCCTGGGTCACATAGTCAGTACGCAAAAACACCACTGAGGCAGTTCTTATTTGGGTGAGAGAAACGATCATAACCTTCTAAGTAGTCCTGCAGGCAACTAGACTTTTCTAGCCTCAACATCCGAAGGATGGGATATAGACCTTGCCATGAAAGAAAGGGGGAGGGTTAGAAAGAGATGGCCAGTGAAATCAGAGTGAGAGACAACTAGCCTCCTGGTCAGCCAGATGGCCAGACAACCACCCTTCTTTATTTAACGTTTTTTTCAACTATACTCTACCCCCAAGGTGGGGCTCGAACTCATGACCCAGAGATCAAGAGTGCCATTCTCTACCGACTGTGCCAGCCAGGCACCCCAGAGACTCACCCTTCTTAAAAGGAAATGATCATAGAGATCGCAATCCTCCTCCCATGATTTTTTTTTTTTTTTTAAGATTTTAATTATTTACTTGACAGAGAGAGACAGCCAGTGAGAGAGGGAACACAAGCAGGGGGAGCAGGAGAGGAAGAAGCAGGCTCATAGTGGAGGAGCCTGATGTGGGGCTTGAACCCAGAACGCTGGGATCACATCCTGAACCGAAGGCAGATGCTTTAACCACTGCGCTACCCAGGCGCCCCTCCTCCCATGATTTAAGAGCCTCCGCTTCTCCGACCACAGGGAAATGCTGTGTGAAGAGAAGGTACACTATGGGTCATCAAATAGAGATGAACACTGAAAGATTAGCCCAACTTGTTGTGAAACCCAAAGGGAGAGGGAGGCAGGAGAAGCTGGAGCAGCATGGACAAGCAGCAGCAGAGCAGTAGACGCCCAGAGTGACAAATGCGTGACAGAGACATTCTGTAAGGGGATCAAACCCATTCAACAAAGGAAAGAAGAGGCAACCAAACTTGTAATGATTTTCCCTGACAGCAACAAAGCCTTGCTCACTGAACATTCATCTAAAGGGGTACAAGGCTATAATACCTGTCCTCAAAAACCACAGATGAGCAGATGAGGACCAAAGGAACCGAAAGGATACGACTACAGCAGATTTGAGAGAGGAAAAGGCACAGCTCTGTCACCATCAGACACGTTTACCTGTCCCCCATGCCAGAACCTGGTAATGTGGTCAGAGAAAGGCTTGCCCTGGCGCAGTCTCAATTAATTGCAACATTTGATTTCATATTTAGTAAATGGAGTTGAGAGTTTTTCCACAGAGCCATTAGAGTGTTCTCCAGACAATCCGTTTTTAATTACAAGTTTAAGGACCTTAATAAGAGTTTGTCATGTTCTAACAGTTAAATACAGCCGGCTCCTAACACGACACTGGACACTGTACAGATGTGCAGACAGAGATAACATGACCCCGTTTGTCTATTTCTCCCAGATGGATGGGGAAGGGTGAAAGAGACCAAACAATGCCAAGCCCCTTGTGGATGCCTTGTAGAGTAAATTACCAAGTTCAGTTCTTCGGTTTATTCTCCACTGAGTAGTAGAGTACTTGCTATGTGCTATCAGATATAGACCTAATAGGATGAGGGTGCTGATTCCAATTAAGGAAACAATTTGTTCGATATTGACCGGGCTTAGCGGTTTTTTGAGCACTTTCCTTTTCCTATCTCCATCCTGTCTTTTCTTCTTCTTCACTTTTCTCTTCGTCATGTCCTTTTGTTTTTCTTACCCCTAAGGATCTCTCTCCTCTTTGATGTAGTTCATATCAGCCTGACACCCTCCCTCCCTGCTCACCTGTGTCAATTAAAATCTAAATTTTAAAATTTAGTGGTGCTGTGGTCCATTAGAGTAAAATATGTGTCTTTCTCTCTCTCCTCCGAAACTTTTTCAAACTACTTTTTGGTTTATAATTTATAGATTTAAAAAGCTCTAAATATATGTGGGAAAGGATTTCAGCTTTTCTTTCCAATTCAAAAGTACATATAGAGGTATTTAGTATATGCCCTGAACAGAAGTTAGCTAATTTGAAAATCTGTTTGAACCCTATCCAATTATAGCATAAGATATTACAACATAAAGTATCTTTCCTGCTATACAAAGCCTTCTATTTTAGAAAAAGCTAACTGATAGAAGTTAATACAAATAAAAAGCATCATTGCTTTAAAATTCATTATATTTGCATTCGACTCCCACGTAGCCCTCATTATCTCCTTGGAGTTGGTGCCTGTAGCCCTGTACTCATTTTTCCAATTTTCATGAAGGAATTTTTATTTCTTTCAATTACATATGTTCCCAATAGTTCAGTTGCCCCTAACTTTTTTCCAACAAAGGGCCAAAAGTCATAGTTTTGCTTTGTTATTTTTGCTACAATCAACATTACAGCTAATGTCCTTTGTCTAAATGGTTCTTCATTATCCCCTACGTCTTTGTGATTGTGGTTTTTTGCATTATATTTTTCCTAGTATTGCATCTCCAGTCTCTTGAATATCTAATGTGTTGATATTATTTTCTGAGACTCTCATTATTTCTAGCATTCTACCCAGAGTAAACAATGTATATTCCATTATTTTCTAAATTGCCTTTACACTATTTTAGGAAAGTTTGAATAATCAGATAACTATAATGCATGACTCTGAATTTCTTTTTTGATTGGCCAGGGCCAATCAGTATAAATACAGAAACTGTACACACATTAGTGGAAAGTAAATTATTTCAGATTATATGTTTTTAAATTCTAAGAGAAATGAGTGAAAATATATGCTTAAATATAAAAGCAAAAAAATCATGATTTGTCCTACTTAAAGAAATAGCATTTTAAATATAAAACTTGGAGAATTTGGAATTCTTATGAAATGAATCTTAAATTCCCATCTTCTTCATTATTCTATTTTGTTGTACGGTTTTCAGAGTAGAAATAGACAATCAGGAATGGAATGTATAAAAAGTTATTCTTTGTGGTTGTTATTTTGATTTTTTTCCTAGGTGGATCAGAAAAAAAAGAAACGGAAAATATTTTAGGAATTAAATGCAAACTATTTAACCATTTGAATAATAAAGTCATGTATCAAGCAGATACAATACTTCTTTTATATGTTTAAATAATTTCAGATGTAACGTCTGGTATTTTTACATGATCTTGATATTCAAACCATAAAACATAAAAATTTTTAAGTAATTTCTGCCTGTTTTTAGAAGGGAAAGTGGGATGAAGGGAGATATCATAATCATGAATAAAAGAAAGTTTGTGCAAGGTGATTTATAATTATTTAACCTGGAATCAGGACAAAATCCTAAATCTTACCACCTGGTTCTTGTCGAAAAGTTCATGGGAATGTACTCATTAATAAAAAATTATTGGTTTATATATAATTTTAATATCATACTAAAAATTAAACTCCAGTTGTATCCAAGAGGAAAACCTATGCAAAAAAAAGTATTTAATGGGGGCGCCTGGGTGGCACAGCGGTTAAGCGTCTGCCTTCGGCTCAGGGCGTGATCCCAGCATTATGGGATCGAGCCCCACATCAGGCTCCTCTGCTAGGAGCCTGCTTCTTCCTCTCCCACTCCCCCTGCTTGTGTTCCCTCTCTCGCTGGCTGTCTCTATCTCTGTCAAATAAATAAATAAAATCTTTAAAAAAAAAAAGTATTTAATGATAGCCACAAGGATCACAAAAAAACGTGGTGCTCAATCTGATTTTCTTAAACGTGTATTTTTTTGCTCCAACTCCTGAAAGATCACAGTGAGCATCCTACAGCAGCCTCAAGTATGCTCTTTGAATTATGGCAAGAGTCACACCTCCAACACACCCCAGACCACAGTTCCAAAACCAAAACCTGACGGCAGTCACAGTTGACTACAGTAAATTCAAAGGTGATGAGGAGAGAGCCTGAGAGATCCATGTTACAAAATAAAAGCAACTTCCCCCAACGAGAACCAGCATCTCGACAACAGCTTGGCTCTCAAAACTGTAGAAATTATTAGATTGAAGTTATTGACTCCCAAAGCAAGCATGTCCACCATTAGGAGGCTAATGTTTCACTGAGAAACAGGTTATTTTCTACTCGAAGTTGTTTTTGACAAATGCCATGATATAATGGATTATCCGAGCACATTGATGCTTATTTATTTGGATAGAGGAGGCCCTGAAACACAGCTAGTTAGATACTGTAATATGTAATATTTTAAATACTCAGCTAATGTTAGAAGTAATTAAGATAGCTCCATGTCTCTAGAGGAGATTTCAGAGAAACAATCTTTCCAGGCAAGCTTAAGGAGTCAGGAATCTGTTCTGAACAGGCATTGTTAGGTGTTCTGAATACAGAGACGTCACCCTCCTGCTGTTTGAAACCGCATCCACTGGAAAACCTGCGAAAGGAGTTGCCAATGCTACCCAAAGTGGCCAGCATACTGGTGAAAGCCTGGCCTTGAGCCAAAAACTTTTAAAGTCACATACACCCAATTTCTAATGATACTGGGTTGTTGGGTTTTTTTTTAATGATTATGGCAAGCTTAACATATAAATAATTATGGGAACCATTTCCATGAACTCCGTACACAGCATTTTCATTCCTGGAATTGGAAATAGCTAGGACTACAGTCTCTTACCTCTATCTTTAAAATTCAGATTCTTGGAGTGGTTGCCAAATCCCATGGTTAGGTTCACGGAGTGAGAAATAAAATATACAAACTGAAAGTAATCAGTGAGAGGCAGGTGCACTTTTAGACTTTGTTTTAACATGCCTATGGGTGAATTCTTATTTTTCATTATTATTTTAAATGAAGATGTCACAAGAACACTTTCTCCATCTATTTCTTTTTACTTCGTGGGAAATGATAGCAAACCAAGGTATATAAATGACATCTGTCTCTTATACACCTTTCTATATAAAATGATATCTCTATGATTTAATGATTTTTGTTTAAATCAAAACATTAACGAGCTATTTAACAAAGAGTGGAGTCCAAATGAGACTATAAAAAAAACAAGCCTGCATGTTTGTAAGATTTTAAATTGATAAAGGTATAAATTCATACATCATTTTTCTTTATCAGAGATGCTCAAAACAGGAATGAATTTGAAATGTTAAAAAAAGGATGGAAAGAAACAAGATTCGTGATGCCGTGAGGGAAACCCAAAAGGGCGACTAGTAGTTCACTCACTATAGGGATATGAAATGGATGGACAAGGAGGAAAATTCTTGATAGAAGTGAGAAGGTAGAAAGAGGGCCAGAGCGTGGTAAAGGCTTGATTTACTTTGCCACTATTACCCATTACCAGAAAATACTGTCCATGCCATCAACGCAAGGTACATGTAAAAAGTCCACAGAACATTTCCTATTTGACGGATGTCAATATGATCTCCAGACTCCGACATATTCTCTCAAAAGCATTATTTTTTAAAAAGAAGGGGCTCAACCATAAGTGATTGGCCTTTATTTTTGTTACCACATTCACCTTGTTTCCCCCAAATTTACATCTTTTTGCCAGACATACTAAATCTCTTTTCCAGGCTTATTAAATCTCTTTCGCGCTAATGTACTCACTTCCTACAATTTGCACTACATTACCCCAAATTTGTCCTCACTCCGCAGAAGTGCTTTATGAAGACTCTCATTGTTTGCCAAGAAATTAACTCTCAAGAACAGGCAGAGGTTCCTATACAAGTGCTAATGAGCTCTTGGCTCCCACACAGCAGCCACTGCAGCCCCCACACAACAGTGTTAAGTATTTAACACCTTTAGGGAAGCCTCCTGGGTTGAGGACAAAGCCCTCAAAGGAGGATGTTCTAATCCCAAACCCCAGCGGTTCTCAAACTCTAGCATATTTGGCAGGTCTCAGAATCAAGGCACTTCTTAAAATAAAGATCCTGGTGGTGTGGGGCCAGGATGAGGCCCAGGAATCTGCATTTTTTGAGTCCACTTCTCTCCTCCTCCCCCCATTTGTAGTTCTAACGCAGCTTCTTCATGGAGAGGGTTTACTGTGGATTATCCCAGTTTCTGCTTTCAGCCCAGACATGATTATGAACAGGACTCCCTTTTATTCTCTAAGTATCCTTGTTTGGACAGAGTCTATCATCACCAACATTGGACCCAGCATGATAGAGTCACTCACATGGGCCACATTTTGAGCAGCCCTATTCCAGACTGTCTTTAAGGACAGGAAGTGGTCCTTGCTGATCTCCAGATCACTCTATCACATTTGCATGCATTCTTTTGACAACTATTTTTGAATGCCTACTCTCTGCCAGGTGTTGACCTAGGTGCCGGGACATAATAGCAAATAAGGCATGTAGACTATATTCTGTAAGGGTGGGGAGGGTCAGGTAATCAACAGGGAAGCAATACACACACAAAAACAGCATCAGACAGAAAATGCTGAGACAAAACTGAGACAGGAATTGACTTAGAAAGTACCTGTGGGTGGGGAGCAAAACAGAGTGGTCAGGGAAGGCCTGGCTGAAGAGGTGACAAGGGCAAAGAACCGGAGGCGTAAGTTCTCGATGCACCTGAGAAAAAGAACGTAAGTCAGTGTGGCTGATGGTAGAGTGGGCTAAGATGAGGTCAGAAAAATAATCATCATAATGACGTAATGAGCCAGGTGCAGTCGTACACTCTTTATTTCCTGTTTATAGTAACTCCATGAACAAACTACTGTTCTTCCCATTTTACGGATGAGGAAACAGAAACCTGGAGATTTAAGTAACTCCACCAAAGACCCACAGGTAGCAAGTGACGGAGCCAGGATTCAAAGCCAGGCAATCAGATTCCAAAGTCCATGCTCTCAAAACATCCCTCCGTGATGACAGTAATAATTGTAGTAGTGATTAGAATAATAATAATTAATAATATCAGCTAATCTTATATGAGTGTTCACTATTACACTTTTTTCAGGTATACTCTCATCTCATTCTTGCAAAGACCTTTGGAGATAGACACTATTTTCCCTATTTTACTTATGAGAAAAACTGAGTCACAGAAAGAGGTTTATAACGTACCCATGGTTACAAGTCAGCAAGGGTTAGAGCAGAAATAGATTGCCTTGAGTCCTGCAAATCATGAAAGGTCCTATTGAATTAGAAAACTTGGGCCTTTTTCTATACATATGGTTTTGCTCTTAAAGTAAAGAGTCCAAATGATTTTCCAGTATTTTCCTGGCTTTACTATATCTTTAAAGTGGACTTTGAGTATTAATTCTGGAATCTCTTCAGAACCACTCATGTCTTTTTTCAACATCTAAACTCTTTTCTCCCAAATTACCACATTTTATGGGCCTTCCTATATTTCCTCGGCACATTTTCACATTTCTCTGCTTCTAACTGTGCTTTTGCTTTCCCTTTGCCACTGAACCATACATGGTTTCTGTCACTTCCTTTTCATTTACAAAGACCAGGTCCTTAGGATTCTACGTTTTAAATTAACTATTTTTTGAAACCCTGCCTTCTGCCAAGGGTACAAGAGGTCCAGTTCTTAAGTCTCCACGTACACGGCAGCGGAGGGACACGTGGCTGTGTGTCTCTAAGGCATGACACAAGAAGTGTCCCTGAACTATGTGCATAATTTCATCAGCCCACAAGCTCATCCCCACACTCCCACACCATCATCACAAAGCACACCGGTTTCTCCAAACAAAAAGCACTTCAGGTTATTATTCTGTACTTACTTCTCCCTTTTAAAGTTGTTCTTAAAAATCATTCTAAAATGAACACCACATGCATTAAACGCTGGGGCTGACAGCCACAGTAGTGAGCCCTCCACCCGGGAAGGAAGAGCTTTGAAAATGAGTGGAAAGTAAAGAGAATTGGTCTATGTGTGCTAATTCCAGAATTTTTGCAGACCTGATGACTTTCTAAAGCTCTTTGTTCCAAAAACATATCCCATTGTCTCTTTAGCTTCCTCATTGTTGTTTCACAAATTATTATTATTTGTAATTAATTTGAAACACAGAGAGGTTAAGTGATTTGCTCAAAGCCACACAAATCGAACAGTAAATACGAGAAATAATCAAAGAAATGGAATAGATGAGGAGGACACCATCTTCATAAGGCAAAGAGATGGCAATCTGGAAATCTGTATCAAATCACGCAAACGTAGGAGGAAATATAACCAGAGAACAATTCCAAAAAACAAAGCAGAAGCGGACCATATTTAATCTAATCAAAATCTAGCCAGTGTGTTGGAGAAATCACCCAGCTTTAGATTTTCAAAAACCGTTAGTTGTCAAATTAGATGGAAGATGAAAGAAGAAATTGCCTTTTGCTGAGACCTACTGCTAAATTTGGTCAATTTTGTTGTTTATCAGTGCATAAAGTCCTTGCACTTACCATTTGACAAATCTGAAGAAAAAACACTTGCTGCAATCAGGTGAAGTAGGTTATTAATGGTTCTGAACAGATACACAGGATTGCCTCATCCTGAGGCAATTAAGGCTGGGGAGAAAACGTGTTTAAAATCTCGGAGGACTGACTAGCATGGAACAGGTGGTCCTCTACAATCGTCATTGTTTGTGTAATTCTGAATTGTTCAGTATATTTCTGCTTTTAACAAATCGCGCATGAATTCGGAGATCTTCCTTTCTTTTTAACCCCAGCTCAGTGACAACAGCAACAACAAAAAATCACCCAAAGGAAGCTGGAGATTTTAGAAAGGAAAAATTGAAGCCAAAAGTAACTAGCAAAAAATAACACTTCATCCCACCAAACTTGGATGAAAATGGATACAAACCAGTGAAAATGAAAACATAAATCAAATAAAGCCAAAGCTTTCAGGTGACTTTTGCAAGCTGAACCACTTTGAACGTAGCAACTCAGTCTAATATTACTTGCCTGTCAAAATTGTAAAGCAACATCCTTGTAAATTACGGAGGTCAAAGTTCTTGGAAGGGAGCACTTACTGTTTCCAAATACAAAGATATAGGTAAAAAAATTCAATTCAATGTCCAAGTTACTATTAAAATGTCTTTTCCTTCAGCAATCTCTCATCAACCATCTCCCCTCCACACACATATGCACCCTCGCCCAGCATTAGATCGGATAATCCTAGGTGATCTCTCAAAGCGTCCTGCACTCCCTTTGCTTAGCAGAAGTCACACATTATTGCCATTCCTTGTATAATTTCCTGTCTTTCCTTCTATCAAAGTATATTCAGCCTCGAGTAGTGAAATACCAAATAAAATGACTTAAACAATAAACATACTTATTCTCTCCATATCATAAAGATGGGAAATGGAGTAGATCAACATGGCCATCAAAGGACTAATTTTTTCTCTCCTTCCTTTCTGTCACTCTCTGCTCATCAACTACTCCCCTCATGGTCACAAGATGGCTACAGCCTCTCTCCAGACAGACCTAGGGTGGAACCGTGATTCAGTCAGTTACATACTGAGTGGATAATTTGTGTCCTGGTGTGTCTGTAGAAATTCCTTCTTGCACCTGCTATCTGGGCATAACTCTTTCTGGTATCCCCTTTCATGTTCAAAAGTGTCTCTGTTTGTTTCGGGTTTTTTAAGATTTTATTTATTTCTTTGAGAGAGAGAGAGAGAGAGCATGAGCAGGGGAGGGGCAGAGGGTAAGGAAGAAGCAAACTCTCCGCTGAGCAGGGAGCTCGATCCCAGCCAAAGGCAGAGGCTTAACCAACTGAGCCACCCAGGTACCCAAAAATGTCTCTGTTTGGGTGAGAAATTATATGATCACTCTCTTGAATGTTCTGGGCAAGTTTCTTCAATTCCTTGAGCCCCAATTTCTCTGTAAATGAAGCTGACACCTCTTGAATGAGGTGCAGGTGAGTGAGACTTACATGAGAAAGCTTGTGTAAAGTGCCCAACGCCTGGCTGATTCTGAATGGATAACAGCTCGTTAGATAAACCGCCTTGCTGTTGACGACGAACTGGAACAGGAAAAGTTAGGTAGTTAGAGAAGAACATTAAAATTATTCAAGTGGCAAGAAACAAAGGAATAAAAAGAAGAAAGAAATTAGGAGTGAGCTGCAATTGGAGGACTTAAATTGGCCATGGGCCTAAGGGGAAAGAAGTGTGAAAAGAAAACTCCTTGCACTGCCTGGGTGGGTCAGTCCTTAAACGTCTGCCTTCGCCTCAGGTCAGATCCTGAGGTCTTGGGATCCAGTCCCGTGTTGGGCTCCCTGCTTGCCCCTCCCCCCTGCTTATACTCTCTCGCTCTTTCTCTCTCAAATAAGTCAAATCTTTTTTTAAGAAAAGAAAAAAGATACTAGATACTGCTCTTTCTTCAAAAAATATAATATTAATACATTAGTAATATTAAGCAAAACAGTAATACTAAGTTCAACTTTATTATTTAATCTTTAATTTTCATTATTTTTTCATTTTCATCATTATTTGTACACTTCTGCAGGAATGGTATTTAGTGTTTTAGTCGTACTTCCCTTAATTTGTAAGAGTCAAGTGTCTACTAGTTCATCTTTTTTTCGCATACATAAATCTTTGTTTTTTCAGTGGTTTTAGAAACCTATAATCCAAATCACCAAGCAGTCTATCCATACTTTCAAAATATTATCCAAAACTTAACATTCTCTGGAAGGGGCCACTGCTTATCATAGACAAAATAAAATAATCCCTTCCTGGGGCACTTGGGTGGCTTAATGGGTGAAGCCTCTGACTCTTGATTTCAGCTCAAGTCATATCTCACGGTTATGAGATCGAGCTGGGCCTGAAACCTGGAGTGCTGGGCGTGGAACCTGCTTAAGGTTCTCCCTCTGCCTCTCTCTCTCCCTCTCTAAAACAACAACAACAACAATAATAATAATAATAATAATCTCTTCCTGTTTTCTGATGCTTTATCCCCACATCCAAAAATAAAGTCCATCTTTCTGCTGCATGGAAACTCCAAAATACTGCCTCTCGGTGGCAGTATCGTGTGATACTAATATCTTCCACTGATTTTATGACCCCCAACTTAATTCTTTTTTTTTTTAAGATTTTATTTATTTATTTGACACAGAGAGAGACAGCCAGCGAGAGAGGGAACACAAGCAGGGGGAGTGGGAGAGGAAGAAGCAGGCTCCCAGCAGAGTAGCCTGATGTGGGGTTCGATCCCAGAACGCTGGGATCACACCCTGAGCCGAAGGTAGACTCTTAACGACTGCACCACACACATGTGCCCTCCCAACTTAATTCTGTAGTGCTAAGCAAAAAGAAAAAAAATCCCAATTAAAGTGTGCTAATAACAATAGAGATATCTTCTCACAGTAACAAAAAATACCTTGGAAAAAGAATTTTAACAGCATCTAGATTGTGGCACCATCATACCATCAATTAGAAAGATTTTTTGCAGTGGAATAGAGTCATGGCGGGGAATAAAAAGGGATGAAGCCAGCTGGTGACCCAAGAGCACCCAAGCAGGGTAAGTGATATTCCCAATCCCCAAAAGAACGTGTAAGCCCCCAATACAGGTATTCATGTCAATATCCCCATTTTAGTATGAGTATTAAGAAAGCCACGCTAATTCTCAAGCTGATAAAGAAGACATTCGTGGGCAGCAAAGCAATTATCTTCCCAAATTTTCAGCCTTCCAAATGCAGCAACAAATTTAGATTATATAAGACAGATGTTGGCAAACGCCTGCCTGCCTGCCTGATAGGCAAGAAGAAACATTTTCCCAGCTCAAGCTATATACTCCAGATATATTTTGTTGGTTCATAAAAGCAGGACTAGACTGTCAAACCATCAAAATTATCAGCATTTATTTACTTCAGATAACAAATCATTTCTCCAGACCAGAGACCTGACTTCGGTTCAGGTCATCATCTTGGGGTCTTGGGATTGAGCCCCATATCGGGCTCCCCATTCAGCAGGGAAGTCTGCTTGCGCCTCTCCCTCAGCCCCTCCCCCTACTCATGCTCTCCCTCTCTCTCAAATAAATAAATAAAACCTTTAAAAAAATAATTTCACCAGAGCTATTATAAATCTTGCAATACTCGAAAGTTTTTCTGTAGTCATTAATTAATAAAATATTGTTTTCTCCCAATATTTTCCTAGGGAAATGACTTAATGTAGGGTCCTTTGTCTTTTTCAGTTTAAAATGTTGTAATAGGACCAATATATCATTTTTTGGGGCAAAATTTTACTAATTTGGCCAATTATTACAAAATGAATTAAAATAAAATACAAGGCAATCAACATTGTTTTTCTAGGCCACTAGAGAGCACTTTGCTCTCTAAATAAACACAGAAAAATAAAGTATAATGAAGTATGTATTTTAAGTTATATATTACTAAGCAGATAGTATTTGGATAATTTATTCTATGCTGAATTGTGCTTTCAGATTTCTACCTGCTGTGTGTATGCTGTCATTGGGCAAGTCCTACCCACACACATATTCTGGCATTAATCTTGGTTCTGACAATTTCTAAAAGTTCCTTTCATGTATGTATCTATATCATATCACATATTTCAGCCTTGGAATCACAACTTTCAATGGACCAAGGACTGAGGGCCTCCTTTTCTCTCAAATAAGAGTCCACTGAAGTAGTGTATTCCCATATCATAACCTACTGCACCCTTATTCTAGGGTTTTCAGAATAAATAGGTCTAGTGAGTGATTTGGTCTTGCCATCCTTAAGAAAAGCATCTATACTCAGGACTATAATCTGTTTTCGCTGAGAGCTTTTTGTTCCAAAGCATGCACAGATACCACAAGCTTGTGAGAAGCACAGATGTGCCTTTCAAAGAGATTACAGGCTCTGTAATGTGCCCATTTCCATAAATAAAAGCTGGACGGAGACCAGAAGACCCAAGTCTGGTCCCAGACCAGCTATGTTGATTTAGAATCAGTTCATTTCCATAAGCCTCATTTCATTCATCTGTAAAATGAAGGATTCAGTGTAAGAGATATTTGGATCTCTACCAAAAACAAGCCTCTCTTATACTATATTCTAGTTCCAAAGTTGTCTAAATGACAAAAAATTCTCCAGACTCTCATTTTTTGTTTTAGCCAGGTTTCACACTTACCTTTCTCTCACTAGATCCCTAAAGGTAAATGGATCCCTGCAAATTCTTTCAGGCAATATTAGTTGTGTAGAAGTTCTCTAAGGGCACCTGGGTGACTCAGCCGGTTAAGTGCCTGCCTTTGGCTCAGGTCATGATCCCAGGTCCTGGGATTGAGCCCTGTGTCAGGCTCCTTGCTCAGCCTGGGAGCCTGCTTCTCCCTGTCCCTCTGCCTGCCGCTCCCCCTGCTTGTGCTCTCCCTCTCTCTCTGTCAAATAAATAAATAAAATATATTTTTTAAAAGTTCTCTAAATGCTTATTTCAATATAAAAAAGATAAAACCATTAAAGTGTCTAATTCTCCAACTGTGATTCTAAGGGTATAAAAACATTCTTTTGGGTTCACATATGTGTGTGTGCGTGTGTGTGCGTGTGTGTGTCTGTGCGTGTATGTATACACAAAACTGATCAGAACAAACTTCTGGTTGCCAGAGGGGAGGTAGGTGGGGGTTGGGTGAAACAGACGAAGGGGATTAAGAGTATACTTATATTATGAGTACTGAGTAATGTATAGAATTGTTGAATCATTATATTGTACACCTGAAACTTTAAAAATAATAAAATGTTATGGGGCGCCTGGGTGGCACAGCAGTTAAGCATCTGCCTTCGGCTCAGGGCATGATCCCGGCGTTATGGGATCGAGCCCCACATCAGGCTCCTCCGCTATGAGCCTGCTTCTTCCTCTCCCACTCCCCGTGCTTGTGTTCCCTCTCTCGCTGGCTGTCTCTATCTCTGTCGAATAAATAAATTTTTAAAAAATCTTTAAATAAAAAATTTTTTAAAAAATAATAAAATAATAAAAATAAAAATAATAAAATGTTAAAAAAAAGAAAAGAATAAAAAGACTAACTCCATATATGAAATCACTGTTTTGTTTTTGTTTTTTAACTCTCAACATTGCAGAAAATTGGGAGGACATATGCTCTTTTAGAACTAAAAGGGCCTGAGTGTTTTTTCAGAGGCTGTGCACCAAGAAGGTGTAGCCCGTCGGGTTCACGATGACCAAGCCGGTCAACATCTCCACCTGAAAACAAACGGGTCGCTAATAAATGTCCTCCTGCTCCCAGGAGCACAGTCAGGCTGGCTACGCTCTCAGTGTTTCAGCAGAGCATTTCAATGCAGGCTGGCACAACATGTTCTGGGATATCAGCTCCAACTCCAAAATATAACGTGTCCAGTGTGAGGTAAATATCAGTGCAGCCAGTATGAACGAGCGGCTTTTCTATTTTTATTTCATAGTTGTGTTATACCAAAAACCATGCTGTTTTAAAGACATAATGAGTTGATTAGGGTAGGAAAATAGTTAAGAACTTTCTATACAGATGCAATTGTGAATAAGTATCTTCCACATTTACAAAAGCATACACATATGAAAAGTATTCCCAGGCAGCTGCTATGTAATATTATGCTTTTTAATAAATGCCAGCGTATTAAAGGTGTGACTAAACCAGTATCTAAATTAAAGCTCTTGCAGAAGCTTATTTAATAAGATAGAATATCTAAAATTTGAAATATAACATGATCATTAGAAAAGGTAGCATATTATATCAGTCTTATTCCTTAGCAAACAGTTAACTTTATCATTTGTTACTTTAGCTAAAAACAAATTTTTAAAGACTATCTCATTATAGGTATCTTTGTATAAATGAACAACCTTTTTAAGCGGTTTTTCGGGGTTTTTTTAAAAGATTTTATTTATTTATTTGACAGAGACAGCCAGCGAGAGAGGGAACACAAGCAGGGGGAGTGGGAGAGGAAGAAGCAGGCTCCCAGCAGAGAAGCCTGATGTGGGGCTCGATCCCAGAATGCTGGGATCACGTCCTGAGCCAAAGGCAGACGCTTCTTAATGACTGAGCCACCCAGGCGCCCCTAAGAGGTTTTAAACTCTTATAAATTTGTTTCAGTCTGTGCATGTGGGTGTAGATATATGTGTATCTGTATAAATATACAGGTACATATGTAAAGCTAATATTTAAAAAATGTTGACCAGTTGAATAATTCTCTTAATTTGATTTACATTTATACTTCATGATATGAGGTGATCATATAAACTTTATTCTTTCACCTTAGTTGATTACAGTCCTACAACCATATTTCCAATATAAGGTTTGTTGATATTGAAAACAACAAATATTACAGAGAAATATAATTAACGCCCATCCTCATTCCTAAGCATACTAGATACTAAAACTTGACTGAAGTATTTTCTTGGTCATCCACCAATAAGCTTAAACAATAATGTGCATTTTCTTACAATCTGACCAACCACAAATCAAAGTCCATGCAATTTAGGAAACTTTATTTTCCCTATCATCCCTCATTTCAATGGCTGTGCTATGATCTCACCTCGAAATCTTCATAAAAGAGGTTATCTAAGCTAAAATAAAAGGGATATTAAGCCATTATGAACAAAGTATTTTTCAAGAAATAGGAAAAGATAGACCTATTGGATTTTTTAATTGTTAGAAAAGCATCTCTGTTAATAGCCAAATAATAGTTTTACTCACTTGTTTGAATATAAAACAACAATAATATAAACCTAAGTCTCTGACTAAATGTGGACCAGAACTTCATGAAATTTCAGGGGTTATGGATATTTATAGTGTTCAGAAAACTGCATTCACAACTGAGGATAAAAATAACTTTTACTCAAAGAACTGTGCTTCAAACATACTTAGAAGTAACTAAAAACTAGCCTTATATTAAAGGAGAGTTGTGGAGGGGGAAATTCAGAGGTATTTAACTGATAGCAATAAAAAAATATATTTAAATCATTGTAAAATTCTACGAATTAGATCATTCATTTAGATGAATGTATCTTAATTCTTGTGATGATCAAGAAGTGGGGTATAAAAACGTCAGGGTTTATGTAGATTATCAGTGATTTCTCATAAAAATTTGAAGGAGTTTGAGGTAAACACAAACTACACAGAGAAGTTTGGGGGAGAGTAATGGCCAATGAATACAAATGTTTTATTCTATAGACTCAAAATAAACAGTCCCTGCCAAGTCTTCTAGAATCCTAAGTGTTTATTAAATGTGAGACCGGAACCATTTTCCCCATTTTAATTCTTACTCTAGAGAAAACACCTTGTGCTCATTTTCTGGGTACCTTGTCAGGCATTACCCAAGGATACCTATACCTTCAGCCAGGTGGAATTTCATAAATTAGCATTTTCTAAAGTCACAGACCAAACTGACAATCCATACAGCCCTTATCTTCTCTAATTCTATGTTCCCTACTCGGACTCTTTCCCCACCACCTCTGTTTTCATGTTTGACTTATTTCTTATTTTTCTGGCTACATTTTTTGTCTTTATGTCTACATGCACAGGCATGTATCTGTGTTCGTGTACTGTAAACTGGTTACTGAAAAATGCAGAGTACAGTTAATTGTGGGATACATAACACATTAACTCAAGGCATCTACTCTATTTTCACTGAAACATTTGTGTGCTGAAAAATAACTTCCCTAAAGAAAGAACACCATTCAGGAATTTGATTATCAGGAACTCACTCCAGAAACATTTTACTTCCTTCTGCCCCTCATCCCATTGCTATCTCTGCTTGTAAAACACTGGTTGCCTTGGACTGTACATAAGCCCTTTGGGAAAATGTTTGTGTACACCTTTAGCTAGAGTCCTGTGGAGTTTCTAAAGCTGGAGGGGATCAACTAATTGAATAGCAAAGCATCTATATTTTTTAAAAATCTAATCTGAATCTTTTAAACAAACTACAATGACTTAGTGTTTAACAAACTACAATGACTTTGTTTTCTGTTCTAATGCTCATTTAGCCCTCAGCTTCTGTAAATTTCAAAGCCTATATACTTTCTTCCAAAATTACCTTCATAGAAGTCTAGCATATTGTGAATTTCGCTCATGTAAGAAAATAAGAAGAGACTTGATAAGCCAAATAGTACGTTATTCAATCAATTTAGTGGAGTTTCCATATGATCTCACGAGGTCTGGAGGTCATTACAGACAGATTTCTCTCTTTTTTTGAGAACATGATCCAAATAGGTGACTCCTCATCCTGAAAATACAATTGCAGTTCAAGCCAAATCTAAGTAAATGGAAATGAATTATTTGGTTTTGAATGGGAAATTGGTTAAGCAGAACATCATAAGTAATCGAAGCTTTGTGATCAGCAGAGTAATCCCCAGCAAGCTTACAGGAGAGGATACTCTTTCCGGGTTAAAATCCCTAACTTTTTGCTATTCAGGAAATTATAACCGAGATTAATTGCATTCTTATTTAGAAAATTAATTATCCGTCTAGAGATTATGGGGATCTTCACATTTTCCCCATTTATTCCCCAAGTTTGAAAGCCTGTTTTGACCCCAATGATTTACTGAATCACTACCCAAACACAGAAGCCATTCATATTCCAAACCCTTCCGTCTCTTCAAGGCTCCCCCAATAGTCCCGAAAGCTTTTCCAATTAATTCCCTGGACATCTCAAGTTTTTTGCCTTAAATGCAAAAGCTTTGAAGGAATCAACAAGACTTGGCAAAGTAACTTTGCTTCCACTCCAGGGAGGGGAGGGGGGAAGCCCGGTTGCCCCTTTTTCCCCTGCCCCAACCTTTTTTCTAAAATCTTGACATCCACGGGGTGGAGAAGTAGGTTAATTAGGCAGGAGTCTCTGGCTTGGCCCCCGGCTGCGGATTTCAGGGGGCTGCGAGCCCCGCCGCCTTTCGAGTACGGAGTGATGAAAACTGGAGGGAGGCCGCGCAGGGTCGGCCGCCGCGCACAATGGCGCAATTATTTGTCTAAAGTTCCATCCTCTGCGGAGCTCCTTGCATAATTCAAGCGTAATTAAGCCGACGGTGGTAGCTTTAAAGGCATGACTTTGAGAAGGGAGGGGGGTGTTTGTTTACTTTGGGGCTTCGCTCAGAGAGCGGCTTCCGGATGAGCTGAAAAATGATTACAGCAGGATTTGCACCATCTGCGTGGAGAGTTCAGAGTTTGTCCTCTTGCAAATCGAAGTTTTTCAAACTTTCCTCTCCCCTGCTCCCCTCCTCAGCCACAACCTAGTGTCACAGTCTTGCTTTCAAGAACAGCTGACTCTAAAATAATCCACCTAGGAACTGCGCTCACATGCCTAATAGTCCAAATGCTCTCACCCTGAAATTTATTCCTCCCATTCAACGACCACACTTCCTAGTAGCAGGACTAGAGCTGAGTCATGCCTTTTACTCGGTCTCCTTGCCGTGGGTCTCAGAACCTCCGCTAACTCGGAGTTTGGCCCTAAAAAGTCGCCATGCGTGGGGAAAGTTCCCCGCGCTGAATCAAACTCACCCACCCCCTAAAAAAAGAGACAACAACAAAGAAAAGCTAGCTTTGAAGCGAATGGGGAAACCCGGCCTGGCGGGGATAATGTCGTAGTGTTTTGTCTACGTATTTTTCTTATCCTTATTTATATCAAGATAATGGAGATGATGCAGGAGTGATGACCCAGAGCAGTTAGATGGCACTGCTAAGAAGGCGGCGCTGGTTTTGTCTCAGCCCGCTAGGCTTGATTCCTGCTAGAGCTGGAGTTCAAAAGGTTCCACTCTGCATTGTCCAAAGTTGTAAATACACACTCTAAAATAAATACAATATATCCCCCAGCCTAGTATATAGAACCTAATATATAATAATACATATCCTATTAAACAATATTGGTCCTTAAATGCAATTTTATTGTCATCTCTTAATATACGATTCTAAAATGGCAATACACCCAGTATAGTATTTATCACCATATATACAGATATATATCCTAATATACAATATACACCACCTGAAACAAATACATATATCAGTTAATTACTCTTGTGATGTATGAAAATAAAATGAAAGCATATGTCCATATTCATTAAGTACGGTCGTACATATTAGGTGAGAAATATAAATATAGAAATATTTATATATAATGAGAATATATTATTTCTATGAGGTCCCCACTATATGTATACATAGATATACATACAGACACACACACATATGTAGTAATTTTGCACCTATGGGCATATGTTGAATGATGCACACTGGATACTAGGATCTGCTTTGAAGCCGCATTCCACTCCCTTTTTACCTGTTTTTGAAAAACCTGTGGCTGCAGTAAGCAGGAACCTGGAGCATAGAATTGTTTCTCTTTCTTCCCCACGTGCTCAAGCACTACCTGTCACTCCCAAGGTAACGGAAAGAAGTCCTTGTTCAAATAGCAGACGTACAGGGTCCTAGCCAACAATGGGACTCCTATTTCAGAGGAGGCCAGGGCAGCTCAGGCTACAGAAAACTCCCTACAAGTTCAACTTCTACAGCACTCGGGAGGAGAGGGTCGGAACTCCAGGGAAATTAAGGAAATTAAGTCTTAAATCTGCTCGGACGATCCTCTGGCACCGTGGTGGGCAGAGCTGATGAAACCAGGCTGGTAGGGTCTCAGGGTTTGGGGCAGTCCTTGACACTTAGCTCTCTGGGCACCTCTCTCCCCTCTCCCGGCCACCCCGCGCAGATCTGGGCCCCTTGGAAACATGTCTCTCCTGGCCTGCACAGGAGATTCTGGGGAAAGTGAAAAGGAGCACTAATGTTATTTTTCTATTAATCGATTTCCATTCTTTGGTTCTTAATTCTGACCTTTTTTAGGCGCTATTCTACGCCAGGAACAGTTATATTTTGCCAAACACGCCCACACCCAGAAGTCTTGATCACTGGGAGGAATTTAGAGGAAAATTCGTTCATTTCGAGCGACTTTTTGAAAAAGAAGTTGGGTGGGAAGGGCACTGGTGGCGCACTAGGAAAAGCCATGCGTGAACTCTCAGGTCCCAGGGCAATCAGCCTTCTGGGACGCGGTGGAGGGAGTGCTTTTCCTTAGCCGGGGTCGGGGCGCCTCCCCCATCTGCCCTGGCGCTGGGCGATTAAGAGTATGCGACTTTCTGCGCTGTACTGAGAACATAACATAAATGTCTATAAAAACTTCGTGGAAAGAATTTGATGAATGTGTCTAATTGGTTTAACCCGCCATCTATTCACGAGAAGAAAAGCTCCGTCATTAGTCTTCATTAAGTTTTTTTTTTTTAAAGTCGCTGCCTTTAATGATCATAGAAACCGAGAAATCCAACACCCGCATCTGCGTCATTTTAATTACCCTGTTTATTTGTTGGGGATGTGGCAAAGTTACCCAATATTTTCCCACATGCGAGCAGGGCAGGCTCCCGTCCAACCCAGAGGAAAAGCGCAGCGTTTGCAAAGTTGAGGCTGAACCGCCTGGCGCGGCTTCGTCTCTTCTGCCACGCGCGCCCCCGAGCGCCAGCTATTTGAGGCATTTGGACAACTGCCTGAGGAACGGTTTGCCATCGGATTTGTCCTCGGCAAACGTCTTATCAAACAAAACCAAAACAAAAACAAGCCCCTGCAACTTGCGGATGAATGTTCTAGAAAAATAGCTGCTAAAAAAGCTTCTACACACCTGGCCCTATCGGGAGGCACCGGTCCCCGTGTTACCCGCCCAGGGGAATCTGCACTAACAAGAGAACCCGCCGTCGCCACGTCCCCTTCCCAGCTGGCCAGATCCGGAAGCTCCCGCGTTCATGCAAAAGTTTCCTTTTAATTCCTACAGTTTTCCTCGTTAGGAAAACCGGAAAACAGACTTCCTGGAAACTGATAGTTGGTTTGAGGTCCCCACCAGTGCCCCCCACAGCAAATGACACGCACAAGCACGCGACCAGAACCTACGCCAGAACGCTTAAAACTCATCCATTCTTCGGGTTATTGAATTTTGACGATTAAGCTTAGATGAGCGAGGACCTCAACGATTTCTCTCACATTTGTACGTCAGGAATTCAGTAGCTTCTGCTACTCGGGACTGCGGCCCTCATTGAATTAACCCTCAGCTATTCTCTCGGTCATTTAAAGAAATTTAAAAACAATCCAACTTCTTGACCATTGATGGAGAGGGCAGAAACCTGTATCCTTGAAACCTTTGCATCTGAGTCAAAGGGGTTTTATTCAGTCAGGCCCTAGGATTTTTTTCAGCAGCAACATCCTGATTGCATGTTTAAATTTTGGTATGATTCTTACCTCCAACTTTCTAAATTCAGGATTTCAAGAAATAAAGGGAATAAGAGACAAGCCACCTAAACCAGATAAAAGGTCTTATTCTCCAATGTCTGGCAGACAGTTGTTAATCAAAATGGAATTTAAGACTTTTTTTTTCCTCTAATAGAGAATGAGGGTAAGAATTAATGCCAAGAGCAATCAACTAACTTTTTTTTCTTTCTTTCCCAGAGCTGGGAGGCAAGTGGCTATTTGGCAAGTGCCATTAGCCACAGCTCTGAACTTGGCACCACTCTGCTTTGAGGCTGCTCAAGCTTGGCTCTCTGAGGATCTGAACCACTCTGTTGACTTTGGACTCAGTGAGGGCCTGAAAGGCAGACTCAGGCAGCTGGACAAGCCTTGGACTTGGCTCCTCAGGCCATAATTCAGGGAAATGTGTCCCACAGATTCCTCTGAAGTAGGAGCCACAAAGCCTGAAGAGTTTGTTTGGGTGGAGATGGGTCTGGAAGCAGTAAGAGGCCTCATCTCAGGAGGCATTCCTGTTACTTCTTCATCTCCTACCTGCTTTGCAAATTTCCCCTTAGCCTGCATACCTCATGCAGCTCCACGCTTCAGGAGGGAGAAGTCATTTCACCCCAGTGAACTCCCACTCTTCGGAACAGGTTGAAGTCCCAGGGTAGTTCTCAGAGAGTCTGAGTCCAACAAAAACCAGTCTAAAACTCAGGGACCCATCATGCCCATTACATACGCCTAGTGCTTCCAGAGTGGGGGTGGAGCAGGTGCCCTGGGGGAGGGAGGGTGTCGGAATCTTGAGTTTCAAACTCATTCTGCAAAGAACCACCCAGGCGGTTGAAACCTTGGGGCATTTCTGTCAGGGCCCCTGAGTGAGCCATCAAGTCCCAAGACCACCCCCCCAACACACCCACCAGCTCAGGAAATTTTACTGCCCTGTCTCCTGTTACCCATCTTCTGTATCTGACACACCAACTTCTCCAAGACAAATAACGGGATAAACAGAGAATTCCTGTTTAAGAAGATCATTCTTGCTTTCAGTTTCATTGTGATTTCCAACCTCCCACTCCTTTGTTCTGTGATGATGTTCTCTTCCCATCCCCATTCTTCCTACCCTCCCCCAAATTCTGGACTTTTTCGCACCTGCGCTGTTACTCAAGGAGAAAAAATGCATGGAGATGCCAGGCTGCTGGAGGGGAGACAGAAAAGAAAGCCTGGTGGCCTGGGGCCCGGATGAGGCAGGGCCATGGTGGGTGGGGATATGTGCCGCCGGGGTCTGTGTTTGTGCACGGAGTTGGTGCTGGGGCAGCAATGGAGTCTCCAGCCCTGGTCAGACAATGGGCAGCTGGACAGCTGCAGCTGCCACAAAGGAGACCCTCAGCCGAGGCACTGTTTACTTAGTGTCAGGCCTGACCCCAGGTCCACTGGAGTCCAGTACAGATGCTGATCCCACCCTGGGAACCCGCTTTCACCCCTCCTTTGTCTGAACCAGCCCGCATGTGTTTGCAAACAACTTAACTGACTTCTGTAATATTCATATGCTGGCGTTGGCTTTGGAGAAATTGAAGGGTAGACTTGTGGGGCAAAGGGCTGAGGCCTCTAGAGGGTTGGCTCTCCACACGTGTCCGACCGCCTGACTGATTATCACGGCTTCTTTCCGGAGGAAGCAGAGAGTCTCCGGTTTTTAAAAATTTACTGGTTTAATTTTCCAGCCTCAATGTCCAGAAGAAGCCAGACAGCAGGCCACAAGCCACTCCGCAGATGGGAACAGACCTTCCCCAAGCCTGTTCACACCGCCAACACAGACACACACCACACATCGCATGCCGAGGCAGAGAACTCTCTTTGTGCCCATGAAGAAGACATTCATCTAGGACTGCTACTGGTCTATTCCTTTCCACGATCTTCTGTAGATACACCCAGGAATCATGATCCCTGACTTCTCAGTTTGCCTTAGGTTTAAAAAGAAAAGTGGAACTCAGCTAGTCTTTCTTGCCAGAAGTATCTAAAAAACATTTAGAGTTTGTTTCTTAGATGTGCAGATTGAGGGGTTTGCAGGAAAGGAGATCCCTCACTTAACTGGGTCTCCCCTCCCCCCCCATTGTCCACCTCTTTGGGGGCCACTCTCTTGGAAGAGCTACCAGGAGCCCACATCTGCAAAGACCGCTATTGGGGCTGCCAACAGGGTACCTTATACCCCACCCCAGTCCACATTTAAGCCTAAAGATCCTGCCATCTCCTCCCCATACCAAAACTGCCACACTTTTCTTTTGATAAAGTCCTGAGCTTAATTTGTTGAGCCAGCCTAACACCACTTCCCTTCCCCTGATTTCAGCGTATCTCATTTTTCCTAAGTGCCCCTGTAGGATTGGGGGGGGGGGCGGTTTCCAGGAGCTTCTTCTATGAGGAGGGCCGGGCTGATACCTGCACTAAGACTTGCCAGAGAAGATAGTTGGAAACCAGGCTGGGGGAGAGGAAGCCGAGTGCCTAGTGCCCCCACTCCTCTTTTTATTCCCCTTCATAACATTGTTCAAAATGACGGTCTAGTGCAGATATGACGAGGCCAGTGCCTCCCTTGAAATGGAAACAGAGGACTGAATAAAGAAGAAAAAGTACTTTGTAGTCTGCATCGTCCATCTTTAATTCAGAGACGCATCTATACTCCAGGGAGCTCTGCCTTTGATCTCTTTGATTTTTTTTACACCAGATCTGTTATGGACTAAAATTCCTAGGTTTTCCATAGAAACATCTCCATTCCTTCGGGATATTGATGTTTTCTTCTTCCTGGGGGTTATGATATGGTAAATCAGATTCAGAAAAGAAGGGACAATGCCAGCATTCATGGGCCTGGGGTGGGGTTTCTCTCCGCCTTCCCCCTCCCTCCTTCCCTCCCTCCCTTCCTCTATATTCTCTCTTCTCTTTCCCTCCCTCTCTCATTCATTCATATTCATTCATATTCATTCTTATTCTCTCTCTATCTGTTCGTCTCCCTCCCTCTCTCTCTCTCCCGTTCTCCCCCACCCTCCCCCTCATGAGCCCTCCTCTTTCTCTCCTTCCTTTCTTCCTCCTTTCTTTCTCTGCTTCATTTTCTCCCCGTTGTTCTCGGGGAACCGAAATAGGGTTGTGATTCTGGTCTCTTCAAGCCCTTTCAAGCGTCTTCAACTTTGGCGGTGGCAGCAGCAGGTTGCGTTGCCATGGAGACTGTACTGTATGGCGAAGGCAGGGGCGGCCGCAGCTCGAATCCCCCAAACAATGCCGCGCCAAGTGCAGGTTTCTCGCCCTTTTCCGTGCACTTTTTCCTTCTAATGGGGCTAGTGGCCTCAAATGGGCGCTGTATCTTGACACGACAACAATCCCTACCCCCTTTCTTCCCCACCCCCCACTCCCACCCCCGCTTTTCCTTCCTCCCTCCAGGTCTTTGATCTATTAAAAATCAAAAGAACAAAGTCACAGAGGAAAGTTGGGTTTTGTTGTGGCTGCCACTGCACAAAATGGGACTCTTCAAGCAGAGTGTGGTGGAACCTACGTCTGACAATGCTGATCCAGGATTGGTTGTAACTACAGGTCAAACTGGACAGCTCTATACAGGAGAAGGCAAATCCAGGCCTGCCAAGGAGTACCCAGCTTCTCCTTCCAAAATTGGCTGTAGGAGCTTCCGGTGGCCAGAGATGCCTCCAGTCAGGCTTCAAGGGCAACATGAGTGAGATCAGGGTTCTGAAGAGGCCCTCAGGTAAGGAGCTGCAAGGACTTGAAGCTACAATATCTGTTCAATCTTAAATCATCTTACAAAGCCCCTGTGTAGCACTGGACTCTGCCCAAATCTGGACACGCTTTGGCTTCCTCCACAGTGCCTGGCACACAGCAGGTGATCAATAAATAATTGCTGGCTGTCCCTACTGCTGGTGCACTGCCAAGCCCTCCACTAGGGGGCAGGAGAGGGGGGTTACCCAACAGGAGGGAGTGGTTAGCCCGTATAAGAAATAACAATATTGTAGTGCATATTCGTGATTTGCTAAGAGAGTAAACCTTAAAAGTTCTCATTACAAGGGAAAAAATTGTGTAACTTTGTATGGTGACAGGCGGTAACTAGACCTATTGCAGTGATCATCTCAAGAAGTATATGGTGGGGCCTCTGGGTGGCTCAGTCGTTAAGCTTCTGCCTCCGGCTCAGGGCGTGATCCCGGGGGTCCTGGGATCAAGCCCCGCTTCGGGCTCCCTGCTGGGAGCCTGCTTCTTCCTCTCCCACTCCCCCTGCTTGTGTTCCCCCTCTCGCTAGCTGTCTCTCTGTCAAGTAAATAAATAAAATCTTTTTTTAAAAAAAGTATAAAAATATCAAATCATTGTGTGGTACACTTGAAACTAATATATGTCAACCGTGCTTCAATAAAAAAAACAAAGAAACAATCAACAGCCATACTTTGCCATAAAGGATGATTAGATGGTTGGGGGAAGTGCCAAACGATCTATAAACAGACACTAAATTCAGGGATCCCCCCCCAAGTGGGAGTAACATTAATATTATCATTATGATTATGAGTCATTTGCCACAATAATTTCTGGTGAGACCATCTCTGAGCCAAAATACATATGGACCATTTTCCCAAAACCAAGATCATTGTAAGATCATCAACCGAAGGTACTTGTAGCATTCTTTAGATAATATATTCATCACCCACAACTTAAACATAGAAGCAATATTAATTGAACTGGTTACATCAGGTCTAATATACAAATAACAGGTTTATAGATTGATTTTGTCCCATTGAATTTTCTCTTTTGATAGCAGAAAACATAAATAGATTTGTATTACATTCATCTCAATTTCAAGTTAATAAATGAAGTTTTTATATTTCAAAAATTTACTCAGTTTAGATTCAACATTAAGCATCTAATTCCTTTGGCAACCTCTTGCTTTTCCATATTAAAAGCTCAAATTTGAAATAAAATTGGATAAAAGCTCCAATTTGAAAAAAAAAAAGAATGGTATACAGAGATCATAAAGTAGAAGAAAGAAAAACAAGACCAACTTGAAACCTTTAAAATCTGACAACTGGGTTGTCTGGGTAGTGTGATATCTATCCTAACATTTCTCAAGGAGTTAGTATGCTGATGCTCTCTTGAAATATTTTAGCAATGTCTGTAATGGTTTTGGCTAGGAAAAAAACCCAGAAAATGCACTAGCAAATGGACATTTGACAAAATTAAATTTAATTTTTTAAACTTGGAAAAAAGCTATGAATTAACAAAATTTTAGCTTCTTAATTCTTATTTTTAATAACAAGATAATAAGAAAAACCTATTAATGCAATTGTTTTTTCCGATGCATATTAGAACAGGATAATTATTTGTAATGTGAAGAAAGAGGAGGGGGAAATTTTGGGTATTAAACTGTTGCTAAGAATTTATGAACATGAAAGTATTGCACATACTCTGGCTAAGATCTCAAAACTCTAATCCCTAGATCCAATTCTTGAAAAGCAGACTAGAAATTTCTGCCTAGGTCATTAAACCTAGAGAAAATGAGAATGAAAACTGTTGGCAAAATCAGCTGAGAGACAAACGTACAGACATTCTGGGCCCAAGTGACTAGGATTTGGGATTTATATTGTCCAGTAAACTCAGATACGAAATAAACAGTTTAGCATCATGACTGCTTACGGTTCTCTAACTGTTAAGCATATCACATAGACACACACGAGTTGAATTTGAAGGATTTAAATTTTTTCCTATGTTCTTCCTCCTTTATACACATATCTTTGCAGTTCCAATTAAACTGAGAAAACCATTTCTTAGACAATTGAAAAGGTAGAACATGAACTGGCCAAAAGCTTCTGGGCCACTTTCCAGCCTTCAAGAAGGACTGAAGGGAAAAGTCCGTGAGGCCTCTTCACAAGCAGATAGAGAGGGAAAAAGCAAGTAACCATGGTAACCACTACCCAGGTAGAAAAGGTGTTTCTATAGGGCCTGAGCCCTCTTGTTCATTTAAAAGGAAGCCTAACCACAAAGGTAGTCAGCAAACCCTCTAACACACACATACACACACACACACAAAGATTCATAAACAATAAACCTTACCCAGAGACACCAGCACTTTCAGTGACCCAAGACTCAATTACCCCTAATTCTAATCACCATTAGCTTCATTGAAAATGGTCAATGAAGGGCTTAGGAAAAGACATGTCCTGAACACATCCTCTTATTTTTCACCCCTCCTCTCATGAAGGAAGTCCTAACCATGAAGATGATTTGGTCATTTTCTGAGAAACTAATCATTCGTCAGAATAAATCCACACTTCCACCGTGTATTCTGGATTGAGAAATTTTTAGGGCACCATTCCCATCTAGCCAGCATCATTCTGCTCTTGAACTTTTATGTGCTTTGGACCTCCCTCTGTCTTAGAACTATACAATAAGAGTACTTCATACTGCTGAGATACCATTTAAATTTCCTCAAAACGTGGTCCCAGAACAGCAGCTTCAGTATCACCTAGAAACTTGTTAGAAATGCAAATTTTCAGGTCTTACTTCAAGTCTACTAAATCAGAAGCTCTGGGGGTGAGCCTACCAGCAATCTATGGTTGTTGTGTTTTGTTTTATTAATGGACTCTGGGTAATTCTGAAGCTTGATCAAATTGAAAAACCACCAGTTTAAAAAACCCTACTACCCAGCCTGCTGATGGAAATTTTACACTTAGGAGTTTGTGGTCTTGAAGTCTAGAGACAAACTAGAAAGAGAGTCAAGAATAAGCTGTCTGAAGCTGAGGACTGAGAACAGAGAAGTCAAATCAGAGTTCTGGCTCTAATCTGCGACAGGTCCAGCCCAGGGCAATGGGGAGGTCTCTCCAGCTCCCAGCCCCAGGTGGCTGAGCCCTCAGGGGTGAAAAGGTGAATGTAAGGCAGCCATGTTCCCTCCCTCAGAGAGAATTCCAGAATGGGGGACAGACAGATGCTGACCCTCAGGTATAGAAGGAAGCAGCAGCTGGAAGAGGGGTCAAAGGGGAAGAGGCTGGATATTAGGTTCTCCAAAAAACAGACAGGGAGGAGCTCAACTGCCACTGGACAAAAGGCAGTTTGATGGGGTGGCTTGTGTGCATGAGTGAGAGTATGAGTGTGAGTGTGGCCTATGCGTGAGGCGTATGGGAGATGTGAATATGGTGGGTATAAGAAGTGGGGAAGTGCTAGGGGAATGAGCAGAGTGTGGAGGATAAGGAGGTGTGAAGACAGGAGAGTGGCTGGTGTGAAAGGGTGGGGAAGAGGCACAGATATCAAAGGGCAGTGAGAAGATGCACAGGACACAAAGGGGTATGGGCTGAAGAGGTCTGAGGTGGTAAGGAGTCTGGGAGGAGTGAGAGAAGTAAGGAGGGTTGAGGGGCTTGTGGGATTGTGTGGGAGTGGAAGAGGGGGAGGGGGGAAGGGGAGGAAGGGATAGGAAGGACTGTGAAGGAGTGAGAGAAGGTCTGTGAAGGGCTGAAGGAGTATGAAAGGGCGACAGGGTGTGAGGCATAAAGGGAAGTGGGAGAAGCTGAGTGGGATGGGTGGAATGGGTAAGGTGCACCCTGCTCCAACGTCTCCCAAGCTGCTATGGAAAGGAAGGGAGTACAAATGAATAGTGATCAGCTAAGAATGTGCAACAGAATCAGGAAACAGGAAAACCTGATTCCTGGCCCCTTGCTCTCCCACCAGCCTGCTTTCAAATAAATCAGAGAATGAGACCCCATCCCTCCAAATGCTCTGAGTATCTGCCATGCTGGCGCGCCTTGTGGGGATCGGCTTCTGCAAGTGACTGATTAACACTGACACTTGGCTACGCCCTGTTATCAAACTAAGGGATTCCCGGATATGTCAGGTGAGAATGTGGTTTCCACACCTCTCAGGTGTGGGCACTTTCCTAGACCCTGCACTCCCCCTCTAATGCCTTCACTGCTCCCTCCTTCTTTAATTCTGAATTCACTTTTACAGAAAAGAGGTTGGGGGCCCTTTCTCCAAATCTGGGATTTTTCCATGATGGTCCATAGGAACAGGTCTTCAATCTCCCTTCCCGACTAAAGTTTGGCTTAGTCCCTTCCAAACGCCCTCTGAAACCCAAGCCCTCCTCAGTATTCCCAAGAATCCCCAGTGTCTTTGCTAGGAGTAGGTAATTAGTGCCTGATTTTGGATGCAATAGGCAGTGGAAATCAGAGCACAATTTATTTGATCAGAGATTGTGAATCAAAATGGAGGTAAAAAGGATTCTTTCTTTCTCTGTACCAAGAAAGCCTAGATTTGTGCCAACTAGGGAATGTTTGGTCTCTGAACTTTAACTCTAGCAAGGCCTGGCTGTTCCCATGCACAAATTTGGGCTATTCCAACTCAAGTTTGGTAATTAATAGTTAAATTCACATACCTCCAAACCATCTCTAAGTTTTCATGTGCAGAGTAGAATGGAATTTAATAGCAAGTAATTGCTGAGGATTTTTAAAGCAATATAAGCTGTGTCTACATAAATTAGGGAGAAAGAATTACCTTCAAGGAGATAGAATAGGAGAAAGGTCTGGGGTCTCCAGCACCTGAAACCTAAATTTACTTCTTCACCTTAATTTCAATGCATAGTGAAATATAAACACACATCCTGCTGGATGACATTTCATAATCAAGCCAGAAAGAAAATTATTAATGTAGACGTTAACATATACTAGAGTCATCTAAAAGATTTTACAGTTTCGGTGTCAGGTAATGAAATCATTTTACCTTTAATGAATGTTAATTTCATATGCAAATGATGTTCAGCAAAGATTTTCTCAAATACTCAATTCATAAGAATAAATCAATTATCTTAATTTTTAAATATATAAACTGAGATTTTTTATACCTTTATTACCATTAAATTTTTTTGCTGTAAGGAAAATTACATTACTGTAAAAGCTTAATTATTTCCAAAAATAATAAAAGAAAATTCCTCCTTTCTCCTCCATTAAAGTTGTGATACTCGTTTGAATAAGAATAGTTTTGGCAATTATGCTATGGCTTTATTTGTATCAACTAATTACTATATGTCCTCTTGAGCACTGCTAGATAAAACCACCTACAGACTTCACAATATAAATATTTAATGGTATATCAGCTCTGGCCAGAAATATGTACAATTTCTATATGTCTATCGTAAATTAATTGAGCTGATCATTTCTCATCTTCAATTTGATTCATTATAATTGAATAACTAAATGACTATGTGGACTAAATACTTGAATACTTGATACCTAGGATATATTTTAATCTATAATGTTGATTTTTTCTAAATCGATGTGTTTTACTAAATATATATCCATTTCAAACTAAGCAACTTTGGAAATCTCTTGAGTTCCTAAACTGATTTTTACAACAACTAGCTTGAACCTAGGTTGCTTATATTCATCATCATGGATTATAAATTCTAGGTCCCAATTCACTCATAAGCCTGAACGAATTTCATCTACCACAAGCACAGCGACGAGATAGCTAGAAACATATTGCTAAAGGCTAAAAACATATTACTGCCTTGCTTTCTCCGTGTCACTGTAGAATATCTCAGAGAATAGAGTTCTAAAGGGTGCATTTCTATATATCTTTAATTTCTAAATTCTCTAAAAGATCGGATGAGAAGGGGCAGAGAGAGAGAAGAGACTATCAAGAGTCATTTTATCTTAAAATGAAAGAATTTTTTAAAAAACAATTAAGATGATTACAAGTTTAAGAAATGAGCAGATACCCTCTGAGAACTGAAATATGATTTCTATGCATATCTAGTTGCCTGAATTTCTAAACCCAAAGCCAAACTGCGCAGACTACCACTCACATTTTCTGTCAAACTTACAGAACTGTTTTTGAAATCTTTCATATCTGACACATTATTAACTAAGCAGTGGAGGTAAACTTAACAAATCTGATCTGTTAATTAAGAAATTCTTGGGGGGTTTATTAAAACATAAAGGTAGTCTCCTTAATTATTTTCTATATCATTTGTGTTTAGTCTTCTTGCTAGCCTCTCAGTATTACAATTCTCTGCAAGGTGCTTGTTCTTAAATTTATCTTTTGTCTTTTGCATTCTGGTGGTGTTGTTTATACCTTTCTGTTACTTTTGTGCATCACCAAAATTCTATGTGGAACACAGCTTTGTTCTGTTTTGGTTTTTTTGTTAACAAACTTCCCCCTGCTCTGACCCATAGCACACCAGAGAGAAGGTAAATTCTGCCCAGAGAACAAGAGAAAGGGCTTCCAAGGGAGAGCTGGTGATCCACCACCTGCAGATGGTTAAAGGAAGCCTGAAAGCAACCTGGCCAATATTTGGAGAAATGACAGTGGCTCTCAGACATTCAAATTTGTATCCCCAGGTTGTGGCTTGAGTTCGTACTGCCCTGGTCAACTGCATCCTCTTGGAACGAAGAAAGTAAATACTCCTCTCTCCCAAAGGAATGACACTCCCTAAAGGAATACTGCAAATGTTCCTGTTTTTCTTAATTTGCCCTCCCTGTCTCTGCAGTCCTATCTGCCCCCAGAAATTAAGCCCTCAGAATCAGTGAGGTTTTGCCATCTTGCTGGTAATGAAAAGAATGTGGAAAATTCTGAACCCAGCTAGAAACCACAGCCAAGGGAAATTCATTTTTTTCCTATGTCAAAGTTCAGGGAAAGGCAGCCTAGGTCTCTAAATCATTTCAAACCTACAATGTGGAGGTTAAAAAGAAGGTTTAAACCAATTCTAGATTTTTGCAAGATGTTTTCTCCTCCTGCTAAAGTATTTAGTTTTATTGGGGAAGTATTCAGAACCATAAAGCTCAGGAATCGGTCAGACTTCCCCAGTCCCACAGGGTTCCCAGAGTCCTGAGAGCCTCTTGACTCTCATGGCTCCTCCAGGAACAATAAATCCTCCAGGATCTTCGGGTTCATTTTCCCAAACTCCCCATTACTAATTGTCCTGAGCATTAGCCCCTCAGTTTTCCCCACTGTTCTTCTCTCTTGCTTCATTCACTCCCCATCTTTGTGGAAAAGTCGTTTGTAAGAGAACTACATTCTTGTGCCCATTTTATCAAACAGTAATCTGTTGCCTTCCCTAGATATAAACTTTCCTCCACTACCAGTTTTGTTTCCTGGTCATCTTACCGACTTTTCTGAAAGGGGGAAGGAAAAAAAAGACTAAAGAGAGATGTGTATCCCACATCTAAATTGTCTTGTATTTAACTAGCAACTAGCAATCATCCGACATTAATTTATACGGTTTGTACAAATACCTAAGCTATTTAAAAGGCTGCTCCGGGTCGTGTGTGGCAGGGAACATCTATCTGGTGAATAGGCAGTGTCACACGGTAGCATGCTCCCTTGTCAAGGCCGATTGTGTTTTAGGCAAACATTTGCGCAAACATAAAGGCAAAGGTCAAGGACTGTTCAGTCCCAGTATGCGCTAATTCACCTAGCGAACCAATGGGGCAAAAGTTGCATTTTATATGCTCGCCCCGCCAGACCCAGGCGCAGGAGTCGCGCCTGCTCGTGAACAAAATCGCCTCCGATCAACCATCAGCTCCCTTGTCAATTTCTCTCCGGCTGCCTAGTCAATTTTTCTCGGCTCGCTCAGAAATAACTGGCAAAGTCGCATTTGCCAACATCTGGATCAGCTCTGCCCAATCTTTGGCGCAGCACGTGTTTATTCCTCATTCCTGAGTAGGGGAGAACTAATAATAAATAAAATCTGGCTCACGGCAGACGTTTGCAGGTCGCTGTTCGGTGCTTAAGTGAACGACCACTAGGCACGGGCGCCTAAATATCCATGCCATGAAATACACAGCAGACTAACAATAGTGTTCACACCACTGAACCGAATCCCAGAGCCTCGGGTTAGTGAGAGTAAAGTGCCTATAACTATGCATTCGTAACACATATCTGTGGAAATGTGTGCGCGCGTGCATGGAGCCGCCTTTCGAGTTTCTTTGGGGCCACTTTCCTGCAATTCAGAGAACACAGGGCATTACTTTCCGGGGAAATATGCTTCTCACACTGATATGTCCACACCATCTCCCACAGATCACTCCTAGTTATTTTCCTAGCCCCTGAAAAAAATACAAACAATTCCGAGTGGACGTCAACTTGAGCAACTCGGAAGTGAAATACTTTTAGGGTTAAAAAAAAAAAACGCGCGCGCGCTCCAACCCTAGGGTTTACTTTGCATCAATAATCATCTGGCAAGAACCAATGGCTGAGTTTTTCCAAACCGTCCATTTAAGGGAAGAGTTTTTTCCCCTGATAAACCCGAGGGTCGCAGCTGTGCGCGTCCACAAGCAAGTAGTTTACACGTGCAATATTCATTCCTGAGACTGGCGAGCCCCTGGATCAGCTGCGGAGCTGCGCGGCGCTGGCCCGGGGCTAGAGTCCGTGACTTGTTGCCTCTGTGGCTGGAGCGCGGCTCTCCAAACCCCAGCACTCAAGGCTCGCTTGCCTCTGGGACCGCGATGACAGGGCTCGGGAAGAAAGCACCTCCCTGTAAAATACTCGCAAAACCAGAGCGAAGTCGCAGGAGGCGGCCACCCCAGGAGGGAACCTGGAGTTACTTTCTCTCCCCTAAAAACAACAGGAAAACTACTCAAAGTGCATTTTTACTGCGTTCCAAAACCAAACAGAAAACAGGAGGGAAAAAAAAAAAAGTAACTTACCCCGACCTGCCACAATACTACATTTTGAGCGTCCTTTTATATTTTGATTCTTCCTTTAGTGCTGCAGCCTTTTCTTTCCTCTTGCCAGAAAACAACTTGCAAACTAGCTGCGGTTAAAAAAGAAGAAGAAGAAAGAAAACAAACAAAAAAAAAAGAAAACCAAAAAACTAACAAAACAAAACAAAAACATCTAAAACTAAATAAAACAGGGTTTTACCCTTCTCACATCTTGCCAGCTAGAATCTGCCTCAAATACTTCTTCCTTCATTCTTTCTTTACCAAAATTTCCAAAACACCACCTGGGCAGCTTCACAAGGCTTAAAGTTTGTGTAGTTTGTGTGAGCAAGTGTGCTGGTGTGCGTGTGAGTGTGTGTGTGCGTGCGCGCGCGCGCGTGTGCGGGTGTGGGAGTTAGTTGCTTTTAAAAAGATGTCGTTGTCATTCAGAGTAATAAAAGTGTGGCCCCCATCTTTGGGTGTGGGTTTTTACATGCACCTCTCATTTCAGTTAACTTTTTTAGAGCTGAGAAAAGCTGCTAGCTTACTTTCGGGAGACTTTGCTCGTTATTCATCTGTTTAGTCGCCTCAGAGGCACAAAAGCGGATCCGCGGCGTTATGAAAAATGGCCTGGGCGCGGAGAATGTCACAGTGGTCGGCGTATTATTTTAGCCGTCTTAAAAAAAAAAAAAAAACTCAGGGAAAGTTTGCTTTTGATGAATTCAATAAAAGAGAAGCTGCAACGGAAGAGATTTTCAGCTAAAATCATACAGCATGGGGCAGAGCTTAAAACAGCCAGATGGCCAAAGGTAGAGGGACCCTCTTGGTTTCAAAACCCAGATCTAGAATTCCGCCGGTTGAGCTTCTTAGCTTATTTAATCCCGCGTGTATCTTTATTTTTTTTTCAATTGATTTCCCCGCTCTTTTTTCCACCTCCCTTTTTGTCCCCCACCTCTCTCCCCACCCTAGAAGTTGCTGGAGAGACCTCGTCTTGGGATTTGCAGAAGTCATTTTTCAATTTCCCCTTTGATAAAAGAGTTAAACTTTTGAGCGCGGCGGCACCGAGCAAAGCTAACTGTGAAGGCGGTAGGCCCGCTCATTGAGGGCCATCTTCAGGATCTTAGTTCAAATGCCCCGGCCTTTGACGTCTCAGGGCAGCTAAGACTTTTGAATATAAGGGCTAACATGTTCATCCCACCGAGCCTCGCGCCCCTTCCCCACCCCCTGACACCACGGAAAGTCAGAAGAGTTTGGCTCACCCTTAAGCCTTGTACCCTTATAGATCCCTCCCCTGCGATCCCAACAGAGTATTGTATTCTCGGTAAATTTCTTAGGGGTGCCTTATAAGATTCTTAGGGGTCAGAACCACAGATTGGGGTCGTTCCATCCTGTCTTTGGGCGTGAAATTAATACGCATCCTTTTTGAGCCACATTCTTGGAGTCAGATGTTGGTTAAGCAGAGAAATAGAAGGTGAGGAGAAGGAGAAGTAATGAACGTTCATAACACCTAGAGCTCTTCCTTTCCAGATAGGCGGAAGGGCCTGAAGCCACCCAGGAGCTTATCCCTTATTATCAGCCCTAACAAAATTTAGTCAGGGCAACGAGTTTGGCCACCACCTCCGGGAAGGCCTCCGGATGGACTCCACCCTAGCCTGACTGCTGCTCTACCAGCCCGGGGAACTGGGTGTGGTGAAGGGGCGGGTTTTCCGAAGGATTTGGCGGTTGTGGATCCCACGGACCCAGGTCTAAGCTGGAGATACTCCCCCCCCCCCCCCATTGCAGGGGATTTGGGGACATGGGTGGGAAAGAAGACGGGATCCTGGAGAGCAAGGGTTAGCACTAGAGATGTATCGACTTCCTGGAGCCTGCCGCTCCAAGATAGGGAAGGCAATATCTGAACTGCCCCAGCCTTACCAAAACGGAGAGGCAACCCAAAGAAGGAGAACAGCGGGGCCTTTGACTCAAGCCGCTCCAAGTACCGGCTCTGCCGCTTCCTGGCTGAGGGACCCTGAACAAAGTCATTTAAACTACTCCAACTCTGTTTCCTCATCTCTGAAATGGGCACAAAAATAGAATCTGTCTCAAATGGTGTTTTTTGTTTGTTCGTTAGCTTCAAACAGGACTGTGAATGCAAAACGGGTATAGAAAGTGCACGCTAAATACTTATGTGTTGGTATTACTGCTGCTGTTTTTTACTATAAATGCTCACGTCAGTTTTGCCGTTGAGGGTATCTCAAAGCATAAGCTCCCAATAAGTGGTTCTCTAGACCCGTGCCCTCACTCTGTTGGCTCTGATGATCAAAAAATGTACAGTCTCGGACCCTTGGAGCCTGACAGAGACCTGGACGATCCCAGGATGGGACTAACTCTCCCCGCCCGCGTCAACCCGGCTGGGCGGGGGGGCGCTGGTCACCCCACTCCTTTTCCAGCGCAAGCTTCAGACCCGAGGTATCTGCGGGAAGACCTGAAGTAGCCCCAACCCTCTTCCCTTAAAGGTGCATGGACCCCAGAAAAAAGCCTCCAAAGCTGAGTTGGGGAAGATCTTTTGGGAAGAGACGATGCTTTTCTACCTTTTGGAAGTGTAGGAAAAATAACCTGAAGAAGGAACCGGAGAAAGATGCCAGGGAGACTGAGAGCATCAGCCCGGCACAGTCCAAGTTCACACCTCGGTTTTCCCGCTCAAGTATTTTTATTTTTCGCAGAGAATGCTGGGAGAAAACATCCTCCTCCTTTCCAGCCGACCTGCAAGGGGGGGATGGGTGGCGGCCCTTGAATGGAAGTCGCAGCCCTCAATGCTCCCGGACCCTGGAGGAAGGAGGCACGGCAGAGAACGCACGTCTGAATTACGCTATCAAAATCAGTGTCCCTTTCCTAGGAGCAAACACGGTAAAAACCCGCAAAATGTGGGGCTGGCCCGCATCAACCAGCGTTTAGTGGCACATAAACCCTTTGACCGCCGCTTGGAGTCCCCCACTTATTTGTGATGTTGGAAGTGTGGAAAAGTTGTTCCTTGGCTCCACCGCATCTGAGGAGCCAATGAGGACTAGACTTTCTGTCAATTTTTGTCTACCCTGGGTGTCTGGCTCCTCATACTCAAATTAGTGCACTGCCTGGTATTCCAGGTGCAGTGGTGCAGGTCCTTGGGGACCGGAAGTCCAAATCTGACCCGGGTTCTCAGATTCTTGCACCTTTGGGGGAAGCCGGACCCTCTGTGTAGTCACCACCTTCTCTTTGTTGACACCCCGCTGCTGCCAAGGCTCCTTCCCGCGCAGGTGACAGCATTTCCAGTCGCTGGTCACCTTGAATATTTTTACACCTTCAAAAATGGAAATAGGAGAGAGAGGAATAACCTGACAGAAGTCTGTGTCTTGGTCGTTTGTAAATGGGGGGGGGGGTATCGATTTGGTTTAACCTGAAGATTTCTGTAGTTGTAACTCAGAAATAAACTGCCGGTAGCTAATAGATATTTGTGGGAGTGGGGTGGGGTAGGGTGGCTTTAAAAAACTGTCCTAACAGACCCCTGACCTCCTGGGCTGAGCATTTCTTATGATTAATAAATGGGTTTTGCTTTGCACTTTACAATTATAATAAAACTATTGGGGACTCTTCCCACTTAAATAGGTGACCAGCTCAGACATGATGAATGATGGTCTGTCCAAAGCATTCATTTTCCCTTAGCTTTTATGACACCCCCTTCTAACAACTCAGCGGGCTGAAGTTTGCTCACAAATCCCACCTCCACCCCCAATACGACATCTCTCTTACTCTCTCCCTCTTAATTCTCACTTGTTTTTGGCTTTCTGGGTTGGTTCTGGCTTTCCGGGCAACTATCAATCGAAAGGAACTTGGACACAGGGTGGATGGCGTACCCGCCCGATGTGGAGCTTTCGCATTAATTGTCCCAATAAATTGAGATATAGTGAGCATAATGCAATGGAGCAATATGGTTATAGTCCACGTGTATGACTTAATTAAGCTATTTGCAGCTTGATGCTGCAAGTCAACGGGTGTGCAAGTGGATTAACAATTGCCCGCTCCCTTATCCTCAGGATGGCGCATAATTACTTTACTAGCGGTACATATCAATTTTTGATGATTGCGGAAGCCATGCTCGCTTCACCAAGAAGCCGCTTAATAACTCTCCGTTGTGTATTAAAAAAGTAGTGTTTGGAAATATTTCGAAGTCGCTCCCAACATTTTTATAGGTTCTGATCGTGGCCTTTAATGGGCCGCCGTTTTATTCCTGATATATATTTTATAAAGGGCCAAAGGCTAAACTACAAGTCCGTGCTCGGAGAGGGAATTGGGAGTCCGCTTCTGGCTTTCCACAGCGAATGCCTCGCGCGTGTTTGCTGGAAGCCGAGTTGGCTGAAGAGGCATAATGGACCTTTATAAAGGCAAAGGCTTGCAGCTGGGCAGCCACCTCTAAAATTGTCTCTCTTTGGCTCCTCTCTCTCTCTTTCTCCCTCTCCTTTTCCCTCTCTATCACACACACACACACACACACACACACACACACACACACACACACACACACACACTCGCACCTAGAGTTCCCTCTCCTTTTCCCTATCACACATACACACACACCTCTTTCTACTTAAGATAATCATGGGAGAGTGTGAGCTCTACCTCATTCCAGCACCCCCTTCTCACCTCCACAAACGACACTGTGTCCCAAAGGATGCATGCCCCTCATGGGCAAGGCTAAGGGAAGTAAGGAGTCTGGTGGCGCTGCGGGGTAGTGTGTACTAACACGAGATGATAAAATTTGCAAGAGAGCTAATAAAATTACCCAACCTGATGACAGAGACATTGACATTCTGAATTCCTGGGCTCCTTGCCCTTTGTTTAGAGTAAGATGGCGCCAAAGCTCCAACTCCCTTCCACCCGAGCCTGGGGATGGGTGGTGACCATGTGCATTTGTTCCATGTGATTTACTATTTGAATCTTAAGTCAAGGCTGGTCATTTGACCTCTCCGGATCGAATTAAATTCATCACCTATAATTTTATTAAAAAAGCCCTGTGGCCATCCATCATAATGAGAGCATGGGGAGTCAACATTTTCCAGGGAAATGTGTCAACTTCACGGACACATGGCACTTACGCTATCCCTTTTCTGTCCTGGGCTGAGCAGGCACACACCTGCAGTTACCTCTGAGCATAAAGGGTCAATGAAGCATCCAATGGATGGTGGTATTTGGGAGGAGTTCTTGCATGTCTAAGACCAAACCTGGGTGAGATGGTGCCCATCCCCCGATTTAAAGCAAGTTCTAAATGCGGCCCCTTCCTCTGGACTTAAGAGCTGGTTTACAAACTGTGCATCTATCCTCACTCTAAAGGAAATTTCATAAAATTCCAAAAGATGAAACCAAGATCAGAGCTGCTTTCCCTCATTCCTGATACGGTTGCTGTAAACCACTTTGAAATTATAGCATATCTCAGCCGCACTTCCATCTGAGTTTCCATGCTATTGCCTGCTAGTGGAATAAATGTAACAGCAGACTCATTAAAAAAATTTGACTGAAGAAATTTCTAGTGGTCCTTTAGACCCAAGTCAACATTGATTCCTAAAACTAAGGTTGCAGAGTCCCTGTTTTGAAGGTTTCCTGGTCAAAGTTGATTTGTTCTTGTACCTGAAGCAGGTGATGTTTCTGCAGAGACATCTGAATGACAGCGGGAGTGAAGGACAAATCTAATAAAGCCTAATAAAGCGTGAGCGTCAAAATGTCATTAAACTTACAAAGATGAGACTCAAAATCACCAAAAAGGTAAATGTCTTCATTAGTCTGATCTCTGAAGACTGTCGAACATTTCATTAATTTATAATTTATGATTGTTTGACAAATATTGAAAAGTATGTAAATATGAGCGGGATAATGTCTTTTCTGCGGGAGATGAGGAAATGACCCAAACTGTACGTGCCTGCAAGATTACACACAGGACCCAGCTCTCTGTTATCAAACTGTGCCGCCCCTTTAGCCAACATATTGTGCAAGTGACAAGTGAAATAGTGCAGATAAACCAATGGTTTAAAACGTAATAAAGACAACAGCCATTTGCATTTTTTACATTTTATTACAAAGGTAATTTACTATGACACATTTCTGAATGTAATTTATGAAAACATGTTAAAGCAATTACATCGTGTATACAGCCCTCAGAGCTACAAAATTCAGATAAATAATAATATTATAGATCTTTAGAGACTCACTATTGAAAACATATCATAAAGGGAACCTTTTATTTCAAAAATGGGTTGTACAGAAGAAAATGATGGCATCAAATTTTAAAATTAAGAATAAAATCTTGGAGAACAATAGAAAGTAAATGAATAATATGCTTTGCTGGAGTTACAAAATTAAATCTTCATGATGACAATTTGCTTATTTCACAGGGCTTCTTATTAACATATTTTTTTTCCTTCCTGGAGTCAATGTTAGGTGCAAAGTATTTAAGGCTTCTTGGGAGGGAGATACAAGAGGAATGCATGTTTCCTCTTTCAAACTTCTGAGCTCATTCCTTCTCTCCATTTCTCTTCCCCAAAGCACAGAACTGTACCAGCTTTGAAAAGTAACAGAGAAATCCATTCCCCGAAGGTCAGTATGTCTGAACTGATCCTTTGAGAAGGATCACCAGCCTGTCATAAGCTATCAACACAGGAGAAGATTCCGTTGGGGGAAAGGGAAAAAAAGTTTACAAAATAGAGCATGAAATAAAAATGAAGGACATTTCATTTCTCTCCCCACTCCCTAGACATTAATTTATTTTGTAATAACTCCATAATGTATTCTAAAATTGGGAATGCGTGATTAGATACTTTAGATTCAGCCTCCAACTATTTTTATCAACTTTTCTTTGATGGGGTGGAGGAATCTTCCTTCCTTTTGTATGCACAGGTACAACACCTTGTAAATGTTTAACTCTAAAAGCAAACCCTAAAGTAAATCTGAAATGGGCTCTTTTCCTGTCTATGGCGGGGGCATGCCCTGGGTTTATTCCACAACTTTGGGACTATCTCAAGGCCTGCTCTATGTTTGCTTGAAACATATAAGAATGTTACCTGCTATGAGTTACAGCCATAACTCCCCTACCAGACATATTAAAATCTCACCAACCTAAAGAAAAAGGCTCTTGACGCCACTCCAATTCAAATTTGTGGGTCACGTAATAATTGTTTCCTGGTCTTCTCTTTCAGTTGGGGTTCCTACTAGCCCACAGTAGTTGGCCTCCAAAGCTTCCCTTCCTTCGCCGTTCACACACCCAACACCCCCAAATGGATGCAGAGGAGCTGCGGCCCTTGAAGAGTGCCTATAGAGTCCCATCCAGCTATTAAGGTGGGGTCGTTGCCTAACGTGGTTTCAGTCGCCTCGAGAGCAGTGGGCAGGTGAGTACCCGCCTACGATCTTGTCTATCCTGCCTCCTGCTAGACATTTGGCATTAGAACTGACCACACCGCTAACGTTTCTACGACCTTCAAGTGAAGCTAGCGCTGCCGCTGTCCCACCAAAGATCCCTCGGGTTCACGTTGCTGGCGTACAAATCCTCAGCTCAGCGGGCCCAAACTTCGGGACCGATCCCTGACTGCTACACTATCATTTTCTCGGCGTGGGTCGCCATTCTACCCTGCTTTAGAACTGATTCTTACTTTAACACTGGGATTCATCACCCCTCCCACCCCCAACATCGATCCCTATCCCAGCCAAGGCTGGTGCCTAAGTTTGATAGCCCTTGGCCCTAGCCGGGTCTATGAGCCTCCCTCTACCTTGCCTCCTGAGCTGGAGCGGGCCAAGGAGGTGGGCTCTGGGTTGCTTTTAACCAGGGTTAAGTCAGTCCTCGGCTCCAGCCTTTGTCTCTCTTGGACTGTTTAGGGGCTGCATATGCTTTTGTGTTGCAAACAGCAAGCGGGGTCCCCAGGAGTCCCTGACCCCGTGCCTTGGCAGGAGCACGGTTTCCCTGGACAACTGTGACTAGGCGGGCTCCCGGAGATAGTCCTGCGCAGGCACGCTGCCACGCACACCAGCGCCAGCGCAAGACTTGCGTTTCCCCGCACACGTACAAAAAAAGTTCCTAAATACATACATACATACATACATACATACATACATACATACACTGATGGTGAACTACCTAAATGTGGACCAGATAAAGAGAGAAACATAATGAGGGAGAGGATCAATAAAGCGAGGGAAGGAGAAAAAATATATATACCTGCTGATGTGTCAACTTCAATGGGCAAATAATCTCTTAATAACAAATAAAACAATGAAAGGTCTGCATTGTTTTCTATTACGCTCTCCATAGAGACCCTGTTTATATCTGAATGGCCATGTTTTGATGACTTAGAGATACGCAAAAACAAACTTTCCCGCGGTGTTTTCCCCCCTTCTCCTCTGCTTGTCAAGCTTTTCTTTCCAAATAGTCAGATGATTTTAAAAAGAAGGCAAAGGAGAAGAAGAAAAAACCTCACCACCATCACCACCCAAGAAATGATAAATAGCGTCGCATAGTTAATCGCTGGAGGGCGCGTTTACCAATTCATAATCATTTATTCTTGGTGATGTATGGCTCTTACACTTAAATCTGAAAAGCTTCTATTTGAAGGTGTAAATAGCTTTTTTTTTTCGTTCCTGCAGTAAACCTTCCTGCATTAGCAGTGATTGATCTCATGTACAATTCGTCCCAGAGTGCTATTTTACAGGGGAACACTAGCTTTTGGAGATTAACTGGGGAGTCTGTTACATATTAATGAAGCCGGGAGATATACTAACGTTTTGGTAATTTAGTTATTTGTGTCTATAGCTATCGTCGTTATTTTCTTTTAGACCCCTGCGGTTGTTATCCATCGAATTAAAAAGTGGTCCTTAGAATTATTTTTTTTTCCACTGGCAACTAAACGCCATTTAATGTGAAAAACAAATGTTGACTTCTCTCTTGAAGGAAGTGTTTCTTGGCAAGACATCAAAGTGTTTTAAACTGTATTAGTGGGTTATGTTAGTTTTCTTACCCGGAGAAAGCACCAAAGTAATGACTAACGGGGGAAAAAAGAAAAAAAAGTCTCAGCCTGCCTCAAAAAAAAAATTATTTAATCTAGGAGAAGGGGATAAAGTTAAAACTCTAGGATTAAAGTGTTTTTGGCAAGAGGTTCCCCCAAAACATTTGGAAATCCAAACTTAAGGTTGGGTGTAGGGTTGGGGGAGAAGTAGAAGTTGCTCATTGATTTGCAACTTGATAATATCCCACCAAATGAGACATCACGTCATTAATGCCTGTATTCATGGAGAAAGACTTTGAGTGAATGCAATCCCAAATAAAACCCACATTCCACAAAGAAGTTGCTTCATGGCCCTGAATAAAATGGCATTGATTCTGTTTTCCTGTAGGATTTTTATGGGGAGAGAGTGTATCTAAAAAGCTCTGGCTTCCCACATAAGACCTGGGGGAGTGCCTCTGGGCAGGTAGCCTCTCTGGATACCCGGTTCTGGGGAGGATTCAGGACCACTGCTGATTGCAGGAGTAGGATGATGAGAGGAGAGAAGTGGTTGTGAAAAGCTGGCTTAACGTGCTGTGAGCACCTACATTTGGCTTGTGTAATAAAAGGTGGATAACCCATTTCCACTTCCACAGAGTCCGGGAACTGCCCGCTGAGGTCAGGAGAGGCCAGGAAGTGGTGTAACATCCTCTAGGGACACAACTGCTCCTGGGTCTTGACCATATGAATCTGAGCTCCAAAGCCCTTCTGATCCCTACCCTAGGCGGGATCCTTCTCCCGTCTCCCAAAATAGAGTCCCCTCTATATTCCCCTCCCCCAGCCAGTTACCATCCTCCTCCCAGAAAGCTAGGATATGGAACTCTAGACTGTGGGGGCCTTAGAGGCAGTGTTTGCTGTGAGGCCAGCTTCAAGAAGCAACAAACTTTCCAGGGCCTCAAAACACTGAAGCGGATGGCGCCAGTTGGCCGGGGCGCGCCCCTTTTGTTTTGGGGGGCGATTTATGTTCTTTATAAAAATGTGGTTGGGAAAAAATAGAAAGAGCCTTGAAAACGTTGTTACAATGAAAAAGGGACAAATTAGAAGACATTTTCCGTGATCAAAGGCGGGAGGGAGAGCGCGCATGGGCATTCACAAAGCTTGACTTATTCACTCCCCTCCTTTGCAAGCCGGGGCAACAAGCGTGTCCCCCATTGACAAGGCGCCCTATTCAGACTGCAGGTGCGAAGTGGGCCGGCGCGCCCGGCCACATTATGTCAAGGTTGTTGGAGATTAGTGTTCGGCCTTAATAACTAAAGCGCTTGATTTACATTGGAAAAAAGCCCCCTCAGCCGTGAAAACAAAATCGTTGAACGCGTGATCATTGCGAGGACGGCTGATATCCTAATACTCGCATTGTCCTAGGCTGGGCCCAGGCGAGCCCTGCCTCCTCAGCAAGGGCACGGCCTGGGTTGCTGGTCGTGCACCAGGTCCCCAGATTGGGGGGGGGGGGGGGGCTGGAAAAGTGATGGGTGGAGTTTTACTGGAGCCCAAGGAAGACAGAGTGGGGGCTTCCCTGAGAGTTCAGATCTGGGCTCTCAGCTTTGGCAAAGCCTGGGATAGGAGAATCGTAGGGGCTCCGGGGCCTGAGAACAGGCCCAATGGTAGTGTCTCAGGTTGAAAGCCCTCCAGCATTACTTTGAGGGAGAGCTGGGGGACTTGTGTTGAAGTGTCATGGGCAAGAACAATTTTACTCCCAGATGATCATCTGGGGGTGACTGGAGAGCTGAAGGAACTTACAAAGGACTAAGACACACCCACTGACAGGATGCCTTCAAGAGGCACGTTGCTTTCAAGCTAAAATCTCTTCTTCCAAGAAGAGCCCATTTCAGAGAAGTGCAGAACAACGTGCAGCCCCTGCTTCTATTTCTGTTGTGTTTTCCTTGTAATTGAAGGAGGCATCTACCTTGGCCTTGGTCCTGCTTCTTTCTGTGTGGGTATTTCAAGACAGATTCCGTTCCCTCATACATTATCTGTGCCTCTCATACATCCCCTCCCCTACTCATGAAAAGGGATCCAGGGAACAAGACAGCCATCTGTGATTGGAACCTAAGAACAGGAATTTCAATATGGATATGTATCCATTCTAACTGCAATATTTTTTTGTGGAAGTCAAGCTTCTTAAAGCAAGTTCCATAAGATCTGTCTTAGAAGAGAAGGTTTGGTGGGGACAAGGTGAGAAAGCTGCTAACTATTGTCTGGCCCTGAAAAGGTCGTAAGTCAGTGCCTTGGTAGCTGACCTATCAGGGGAAGGTATAAAGGCTTTATTCATGCAGTTGCTTCAATGTTCTCAGCTCTCACAAAAGTGTTTTTATGATTCAATTTTCTTACCTCTTTTCTTAATTAAAAAGCTGAACCATTAGAATAGCACCTGCATCGTGTCCTGACGGTGCCTGCATACTAATTCCAGAGTCTTTACAACCAGTAATTATAACATAAAATCAGAGATTGAATAAAACAGAAGGATTTTGCTCCCAAAGCCCTGCTAATCCCCTTTTAAAAGGGTCCGGTGAAATAATTCAGAACAGTATCCGGAAGTTGGATTACCGCTCCTTTTTTAACTTTTTACAATGAAATGATATTTCACAGCTAAAGGAAGCTCTGTTTTTCTACAACAGTTTTTTTTTTTTTAATTGGCAGGTTTTTTGAATGATAGAAAGCATTTGACTATGGATTCCTTGCTTACTAAATGCCCTGGCAGAAAATGTAGGGGAAATTTTTACAGCATGTTTGAAACACTTAAATTTTCTCAGGTGAAAGTTGCTGATGGAGAATTGCTTATGTGCATGATGCATTAGGCGACCTTCTTCATTTGTCTTAGAGAAAATAAATAAGCAAACCTTTCAGGGGCAGATGCCTATTATTCATGACTTAGAAATATGCACATTCCAGGCAAAACACTTTTCACTAATATGCTGGGTGCATCTTTTTAACACATACTGAGTACACTGATGAGTGCAAAAGCTAGAGACCTCCATTAAACCTTGAGCAAAACCTTGCAGTGGCTGAAGCCAAGGAGCTTGAAGAAAATGGAAGCATAAGAATTTTCTCCCCAGTTCTGGCAAGGAACACTATCTTCATCTGGCTAATCTGATGTTGCATGGGCCAGCTGTCAGCCACAAACAAGAAAAATCTGAGTCATCCTTCTGATACTTTGCATAAATCATCCGATAATATTGCTGGTGGGGTTTTTTACCCCTTCTTTTTGCCATTATTCTACAACTGCATGGTACAGCCAAAACCATAGAAATTTACCCAATTTTGGTTTCTTCCCTCTGCAAACATTTCCCAAGGCTGCCCGTTCATTATGAGGTTCAGAACCATGTACAGCCCTGCCTGACTTGTTTTGAATTGATCAATATTCTTGCCCTGCATGTTGGCTCATATAAAGTCTCACTGGAGCTAAAGAAGCCAAAAAAGCAAGACAAGTTTCAAATCCATCTCCCTGGTCATATTTACATTTGATTAACTTGCATCCTGAGGTAATTTTTTTCCTTCTCTTTTTTTCTATACAGCTGTTTTGGATGTTTGCAAGGCTACTGAAAGATTCAGAGGCAAACCCCAAGACCTCTCCTAATTGTCTAATGAGTTTCTTTTTCCTGAATGGCTTTGGGATCTGAACTTTATCAAGTTCCTAGAAAACTCTCAAACATTTTCCTCATTGAAGATATTTGGGCAAAAAAAAAGCATTGCTGTCCTGATGCCCAGACAGGAAGTTAGTGACAAATGGAACATGTTATTATGGTCACCTGATGATCAAGATGTTATTAATTTTCCCAGAATGAAAATTCAGTACAAGAAAACTATGATCATAAGAAAAGGTTCTGGGGCACCTGGGTGACTCAGTAGGTAGAGCACGCAACTCTTGATCTTGGGAATGTGAGTTTGAGTCCCACCTTGGGTGTAGAGATTACTTAAAAGTAAAAATCTTCAAAAAAAAATTTTTTTAAACCCTCTTCTGATGCATTCCTGGGGAAAATGTGCTTTTGTGTGACTTTTGCCCAAGTGCTCCATCCTGGGTCACCCTCGCCCCCACTCGCATATTCCCTCCCTTCACACCCAGGTCTTAAAAAACCCAACACCTACCTCACACTAGCATCAGACACTTATTACAAAAATAAATGAACCTTTGGGCATGGCAGGCCATACAGTTTACTGCAGTGCCAGTATCTTAACAAGTCATGGGGGTGTCATTAAGACGATTGGGTTTCCCCAGCTTGGACTCACACTGAAATAAACTGATTCCCTCTAATTTTTCTCGGGCATTTTAGAAAAAAATTACACCTCTATCCTGGTGCCCTGAGGCCCCAGGCTCTGGAACTCTCTGAGAACATTAACTCACAGGGTTTCAGAACACTCATCTAGCCTCGGGGCTGCCTGGAGAGGTACGCCTTGCTATGGAGCTTGAAGCCCCCCGCGAAACCACATTTTCTAGTAGGGTCTGGAGATCGGATTCCGGGAGGAACTAGGGGATGTGTCTGAAAGATGAAGTCGGAGTCCGTAAGTGATAATAACACTAACAACAAGCACTTAACATGTAAATGTAAAGCGTTTGAAGGATTATCTTATTTAACACTCGAAAGAAGTTTGTGAGGGAGATTAGTTTAAATTCTATTTTACCAGATGAGGGCCTTCCCCTTGTGGCCGCTTTTTTCACACCCCGCGTGAAACCACAAGGAGGTTTCATCACTTATCCAGAGGCAGAGGGCCATAGTTGGACAAGCCTGAGAGACTGGCTCCTAGCCGAAGGCTTCCCGCCACGCTGGAAGTTTGTACCTGGTGCTCTGACTCGAACCACAGGGGAGGAAGCGCTCGGTGGAAATCATTAGCAGGCTAAGATACCCCCAAATTGTCCTTGGAGTGGGAGGCGGGTAACCTACCCTCGGTGGGAGGCGGGTTACCCCCAGAGGACACGTGGCTTTGTCTCTAGGGTGAGGCCGGGCAAGGGCACTTGGGGACCAGTGAGATCAACCCTCCGCCAAAGGTTACACCATTCACTATTCGGCCAAAAAATAATGGTTTCTGGAAAGAAGCCTGAGGTCTCCTAGCGTCAGGGTCGCTGAAATGTCCCAGAGCACGACTAGCACTGGATACCAAGAGCAGCCATCCCTCCTCGCACTCTCTTCTCTCTCCACTCCCAGGAGTGGTTCGAGCCGAAATTCCCTGGTGCGCGCGCCGCACAACTCTACCCTGAGAGGGACGCGGAGGGCGGGTGAAAGGCCTGGCCTTGGGCTCTCTCTTTGCGCGAACGGAGCAAAGCGGTGACTTGGGGGCTCCTTCCTCCTAATTCCCACCTGCTCCCCAGCACAGTGACTGTCGGTGAAAGGGCTTTAATGAGTGCTCTCTCAGGGAGGCCGAATAGGGGAGACTGAAGCAGCAGTAGAAGAGGCCCCTCTAACTTGTCCCTGAGCCACAGAAGGGGGTCCTTTCCTGGAGAGGGACGGGAGGGGGCGCAAATCCCAGTACTAATATCCTATGGCCCTCCCACCCCGCCGTTCCCAGCGACTCAGACAGGTCTTGGCAGCCCCAGGGGCCTTCCCCTTGTGGCCGCTTTTTTCACACCCCGCGTCGCCCTCTTGCCTTTGCGTGCTGGGGTCCTTCCCCCAACTCTTTCAGGACTGCAGCCTTTGCCCCAAGAGCTGCTTCTCCAAGGTGTTCTCTAAGGCGACCTAGCACTCCAACCCCACCAGCTGTGTCCCCATCCCTAGCCGGACCCACCGAAACTAGTTGAAAGAGGCCAGGCGGCGGCCAGGGGTGGACGCGGCGCCTGCGCAGGAGGGGGGAGGGTGGGGCGAGGCGTCTCCGGAGCCCTCCAGGCGCAGCGAGCTCCCTGGTGGTGGTGGGAAGGCTCTGACGATTCAAGAGGTTCTGATACATCTGAAATAATTTCTCTAGTGGCAGGACCAAAAACGACTTCCGCACCCGACGCTAAAACCCACTTGGAGATCCCAGTCAGGCCCCGGGAAGAGTCCTTGTGGGCTGTGGCCGGTCCAACGGCCTGGTCTTCCGCAGCCCTCTTGAAGGGAGCCTTGGGTCTGAGCCTCCGCTACTCCAGGAGGGAGTGGGATCCAGCTAGGAAGACTCCTGCGGGCAACTTGCCCGAGGTACCCATCAGTGCTTAAGCACGGCTTGACGCCAGCTCACCCTTTTTTCTGTCCCAGTGTTTATTCCCGACAGCCATTAGGCTTTTGTCTGGCCAGTCAAAGGTGGTTTGGGAGAGGGTGCGCCTCCGTCGGAGCAGTGGGAAGGCTACCTTTCCAGAAGACGTTGAGAGCGTCGGTTTACTTTGGCCCCTTCTGTGATGTAAATTGGTTGATGAATGTCAGTGTTGCTGGGGTGAAATTGGGGGCGAGGGAGGCCTCCTTCACAATGGCCTCTTTAGTGGGTCCCTCCCTTTTGCTGCCCCAAACTACAAGGCTTCAGAGGTGTTTCTGTAAAACCGTGAGGGAAGTCAGGGAAAAGGACTGGAGGCTTCAGGAGGGCCCCAAATCTCTCCCTAGATGATGAAGCAATAACAGGACACTCGAATTCAAAAGAGGAAGGGAAACATCACAACATTTATTACCAAAGAAAATAGCAAAATGGAGCTCCATGTACACAATGCTCTTTGGAGGGAAAGAGAATCACAGATTTTAATTCATTTTTACATATTTACAGCAAGATTAAAGCCACAGCTTTCAACTATGTTTTTCATTGAACAATCACTTTCAATCAAATACAAAACAACTTTTTTTTTTCCCTTTCAGGTTAGTTCATAATTTAAGGATCTAAGGGGAGAGCTGATAAATCACAAACAGTGTGGATGAGGATGTACCAAATAGTCTAAGGTTTCAGTCAAGCTTTGTGTGTGTGTGTGTGTGTGTGTGTGTGTGAATTTATGATTACAAAACATTTGCCTGTCTGTATAATTCACATTCATTGCAATCATTACATTTTCCCATAAATTAGCGATATAAACAAACATATGGGGACCTCTAGTAAACAAATAAAAATCAATATAAGAGACAACATTTTGCAGCAACTATAATAACAGCATGGGTTACAGCTTGGGGAAACTTCTTTACAAATCATTTATTCAGCACACACAGAGTGGGGAGGCCAGTACATCCCTGTTTATTTAAACCACCTTTAAAACCACATTGGGAGGTTTGGGGAAAGCCAGACAGGGTGAAATTTTCTTTCCAGGGCACAATATTCAATGAAGAACTGCATATGCGGATGGGAGAGGAGGGTATTTGCATGCACTTTGGGGACACTATCTTGTAAACTGAACTTTCTGAACTCCAATTGCCAAGATTCTGAAGAAAACAGGAAATTATAAAAACATCTCTCCCTCAAGCCACTCTACTTTCTATTAATGGCAGAAAGGGCTTGCTGATTGTTTGCTGCTAGTGGAAAGAAACACACAATGGGTCTATTTTTAAGAGGATTGTCTTTGAAGGAGCAGGAAATATTAACAATTGGTTGGCTGCAGCCTTAGGTTCCAAGGATCCTTAGCAAGAATATTGGGAGTTAAGGAGTGCCCAAAGGAGGCTCATCCAAGTACCCCGCTTGGGACTGATGAGTGCAGGCCAGTACAGAGAGAAGCAAACACACAGTGTGTGCTTAGGGTATGTACCCTCTGCCTACACCTTCTCTGCACTCTTTCCCCATGTCCCAAAGCCAGTGCAAAGGGCGGCTCAACATCTGCGCACCTTCACAGATCTTGGACCTAACGTCTCTGTGTCGCTTTTGTTTTTTCCTTAGCAGGACTTAGTCCTAAAGTTATCATTTGGTGTAGCGTGCATGTATTTTTTTTAAAGAAGTTTGATTTTATCTCTTTAGAAACGGTTTGAAACTAACCGAGCAGAGGGAGTTTGACAGAGAGGAGAACAAATCGCTGACAAAGAACCTTTTACGTTTCATCAGCGTTGTTAGGACGACAAGCAGGAATGTCTCAGATAATAACTCCCACTTCAAAGATTTCTCAGCTCAATAGAAAGCGGACCATCCTTTTTATTCAACCACAAGGACTGGCACTAAAGAAGACTCTACTGTTTGATTTTTTTTTCACCGTGTTTATTTTTCCCCTATTCACTGGGGTACTTGGATAAAATAAACAACAAGACAATTAAGGGAACATGGACTTCTAACTTTCCTGCCATCTTCCCTATCCCCTTGGCCTTGGGCTCTTGAGTTCATGCCCAGCGCCAAAGTAGGCTTGAGGGGTATCCTAGGCCCCACGCTAGGGAGAAACAAGTGTGTGTGTGGGGGGGGGGAGGGGGCACTGCAAGACACTTCTGGGATGGAGGGGCAGAATGGGCTGTTCTGGGGGCCAGAGTGGAAATGTCCCAAAGGCACAGTCTAAACTCCTCAGACTCATCCAGAGCGCCCCCTCCACAAGTCCCTTTCAAATTCAGGGCTCCACCCTGCTCAAATTGCAGAGAGGCGCTTTGCACAAAACTGAGCTGGGGATGCTCATTTGTTAAGCTTCCGAGATCGCCCTAGAGTTATTTACTCTTGACCCTGGAGCTTCTTTGGGGCGCAGTCAAGATGTACGGAGTCCGGCTCCTCCCTTTCCTGAAAGCGTCCCTGGCACCAAAGCGACCCCTCCCCACAGGAGTGTGGGGTGAACCCCTAAACGCGGGCCAGGCTGGTCCCAAAGAGGAAGTATATACTGGAGAACGCAGTGACAGTATTAAATGGCGTGAAAGCAAAGGTCAGCGCAAATGTATCTTAATAGAGTGTCTGCAGTGAAGTGTGCCGCCTTTGAAGCGGCCGCTCCCCGCGCGCATTTCCATGGCGAGCCTAACGCGGCATGCTGATGCACCGTCAAACTCACACTTTCAACCCCAAAACCCGACTCTTTGAACAACCCGAGCTTGATTAGACCTTTCTCCTTTTCTTTCCCCTCTTACAAACCATTTCCTCGCCTTTAGAAACTCGCCATCAAACCCAAATGCGCCCTCTGATCACCGCAGAAAGCAGAAACAAAGGGGGCTGAGCGGCGATTCAAGCGGCCCTTTTCTTCCCTCACATTATTATCCATTTTTATTATGATCGGGAACAAGTGCCCATTCGCGTGGGTTTTGTTTACCGGAAATTAAATGAAAATGATTTAGTCCGCGTCAAACAAAAATATATACTTGTATACACAAGAAAAAAGGCCTGTTAGACGTAAATATTATGTCCTTAATGAAAAGCCTGGACGGGCTCCAGGCTCAGCCTTTCAGGATTTCAGTGCAACTTGCCCATTGCCATAGAAATCCTAACTTACCATGAAGATGCACCGTGGCGAAGAAACATTGCTTTGTGCGCGGACCCTTTGATGTCTCAGGCGCTAGATGCGGGCGCTCAGCTGCGTTGGGCGAGATTACCTTGCGAGCAACGCGGTGGACATCTGTAACAAGCAAATGAAAAATTAAAGGCTATTAGCGGCCGACCAAGCACTTTTATTTTATTTCACTATTTTGGATTGCAATGGAAGGCAAACCGGGGCCTAGAAACAGAAGAGAAAGAAATGAGTCCTATTTGGAGAGAGGAGAATGTTTAAACGTCACAAGAAGCAAGTTCTTCAGATGCCCTCTGCACCTTGGTGGTGGGGCGGGTGTTTCCTGATGGGAACGAGTTGTTTGCTGCAGACCGCCGGCCCTTGGCCAGGCGGCCTCTGGACTCTATTGTATGGGGGAGGTGGGTGGGGGAGGGGATTGCAGTACCACTTCCACAAGAATGGATTCGCTAAGGATATATTTGGAAGATTCTGGTTTTTATTAGAGGTAATTAAAACAATCCCACTACAGTTAGGACACCATTTATCTGAAGAAAGTGGGGCTGCAGGGCAGGAGTGAGAATTGTCTAATAGTGTCTGAAGAGAAGAGTGTAGAAGAAAACCCAGCAGACTGGACTTATTTGTTGGACAGTCTAGGGGGATCCCCTTAGGTAGGACTACCACAGCCCTACCTATGTCTAAATTCTTAAGAGATTGGGGTAGGGCAACCAAAGCTTTTTCACCCTTCTTTTTCTTTCTACCCTCCTCCCTCATGTTAGCAAGGATTTGGGAGCAGCCCCATCCTCCCTGCAGAGGGTGGTAGACTGGGAAACAGGCCCTGATTTCTCCCCTGCTTGGCAACAATTGCAACTTTCCTCTCCTCTGCCACCAACATCTGGTTCTTTATCTGGGGACCCGGTACCCAGCATATAGAATACACATTCAATCTAGATCCATTGGTGTTTACCTTTAAAACATTTATTATTAGAGTTCATCTCTCTTATCTACTCCCCACCACGTGCACGGCTTTTTAAAAATAAGACCAACAATTATGAGATTTTTTACAAAGATCATCACAGAATTGATGTAATTTATTCAGACACTGTTTCCTAGGCCAAATCCCTTCACTGTGGAGGCCTTGGCTCAGTGACGTCATTGGCCCACTCTGCACCCCCAGTGCCAAGCACCCACAATATTCCACAGGCAGCGCCTCTACAAGGGGGGGGGGAAGCTGTGGGGAGAGGGTGATTGGTCCTGGGAGTCTTCAGAGTATTGAATCCAAAAGCCCCTTAGCACTCTTCTGTCTGCATTTTCTGTTGTTAGGACTCCCACACAATCCCAGTATAAAATGTGTACGGGGCAGACAGACAGGCAGACAGATAAATATGTGTGCTTGGGCCAGTCCATGAGAGAGTGGCGTGTGATGCCCAGGGTAAGGTGCTTAAGCCCCTTTCCCTTTTATCTCCTTTGTATAAGTAGTTGGAAAATTTGGCTTCTGTGACTTGCACATTTTTGTTTCAAAGGATAGCTGGAGGGGGGAAATGTCAGGAGGCAAAAGTAGAAGGAAATAGGCAAGATAACTTAGGCACAGGAATTCCCTCTAACACCTTCTACGATTGGAGCTTTGGAGGAGCCTCCGAATGGGGGCTGGGAAGGGAGTAGGGGTGGCAACAGAGCCGCCCAGGCCTTGAGGAAAACATTTCTCATTCTGTGAACCAGGAGAGGACTGTGTGATCTTAATTTCACCACCTGCAGCTGCCAAGTTTGCACATAAACTCTTCTAATGTGTCTTTTTTTTCCTTCTCCCTGTGTCTTTCTGTACTTTCTCTACCCGAACACTGGGGTCATGCTCCCCAGTCATGAGGGCGTCTGTGTGGGTGGGTGGAGGGTGCTGGGTGTGATTGTAGAATAAATACGGGAACCATATTTATATTTTAAAGTAATGGACATTATATCAACACCTTAGACGAGCTCTAACAACCTTTAGGGGTTACCTTCCTTTCTCTCTCCCTCCCTTCCTTTCTTCCTTCCTCACCCTCTCTTCAAGCCTCAATAACCCCGCCTAGACTAGCAGTGAGTGTACCGGAAGCGGCAACCACAGCGGCAGCCCTAATACCGGCGGCGGCGGCGGCGGCGGCAGCGGCTGGGCCAGGTGGTGGCTGGGGGCTTGGGGGTGCGGCGGGGGCAGCTGCGGCGGGGCCCGCGCCCTGACACACGTACCATTCGCTCAGGTCGGCGCCACGCGCCACCACCGCCGCCGAGGAGGCCACCGGGGGCTCGCGGCCGAAGTCCGACGAGGGCGACACGAGGGCAGACTGCGTGGCCGAGTCGTAGCCAGAACTAGGCGGCGGCGGTGAGCGCCCGTGCACCTTCATGTGCTTACGCAGCGAGCTGGGGTGCGTGTAGCACTTGTCGCAGCCGCGCACTTTGCACGTGTATGGCTTGTCGCTCGTGTGCACGTGCGAGTGCTTCTTTCGGTCGCTGCTGTTGGCGAAGCGCCGCTCGCAGCCCTCGAACTCGCACCTGAAGGGCTTCTCCCCTGGTGGAGGCAACGCAGAGACATTAGTGTGCGTGGGTCGTGGCTCCGGCCGGGCCTCACCACCCTTCTCAATCTCTCTTTAATTTTTTGGAAAAGACCCACAGAAGATTTTCAAAAACCTCTTTCCTGTTGGCATCTCAGGACCAGCACCCCCTTCTCCCGCTCAGAACGCGCACCGAGCTTCCTGCGGCACGCCGCCACCCCTCCCCCTCTCCCGCCTGGGCTAGGGGGTGATGGGGGAGGGTACGGAGGAGGAGCGACAAAGACTCCATCTTAGTCGAGTTTCCATCCTGATCCACTCCGGTTGTTTTCCTCCAAATTTTCTCCACTCGGAGCCAAGAAGTACCTTTGCCCGAGAATAGAGTTGACTGAGGAGCTAGCTAGCATCGGCTCAATTTAAAGTTGCTGGTTCTAGCCAAACGTCTCTCTGCCACCACCACCCACACATACACACACACCCCACCCAGCGGTCCAACTCGCATACACCCCACCATGGCCCAAATTGTTTCCTAAAGTAGGTTTTGTGCAAACGCCAAGGCGATGGAATAATTTAAAGACGCGCAGCCGAAGCACACGGCATATGCATACTGTGGATTCGTGCTGCAGGGAAAGGTATTCTGAGCAATGATTCACTTCAGACGCTATTTTTACGGGAAATGGAGCCCCCTCCCCCTTCCCTTCTACCCCCTGAGGGCAAACATTTAGCAGCATTCTTCAAATCTTGCCTAAACCGTCCGGGATCCCTCCAGTTACGCGCGCCGGCAATAACATTTTATTACGCTGCTCCAGCGGCCTCCCGGAGACACTGCCGCGGGCAGCCGGCTCTCCCAGTCCGAAATGACTTGAGAGGTCGAATAGCCTCCCCAGACCACCCACGCCCGGCGGCCGGGCCTCGCAGGTCTGAGCTGAGAGGCGGGCGCTGCAGGGTATGCCCGGGCCAAGCGGGATCCGAGGCCTCTCCCATAATCGTACTCTTGAGCTCGGCGGCTTCCGGATGAGCGCAGCTGCTAAGATAAGACCAGGCCAGGAAGAAAAGCGGGCAGCCGGGGTAGACCCGCCTGGGGCTCGGATCCGCGGTGCGATGCCCTGTAGAGCCGCGGGAAGGCGCGAGCGCGCGTTAGGGTGGAAAAATATTCGCCGAGGACCGAGCCCCAATCCCGGAGCTCACCCGCTGCTGGATTCGCTGGAATGTAGGGGTGGAAAGGACCTCGAGAACCTGGAAGCCCAGGTTCTTCCTGGAGCTGCAGATGCTGTGGAAAGGTGGGGAGGAAGTGTCTAGGCGTCTTAAACAAATGGATGCCACTGGGCGCCCTAGGTTGAGAGAAAGGCTACCAAGCGTCTGGCTAAGAAAGAGATGCATGGCTGGAGGACTGTTGCCTTTGTGGTCGCTTCTCCCGCCGCTTCCAGGAAAGACGGGTGCTTTGGGGCAGGTTTGAACAAACAAAGCCCCTAGTCCTGCGCCGGGCTGAAGCTCAGGCGGAGTCAAAGGTTTGCGCACAACCCTCGCCTCGGTGCGGCTGCGGATTGTGAGCCCAGGGTTCTGGCACCGACCGGTCGCTGCGTCCTAACCCTGCAGGAGTACTGCTAGTACAGTGGAACACTGGGCGGTGCTGGCATCTGCCATTTCTCGGCACATTGGTACCAGTTTATTAAAAACAAAAACGAGAAAGATGCAGAATACATCAGTGTCCCTATTTGCCCCTTGTTTTCTCCCCTCTGATCCCTTTTGGCATCTGCAAAACTAAAACTTTTCTTTCTCCCTTCCTTCTTTTCTTTCTAAAATCACTTACAAGAATCAAGCAATTCAGGGCCTGCAAAAGAAAACAAGATTCGCTGAGAACACAGAGGAGGTATAGAATTTAAGGTTGATTGCCCCCCCCAAATATTCCCCCCCACACTTATTCCATTTGCAAGCACCTCGTTGGACATTCACGTAAAACAGAAACAATGATTTCATCCCAGATGAGGAGCAGAGGGAAAAAGCAGGGCACTGAACGTAATTCGGGCAGCCTGGAAGTTCGGAGGCCCCAGGGATGCCAGGTGAGGCCGCCCCCCTCCCCCGCGCCCTCCCGGCCTCTCCCCAGCTGCAGGAGGCTCCCTGGACCCCTTGTCTAACATCGCACCCCCACTCCCACCCCCAATACACTGCCTCCCGCCCCCGCCCTCCCCATCAGGTCCCGGCGCGGCGCCCTGGGTGGGTGGGTGGACGCGGAGAGGCAGGGTTGGGCCAGGACCCTGCAGCCCTTCCGGAGAGGCCCGAGCCTGGGGCTAAGTCTTGAAAGGCCGGGAGTCTCCTCCCAGAGGCTCAGCAGCCGGGAGAGGCCTCCTCCCAGGCCCTGAGCCAAACCCGCCTGACAAAGTTCGGAAGCAGCGGCTCAGTTCCGCTAGCGCCATTTTCTCGCACTTGTGGCTGGGCCAGGTTACCAAGCATCTGTGTCCAGGCGCAGACTGTTCTCTACCTTGGATCCCCAGCCCTGCCTCTCTCTATAGACTGACTGGGAAGGTGGGGCGCTCCCCCAGCTGAGGGCCCCGGGAAGGGGGGCAGGCGGCGGGGTCCGGCTGGAGCGCGGCGGCTGGCCTGCGTCTCCCTCGCGGCGGCACCATTGTTCCGGGATTGCTGTGACCGCCACAAAGTGAAACCTTTCGGCATGGGCTTGGGGCAGCTGTCTCCGAAGCCAGGCCTGGGATTCAGATCCGGAGAATCTCAAATCCTGGGAAATCAGCTCCTATTCGCCGCTTCCGCGACTCGAGGAAATGAAACGCCATTAATATTTGAAAAGGCAATTATTTTCCTGTTGAATCGAGAACTGTCTTCATGAATAATTTGTAGTGAGGTCTATTGCCATTTGAGAAGCATTTTTTTTTGGTTTCTCTTTCTCTCTCTCTCTCTTTTTTCATTACTTAGGAGGGGGGTTTGAAGGAAACGCCGGAGCAGGCGAGGCTCAGTAGATTTTTTTTTTTTTTTTTTTGACTCCAGCGATAATGAATCAGGACTGCCAGTGGAAAGGACGCACTTAGAATTCTGTCCTGAATAGACGCAAACCTGAGCCAGCCCGGGCGCACTGAACTTGCTTCTCTGCTGTAGGTCGATTGCACTAAGAATTTAACCATTTTCTGCTTCATGGACTTCAAACAGTAGGCCGGCAAAGAGCAGTAAAAGTTTGTTTGTTTAAAAAACCCCTGTCATTAAAAATGAGTTCCTTCTCTGGCTCAGGACTGCGCGTCTATCTTCGCAGTACGGGCCGTCAGCTCCTGGAGTAGCGAGCCTGTGGGAGGTGATCAGGGCCTCACTTGTCCTCCCCTCCCCTGGGATAAAACTCGGAGGGCGGGAAAGGGGAACAAATGCTTGCGTGGGTGTGTGGGGGGGTGTATTGGAAGCAGTTCGGGAAAACTGTACATTTCTAGATATGCTATGGAAAGAAAGTAGGGGAGTAGGAGTGAACTTTTGGTCTGGACTCTGCCTGTGCCAGTGTCATGGCCAGGGACCTTTCCCGAGATTGCAAGGTTTGAGGGAGAAACCGGGATTTGCAAATTTCTTTCCCCAGCAGTGCCAGCCCGGGGGAATCCTTTGACTAATACTTGTCGATATTTCTACCAATAATAGAGGTAAGGGAGAGCTCCAAGAGAGTAAGAGAAGTGAGGAACCAAGCTGGAACTTATTTCATCCTCTTCTCTCCCCACTAGTCCCCTTCTCCTACCCCCAAAATAGAGGAGGGGAGATGTTGACTTCTTAAACTTCCAGGGAGTCTGGGTGTGGAAACCCTAGCTAGGGAGAGTACAACGTTGGCTGCTAAACTAATTAATGTAACTTCACAGGCTGTTCTGGGAAGTGTGAAAACTTTCTCCTTGCAATTGCATTAATTAGAGATGCTTCTGGCCAGAGGAGTTCAACTTTGCATGCTCTTGAGCAGGCTCCTTTTCTTTCTGTTAACTAGAACTAACAGATGTGGTTGACACATGTCCCCATTTCACTTAACAGCTCGGTAAATGACATTTAAGGCAGATGAGTCTCCTTGGGTCTCTGCTAAAGCAAAAGGGTTTGTCAAACGTCCAAAGTGTCAGGTCACCAAGGCTCCAAAATGGGGGCGAAGTTAGCCCATGAGACCCTAAATCCTAAAGGCACCAAGGGCCTCATGACCCCTCAGTGCAGGTGGTGGTCAGGTTATCAAGCCCACCCCACCAAAGAGTTCTTTCAACAGGATTCCAAAAGGATCAGGAAAATCAAATTGGTTCTGTCTTTATGACTTTGGGGGAACAGTGCCATTTTAAAAACCTGAAAATCAAACTTGAATCAGGGAACACACATTTACACACAGAGACCCAAGCGCGTTCACACTCGCCCCCTCCTCAAGAGCAAAAATCCCGCACTATCCTCCCCACACACAGCCTCAGGAAACTTCTGTGATTCTAATAGAAGGGCATAATTAATATTTTATGGACTTGGCTCATGGAAACACCAAGATATCCCCCCTCCTCCCAGATGGAACTTGAGGAAATCCAGCCCCCAGGGCCCAGAAGAGGCCGCCTTCTTCCCCAGAGGGTCCGCACAAGACAGACAGTGCCGAATACTGACCTGTGTGAGTTCTTTTGTGTATTTTGAGATTTTCTGATCTAGCAAAGACCTTCCCACACCCCGGGAAAGGACAGGGGAAGGGCTTCTCGCCCGTGTGCACGCGGATGTGATTTACAAGTTTGTATTTGGCTTTAAAGGGCTTGCCCTGGCGCGGACACTCCTCCCAGAAGCAGATGTGGTTGGCCTGCTCCGGGCCGCCGACGTGTTCCACGGTGACGTGCGTGACCAGCTCGTGCATGGTGCTGAAAGTTTTGGAGCAGAGGCGCGGGGCCGCGGGGCTATCCGCTGCCAGCCACTTGCAGATGAGCTCCTGTTTGATCGGCTGGCGCATGTAGCGGAAGAAGGCGCCGGGACCGTGGGGAGCGGCGAGGTTCACGGTCAGGTTCATGCCCCCGTAGCTATGCAGGGCCGCGGCAGCTGCCAGGGCGTCGCTGCGGGCCACCGGCCCCGGCGCAAAGGGTTCGGGTCGCGCGTACATGTCTCCAGGGAACCCCAGACGCAGGAGTCCATTCAAAGTGCTGCTGGGGGAGGCCTGGGGCGGCTGCTCTTGAAGGCCCGGGAACACCGAGGGGCTGGAGGCGGCAGCAAGCTGGGGGCCATGGTGTCCGGAGCTGCTACCTGTTGTTGAGACAAATAGCGCGCGTGAGAACGGGCGGCGTGGGCTGAGCATTCCACCAGGCCCCGGGGGGCAGGCCCAGCCCAGCCACACTACGGCCTCTGCCGTCAGCACCGGGACCGGGAGCCAGACAGAGGCGGCTGCGAACCGAGTGGACAGCGAGAGGCCCAGCGCCTCCGCTGAGTACCGGCTGGGCGGCAGTTTGGTAGAAACCCCTGCCTCTCCATGAGCGGGAGAAGGATGGAGGCTGCGGGGCAGGTGGAAAGGGCAGGAGGGTGCGCAGTGCTGAGTTTGTGGGTTTCTGGGGGGCTCTGGGCTCTGCTCCAGAAGGGTCCGACCTGCGCCCCAAGCGTGCTTTGGCAGCCAACTCCCTGGGAAGATCGGGGTCGTGGAGCCCTGCGGGGGAATGGAGGTGAGGCAAATGGTAATGTTTTAAGCGGTGGTGGTGCGGAAGCGTCCGGGTCATATATACTAATTTCAGTGCCCAGCTCGGCTGGGAGAGCGCGGCCTGCTGCATCCCGTCCCGGGCTCCCCAGAGCTCCCTTAGGTCAGGCCGTTCACACCAGTCACCTGACAGCGGGGAGGGGAAAGAACACCACAAAAAACTTATGCAAAGTTTTTTTTTTCTCCCCTCAAGTTTCGGGTTGTGTCCCCCCCGCCCCACACACCTCGGTCTTTAATGCCTACTTGAAATCCCGTACACTACAGAGGTAGCAGCGGGACGCGAGAGGAAGTGAATAGAGATTCGGGGCCGCGGCCCGGGCCCGCGGAGAGGAACAATCACCTAGGTCGCCTGTTGGCCCGCAGCCCAGCCCGACGTCAGCAATGACAGGTCCCGCCGCACGCGGACACACACACACACACACTCTCTCTCTCTCTCTCTCTCTCTCTCCTTCCTCCCTCCCTCCCTCTCCTGCTCCCGCGCCACTCCACCTCACCGCACCCTACCCCCAGCAGTTCTTGCTTCTACTGCTCATGCGCTCTGACCCGGGCACGGATTCTTTTCTCTCCTCTTGAGCCCCCTCCCCCTCCTTTCTCGAAAGCTGAGTAGATCTGCTCTGCCTCACTGCTCCTGGAAGTGAGCGGGGCCGGGTTATGCCTTCTTTCACCACGACTTTAGGGAGGGGGTGTTGCACTGTACGTAAAGTACTCGGGTTATTAGACGGGCAGATCCAGCCCGACCGGGGCTGAAGGGCACCACAGGACTCGCGGGGATTGGAAGCCTGCTTCATCAGTTTGTCCCAGGAGCCGGAGGAGGCGGGGGCCTGTTTTCAGGGACTGCAGACTATGCGACCGTGAGCGGAGGAACTCCTAGCCTAGCAGCCCTTGAGCTTTATTTTCTCGCTTTCGCCGAAATTTCTTGTGTCCTTCGTTTCTCTCTCTCATTTCCTTAGATTCTTTATTCTTCCCTCCCCTTTCCCCCCTCCCCACTCTATTCTTTCCACTTGGCCTTGCCACCCCCTCCCAAGTGCCAGCCGAGCTCGGAGACCCCGTGAACCCAAGAATCCCGCCCAGACCCGAGCCAGAGCGCGCCTGAGGCAGTGATGACCTGGGAGAGGCTGGCCTCGAACCCACGCTACCCTCCCAATAGGGGCTAAGAATCCTCTCCACCACAAATCCCTTCGCCTCGCGGGCTGGCTGGCCAAAGAAACAAAGGCGAGGGGCATGCTGCAAGAAGAAATAGGTCCTCCCTCACCCCCAGAGTCTCCCCGAGTCAGTTTGCGGTCTTGAGCTCTGGACCCTGCCGCCAAATGAAGCCTCTGGGAAAGGACCTTGGGATCACTTCCACTTTCAGCTCCCACCACTTGTTGCCTGGGGCCGAAGACTCTGCCCCTCCCCTCCCCTCGCTAGCCTTCAGGGCTCTGGGAAGAGTGGACGACAAGTTCCCCCGCCCAGGCTGTGCAAGGGACTGCGGGACCCACGGCCTGCTCTCACGCGACGCCCTCCCGAGCTGAGGATCCGCCGTTTTGGGGTGGGGTCGGCCGGCGGGAAAATAAAACGAAAACAAAAAACAAAAAACAAAAAAACCTTTCCGTTTTGGCCTAGCTTAGTACTGCTTGAACATGGGGGAGTGTCCTTTGTTTGCTCCGCGGACTGGCTAGGGCCGGCTGCAGAGCTTGGCGATTTAAAGGGCTGCTCGCCCTGACGCCTGCCTTGCTCTCTGTAGCCAAAAATGCCAACTTAAGTACTTGGGCCTCCCTAGCGGCCAAAGAAAGCGACTCCAAAGCAAAGAAATGCTTCTTTGCTTGGATTTTTAAGAGAAGTTTTAAGGATTGAGTAAAAGACCCTGTATCCCTAGCAGAGGTGAGAAGTTTGGACAGATTGCAAGGAAGTCTGACTGAGTTGATTAAGCTGCCCCACTCATCCCCAGCATCAAGAACTTTTCTTATACATTTCCTAGTCAGTAAAAGGGGGTTTCTTTTAAATTTTTAAAAATAATTAACTTATTTATCATGGTTGGCAGATTCTTTGAGACTGTCTTCATTTAATGCTTTGTTCCCTGCTCAGGCCGCATTTTAGCGAGGGATTAACTTCCACAATTTTCCTGGCTTTGACAAGTCCAGGTGTTTCTGCTCCTCTGGCTGGCCGGAAGAGCTTAAGCAAACAACCAATAGATGCTGTGTTAGCATTAAAAAAAAAAAAAAAAAGGAAGGAAGGAAGGAAGGAAGGAAGGAAAGAAGAGAAAGAAGAAAGAAAGAAAGAAAGAAAGAAAGAAAGAAAGAAAGAAAGAAAGAGAGAGAGAAGGGAAGAGAAGAGTAAGTTGAAGGAGTGCTTTTGACAGCCAAATCCCTTCTGCTCTAGAAACCAAGGACTTCTACTTAGTGTTGAGACAAGACTTTGAGGATTTGTCTCCTTCCTGGATTTTACCTTCTCCCATACTCTCATCTTCTGGAATTTACCCTTCTGCTCATAGAAGCCTCCTCTCCTGTCCCCTGCCCTGTTTTCCCTTCCTCAAAGTGATGGTCATGTTGGGTCTCAGAGTGGTCAGGGCTCCCCCCAACTCAGGTGTGTGTTGAATGTTGCAGTTGTCTAGGCAAGTCTGGGCTGAACACGTGAAGGCCTCCTAAAGACAAATGAACAAACAAACACAAACCCCAAAAAAACAAAAACAAAACCAGAAAAACAACCCTCCAACCCAAAAGGAGTGTGTCCCTACCTGGGATCCCTTGCCCAGCTGTTTCTCCTAACCATCTCTCAACATAGAGCTTAGTCAACTCCTCCGGTAGCGTTCAGGGCTAAGAGCAGGGATACTTCTGCAGTAGTCCAGCAATAAAAATATTTTCCTTCCCGCATGAACCTCCGTGATCTACAACCTACTGTTTAGGATGTTTGTCAAACCCATCATCCACTTTTGCTTTCATTAAATCTCTGATTTGCACAAAAATGGATCCCTTAATATAAACACTGTGACCACACCTGCATCAAAAGCTTTGAATAACAGCATAAAACATGGGTATTTAGGTTGTTTTAGTGTAGGGACCCTTTTGGAAGCCTTGTGATGCCAGTGAACTCTAATAGTCCTGTTTTTGTTAACAACACGTGTGTTAGAAAAAAACCTGTAACTTTCCATTAGAACATGGTGAAAATAAAGATGCAATTTTCCCCTTCCAAGTTTGTGGATTCCTGAGTTCTAAGCACTGTAGATTCTGGGGATAAGAAGCAGAGGTTTTATACTTGTAGAGTGTTAGTATGCAGCATACTCATACTAACTTTACCCTTGCAAAACTTTGGACATGTGTGTGGCTTTTTGTGCCAACAGTGAAAGGGCAGATATATCTGATTCAGCCAAATGCACGGACAGTAACCTGGCCCCATGGAACTCCTTCCCAGATGCAGCATTCTCTTGAAGTACTAAAAACATATGGACCCATCCTGGGTAGATGCTTCTTGAGTAGCCAGGGGTTACTTGACCTGCAGGTCACTAATCCTTACAAGTTCCTTGGAGCCACATGGTTTGCACGTTAGCTAAACACAGAAATGGGGCCAGGAATTCTCCCAGAGGGACATTTTCCCAGGGACAGAGACAGGGAGAAAAAAAAAAAAAAATCCATTTATCCACTAACATTTATAGACAGGGAACTCTGGGTAATTACATAAGGATCTTCAAGGCATAGCTCTGAAATAAGGCCCAAAGCAGTATCCAGCTAACCGTAGATGACAGGTGGGGCACTGATGGCAGGGAGGCATATTTTAGTTTTCAGAGCTGTTTCTTTGGAGTCTTCCAGTGCCAGGTAGGAAAGAGACCAGATTTCATTGACTTGATAGGGCAGGCTGAGGAGTGGTGTTCCTCTCTTTCAGAAAGTTATCTCATCACCCTGACTCCCAATACCAAATGCTCAGCTGGAGCATTCTATTTCTTTTCTTTTCTTTTTTAAAGATTTTATTTACTCGACAGAGAGAGAGACAGAACACAAGCTGGGGGAGCAGCAGGCAGAAGGAGAGGGAGAAGCAGGCTCCCCAGAGCAAGGAGCCCAATGTGGGGCTGGATCCCAGGACCCTGGGATCATGACCTGAGCCGAAGGCAGCCGCCTAACCAGTTGAGCCGAGCCACCCAGGAAGGCAGCCGCCTAACCAGTTGAGCCGAGCCACCCAGGTGCCCCAGGAGCATTCTATTTCTAACCGTGCTGGGGGTTACAGCATTGTTGAGTTTACTTTCCTGCTTGATTTGCAGAAAAAAAGAGACTCATTCTGCAGCTCAGAGATCTTCAGCAGAAGGCAAAGATGCACTAGAGGCTTTTGTAGGGGCCTGTTTGGAACAAGTTTCACCACCAGGCACCAAACATCCATCCAGTGCCCCAAATCCTGCCCTAAGCACCTTTGTTCACCTCAGCCTGGTCAAAGCAACAGCAGATACTAAAGTGATTTTTAGTCCTGTTCCATAGAAATAGGACATTTGGTGGCCCTACAATCTGCCAGAGCTCCTCCCATTACTGGCTCCAATAGGGGAATGTCTGACCTCTCTCCTTTGGAGGGAAAGAAATAGGGGAGGTTTCAGATCAATAGCTGGGCTATTTTTCCACTTTGATATTTTAAGAAATGCTAAACGGTGATTATCCGTTGCAGGTTATGTTCAGAGCAGGATCCCAGGAGCTAAGGGCCACTGCACAGAGCCTGGCCAAGAACAAGCCTTGTTTGAATGTTCTGCATCTAGATCTGCTGTCATTTGTTCAGTCCCTTCTTCCCTGTTTCTAGCCAGGTTACCACCCAAAACAAGGGACAAGTCTCTTTATAGGCTATTCACAGACAGACTTTAGATTCCTGAAGTTAAAGGTTGTCTCTAGTCTTACAAAAAAATAAATAAATAACTTAAGCCCCAGGAGCCCACCGTACGCCCTAGCCCAAATTGTACAAAGGAGATGAGATCTAGGATTTTGGAGATAAAGGAAGCTATTCCTGTCCTCTGCTATGGAAGTTTGAGCTTTAATCATCATTAATGGAACTGAGTATGGAAGAAAATATACTTGGATAAAATTTAATTTCTAAACAAAGTTTCTGCTAAATATCTTTTGACAAAAGATTAAGAAACATGGTCAAAGGATCTTCCAGAATAGCACTGAGGAATTAAAACAACTGAATTTACATAATAAGCACATCCCTCTTGAGAATTCTGCCATCAAATTATTCCAAAATAATAGAAGAAAGCCATTTCCTGAGTTGTCCATTTAACTTTTGTTAAGAAGGTTGCTTTTCCTTTCAACAAGGGAATACCTTGGAGGCAACCATCAGCTGGTGGTGTAGTTGAATGAAATGAGGGAAACTAGAAGCGCCTGGAAGGGAAAACACCCAACCCTAAATCATATGCTTATTCTAAATGGAATATTAAATTAAATTCTTCACAATGAAGGTATTCCTGACAGAGCGGCTGTCAGTCACTCCCTGTTCAGACACCACATTGTGGGAACGTAGTTGCCGCCACATTGCAGAAGGCTGGTGTCCCTGGTCAAGATGATGCATATCATGTAAACCCCATCACCGAGATCAAAGTCTGCTCCTTTCATGGAAGCCAATACATGTCAAACCTCATTCCAATCAAATCGTCTGGAAATGAATTCAAGATGAATATGTCATAGAATAATGTGACAGTGGAACTACAGAAGGTCAGGGGTTGTTGTTTCAATGAGAGAGTCGTCAAATATTAATTCTAGAATGTCCAGATGAGTAGGCATTGAGGGGGATTAGCTGGCTGCTGGTGGGACGTTGTGTTGCTGATTTGTGTGCAAATGCATCAAACACCAAGGTGTTGTTCTCAGTTTCATTGGAACTCAAGAAACACCTCCAAGCTCACAACCCAACATAACCAAAAGACAAAACAAAATTCCCCACTTAAAAAAATAACTTCAGCAAACCAATATTCAAAAGAGGATTTTAACTTACTGGACTCTTTCAGGGAGTTTCGGTAAAGCCGTAATCTTTTCCTCATCACCAAGGAAGTCTTGTATCTCATTTTCTGACTTTGAACCTGTTTGGGAAGAAAAGAGGGACAGTCACTAGTTAAACAATGTTATACATGTTTGTATGGCAAGATTGTGTGGCCTGAATGTATCAGTGCTGGTCTGAAGAGTCTTTCAGTCTTTCTTAGACTATTTTCAAATTTAAAAGGGTAAGAAAAGGATTCTGCTGGGAATTACCCATATTTATTGCAAAATGATATATCCTTTGTGATAAAAAATATTAAAAATCATTTCCCTACTAGATTTTTTTTTTGGTGTAACTCATTTGTTGATTTCCCTTATAGGTAGAATTTAAGCACCAGTCAGCATTCAAACACCTCTAACTTCTAGAATTTGAATTAATTGTATGAGAAATTCCCATTATTTTCTTTAAGTCTTCTGAGTTTAGTGAAATGTAATGGGGAGGGCTGGGTGTCCTCTGGGACGTTGGCAGGTTAAAAATTGAGGTACAAGTATTGGAATTGAGAAGAGAGAAATTTCTTTGTAAATTTGTAGATCTTGCCCACAGTGGTATGGAACCGGCATATGGCTTTCACCCCCAAACCCATTTGGAAATCATCATTGATTGATTTTTTTAAGTTAATATAAAATTCATCAGAATAGAAAAAAAAGAATAAACTATCATCTGGTCCTAGTTGTCTCCATTGCTTAGTTAAGAATGTCAGAAATACCTTCAAACCCCCTTTTATATTTGCATTCCTTATCAAATTCACTTTGTGGATAATGCTACCAAGCCTTTGGCCATCTTAAAGCCTGAAACCCATCCTGGGGACCTTTGCATCTGTCAGGCAACACTAAAGACAGTGCAACAGCCAAGCAGAGGCGATCCACCCAGCCCCAACCCTCGATTTGGCCTAGAAAGACAAACAGTCATTGAAAAGGTCTCAGGCTGGACAAACACAGCACGCCCTCTGTCAATGAGGACGTCTGCCTGTCTTGACACTCCAGCCCACAGAACAAGCGATTGTTTAACTTGTTGAACCACAGACCAAATCCAAATGGGGCTCCGCTATCTCAAAGGCCTTCCAATTCTCTATGCTCAAAGATCTCTTTCTCTCTCCCTCAACCCCCAATCTGGGCTTAATGTGTTTTCACCCTTCCCTCTCCATTCTTTTCTAGGTCTAAGCCTGAGGGGGGGGTGGGGGATAGACTCACCTTTTCCCAGAGGGTTTTATTTATTTTCAATTCTTTCTAACCAAAAGGCTTCTGTCCCCAAAAGTAATAAGCTCCTTCCTGCACAAATCAGGAAAGAAAGGAGGCCCAACTTTACATTCCTACAGAAAGGTGGCATGCTGGGCATCCTCGCTCTGAAATTTCCTCATGGCAGGATGTCTGGCACGGGAAAAGTCCTGGTTGGTTGGAACTAATAGAATTTACTTTTTGCCTCAGAGGGAAATGGGTGTGAGTTTCCCTAGAGAGGCCTGTCCACTACAATGCTGCCCAAGTTCCCCCCCCCCCCCAAGAGGCCTGGGTCACTTCTTCCCCCAGATCCTGCATTACCAACCTACAGGCATGCCAACAAATGCAGAGACTGGACTTCGGGCAGGCAACTGGCACTGTAAGCTTCTCTGTAGTAGCTCCGTTACCGGACTGGTGAAGGGAACCAAAGTAAAAATCTTCTCCTTTGGTTCAAACTCTGAGTCCAATTAGCAAGCCAGTTATCTCACTGAAGGTGGGGTTAAAGAATATGGGGGCAATCCCTGGGACCCTGGACCTGAGATCCCCACCAACCCAGGGATATAACAGCTCTGAAAATGCTTGGCGAGGTTTCCCTCAAATGACTGCTTCTGATTTGTCTCCCCAAACTCCCGCGGCCACTTAATCTGGAGTCAGGAGCACAACCTGGAGACTTACTGGAATCTACCTTCCTCCTCACACCTTGAGAAGAGGAAAGGGTGCCAGCCAAGGGGCGGTAATTGATCTTTCTTGAGGAGAGACAAGCAGGTGGGCCCGTGGGTACGCGCATAAAGCACCGTTTTATTTTGGGGAAACACCAAGGTTGTACGTTGTGGGGTCTCCCGAGAGGGCTTAGGCCTGCCCAAGGTCAGAGGTCACCTACAGCCCGCTTCCCAAGCCAGAGATTTCAGTCCGGGAGCCATCACCGCTGCTCCACACTGATTAACCCGCAGGCGCTCAGGCAAAGGGATGCCGGCCTCTCAGCCACAGCGCAGCGGGGCGGGTGCAGAGCAGGGGCCCTTCCGCCTGTCTGGGAGCTCTCAAGCAAAAACCTAAAAGGCGCCCGGCTTCTGGCCACAGTCTGCTGTTGCCAGCTGCCCCGGCGTCTCCCTGACTCCTCTCCATCGGGCAGTCCAGCCCCAGGAAGTTGGGCAGCAAGGCTGGGTTGTGCGACGGCCTTTTCTCATTCTTCTGTTCCCTAAAGGAATTAGCTCGGGTTTCCCTGGCTCCGACTTCAGGCTGAAGGCTGGGTGACCTTCTTGTGCCCAGAGTAGGGTCTGCAATAGTGGGTCGCCTGAAGGATCAGCCAGGACATTTAGCCTTCCCTTTGAACATTCCCCACCCCCACCTGCCCGCAGCTAGATAGAGGGAAGGAAGTTGGTGCCTTGTTTTGGGTCGCTCTGAGGCCGGCCGGTGCTGTCCATAAGAGGGTAGAAATACGACCTTGGAATCCAAAGGGAGTCTCCAATGGACAGTGCCCGCCAAGGTGAAGCCCTTCAACGCCCCTTCTCCATTCCTAAGACCTCGCTGATTCCCAGCTGTTCCCACGGACAACCAACCTCATTCATCAACCCCAAACTTTCCGGTCAAGCCTTTGAAGCAGTCCTAGCTTTCTTTCACAGCCCACCTCTGTTCCTGCCTCACTTGTCCCTAATTTCCTGTGTCCCTAGATGTCTAAGTTGGTGCCCAGAATTCTAGGCGGCTGAGGCCTGCTCCCCAGAGAGCTAGTCATAGCCCTCGTTCGCATTCGGAAGAAAGAAATCCAAGTCCCAAACCCATGGCCGGCCGCGCGCAGAGAGCGGATCCCAGCGGTCAACTTCCTGAGGCAGGACCAGGATGCCCGAGGGCGAGGATCCCGGCTCCGCGGCGGACCCAGCCGGCATCTGCCGTCAGGTTGGGGCGGAGAAGTCCCATCATCTTGCTGCCAGCCTGGCTAACTTAGCTCCATTGACCCTGGAAAGGGGAAGCCGAGTCCCTCCCTGCCATCCTGCAGGAGCAGAACGGAGAAGCAGCCTGCAGGGCCCTTCTCCTGGCGAGGGTCCCGCTCACTTGGAGCAAAGGAAGCTCTCCGCCACGACTCCCCTACTTGTGCCCACGGTGGGGCACCCAGGCAGTTTACCAGGAGGGGAGGAAATGCGGGTGGGCAACAAGCTGCTCTAGGTCCGGGTGCCAGTGGGAGCCCCATTAGTCCTTCTTGCCCCCCCTCCCTGGGAAGAAAAGATGGACTCATCCCCAGCGCTGCCCCTCCACGGAAGGGCCCCCTCCTCCCCTCAGTGTCAATGGGGTGGGGCCTATACTCACGGTTGGGGGGCTAATGAGGGAGGAGATGGGGAGAAAGTCTAGCTGGGCCTCTTTCCCTGGTGGGGTTTGGGTGCCAATGGGCCCGCTAAGGGCGCTTGGTACCCAGCAGCTGGCGGTACAGGTCCCGTCTATCTGCCCCCTGGACTCAGGCACTTACCCTGCTCCACCTGTTGCCGGGATCGCCTCATTTCTGCACATCACTTTGGGGTGGCGGAGGGGGAACCACAAACCCCTCCAAGCCTCTCTTTTGCAGTTCCAGCGAGGCGGTCATCCTTCATTTCTCCTTTTCCAGCTTCGGGAAGCAGTTAGGGAATGTATGATGAAGCAGAAATGAGCCGTCAGGATGATATTTTAATGGCTTATATGTCACGTTGGTGCATGTGGCTTTGAACTGGAGCCGCTTGCGTTTCCTGCAGAGAGCGCCGCAAATCCCACTTGATAACTTCTACAACCCACAACTTTTTTTTTTTTTCTCACATTCACTCTTACCCTGTGTATTTGGAAGCGTTTCCTAAAAATACCCTCTTGTCAACGTTCCCCTTGGATTTTCCACGGACTGGAGAGAGAAGACTGACTTTTCTTTTTTGAAGAATTACTTTCCCTCTCCCCCTCCCAACAGCTACCATTCCCCTCAGGTCCCCTCCCTTGTGTTTTTTTTTTTTTTTTTTTTTTGAACGGCAGGCGAGGTGGGTTCAATATTTGTTCTCCCTAGTGAGAGCACTACAGCCTCTAGAGAAAACTTCTCCTTGCAAATACGGTTTTTACAACTGCAGTGGAGGCAAGATTCAACTTCCCTTTGTAGGCAACAGAAAAGACTGAATAGTTCTGATACATCTTTTTGAACAACCTGTATACTAGTTTGTTTTTTGTTTTGGTTTTTTGTTTGTTTGTTTGTTTTGTTTGCTTTGAAAAACCACCCCTCAAGTCCTAGCCCTTTCCCTCTGTTCCCCGTACCGGTTCCACTCAGTTGGCGGGGAATGCTGGGCTGCTATACTCAGACTTGTTGCTGGAGACAGAACATATGATTTTTTTTTCTTTCTCAAATTTCTATTTCCCAGCACAATAAGTGCAAACGCTAGCCAGGTCCCTTCAGACACCGGGAAACCATCCCAGATGCACAAGTCGAGTTTTTAGCCGGGAGAGCCCAGGGAAAGGGCAACTCAGCTCGCCAACACCAAGCGAGATCTAGTCGATGAAAAGACCAGAAAATTAAAAAGGCAAGGAGAGGCCGACACTGACCCTGCCTTCTTCCAGCCGGTGAGGCCAGTGCGGGCGACTGGGCAAAAAAATATTCATTTTCATTTTCCTCTGCCGGGGCACTGGTGAGTTTCCTAACGGGGCTGCCAGTGAAAGGATGAGTTGAGGTTTCTTTGTCTGAGAAGAGTTTAGGGCTCTGATTCAGCTGCAAAGAAGCCAAATGAAGTTAGAAACAAAGGGCAAATTGAAGGATTCCGACTCTTGGCTTTTTGTGTTTTCCTTACTAGAAAATAATTAGACCTAATGAATATGCAGACGCTTCAGCTAAACCCTCGGCCTGGGCTGTGGGTTTTAAACAGAGCTTCGAGAAATGCAACCTTCGTCCCCCAACCCCCCGCATCTGCGTGCATTTTTTGAAATGCATAAATGTTGCTCGCCTTAATTGATTGAGTCACAGGGATTTTTTTTTCCCTGCTTTTAAGTGCCATACTCCTCTACCTTTCAACAATCATTTTAATATATAGTCAATGGCTCTTTGTGGACGGGACAAAAAGCAACTACGCGCAGTTGTTGAATAGACTTTGCGCTGGGCAAAGACAGGTTAATCGAGGGCCGCATCGCGAAAACAAGCGAGTGTTGTATGTTTGCACTGAATCCAAATGTCTGCATTTTCCTAACTAAATCAAAGGGAGTGTTATTTCTTTTTCTGCTCACTCATCTGAAGGTAAGTAAATTTTCTCTGGCGATCAAAAGCCTGGTCGGCAACAAAGACCGCGCCCGCTTTTTCCACCGTCCTGGTGTGGCGAGTTGCGGAATTTCAATAACTGTGACAAGGGTGACTGATTTGTGAACCAGAAAAGGTTTGAATGTCACAAAATTTACATTGGTCCTATCTATCGGGGATTTAAATACCAAAAAAGTATTCGGGGATTTCTAGAGAGCTTTGGGCAGTATTGAAGAACAATGGCTCGTTGGGAAATTTACAGTTTTACCTGAATGAAAGGGGCCTTGGTTGGGAACAGGAGTGCAGAGGGAGGGGGTTAGTGGGGGCAGACCAGGGAGACAGGGGAAAAGGAAGAAAAAAAGAATAACAATACTGGAGAGGAAGAAAAAAAAAAAAACCTCGGCAACAATGTTTCCAATTTGCCACACACACACAAAAAATGCCACCTCAACAACCTGGAAAGTTAAGAGCTCTCTTCCACCTGTGCTTATTTTTTGGGGGGGGGGAACGCAGGAAGCCTGATCGATTTGATAAAAGTGAGAAAATCGAGGCAACCGATTACCCTGAGAAATCACATTTCTTGTAAATAGATAGCCGAGTGCCCGTGTGCTACCGAGATCTTAAATTATGAACAGGAGGGGGACGAGGCAAGAGGGAAGCAAACTTCAAAAGGAGCAAATAACAAAAGCCTCCTTTGCTGCCCTTGAAGGGGTTGGGGAGGAGAGGGGAGAAGAAAGAAAAGAAAGTTGCTGAATCGGGACATTCTGGAAGTGCCTGTATTTATCAGTCCCATCCCCACCTCCTATTCTCGGAGACGCCCAGAGTAGCTAAATCGCTCAGCTAAGAGCAGATCTGAAGAAGGACAAGATAGAGAAAAAAAGAGATAGAGATGATAGAGACAGAAACAGTGAGAGGGAGTGGGAGAGGGAGAGGGAATGGGAGAGAGAGAGGGATAAAAAGGGAGAAAGAGTGTATATGACTGAGAGAAGGAAAAGGAATCGTGGCAAAACAATTTTTCCATGAGAAGAGAGAAAAAATTTGGCTGAAAAAAAAAAAAGTTGCTACTCCTGGCAGCCCTGTTTGTCAAAAGGGGATGTCAAGCGCTTTACAATACCTGGGATTGATGAGGCGGGCGGGCCAATGAACGGCGCGCGGCGCCTCGGCGCGCCCTCCGTTGGCGCGGCGGCTGCAGGCGGGGGGAGAGCGGGCACACCAATGGGCGCCCGCGTCAGCAGCACGTGACACCTCCCCCTGCTCCCATTCATCAAGGGGGGGACGGTGTCGTCCTTTCAATTCATTTATCTGCAGGAATGATTGCTGCTATCAGTCTCGCGCTCACCGCCCGGCTGAGGAGGTGAAAGTTTCTCCCCAGGAAGATAAACCGCAAAAGACAATATTGTGCATGATTTGCGCCTTTTCTTTGGCTTTTTCTTTCTTTCTTTTTTCTCCCCCCCTTTTTTTTCCGCAAAAAGCAGAGGGGGAAAAAGGAGAGTGAAGGAGCGAGAAGGCGAGGCTGAGAGAAAGGAGAGAGAGAGAGAGAGAGAAAAGAAAGGGCGAGGGGCTAGTGGAGAAGTAAGGAGGGGCATACGGCGCGAGGCGGAGAAAGGGCGAGTAGTCGCGGCTCCGGCGCTCACATTCCTCTATGCTACAAATCCGGGAGGAAGTTTTTTTTTGGGGGGCTGAGATGCTCCATGCCTTTCCCTGGGCAGTCTTGACGCAGGGTCCTCTCGGCAGAGACTGAGCAGCGAGAAAGTGCTAGCCGGACCGACGCGGTCTGCTTGGCAGGCGCCGGAGCCCGCCTTGCTTGCGGCTGGGAGCCGTCCGGCTTCCCCGCGCTTGGTCAGGCGGGCGTCCGGGCGCGTCGCGCCGCTGCCTGCGGGCTAGGACTTCGCGAGGTGGGTCGACTCCTCCTCCCTCCCCTTCTTCTTCTTCCTCTTCCTCCGCCTCCCGTTCCTCCTCCTCCTCCTCCTCCTCCTCCTCCTCCTCCTCCTCCTGATTTTCCCTCCTCGGCGGGCGAGGGTGGGGGGGGCGGGGGAGGCCGGGGCTCGCCCCGAGCAGCCACGATGCTCCTGGACGCCGGCCCCCAGTACCCCGCGATCGGCGTGACCACCTTTGGCGCGTCCCGCCACCACTCGGCGGGCGACGTGGCCGAGCGCGACGTGGGCCTGGGCATCAACCCGTTCGCCGACGGCATGGGCGCCTTCAAGCTCAACCCCAGCTCGCACGAGCTGGCCTCCGCCGGCCAGACGGCCTTCACGTCGCAGGCGCCCGGCTACGCGGCTGCCGCGGCCCTGGGCCATCACCATCACCCGGGCCACGTTGGCTCCTATTCGAGCGCAGCTTTCAACTCCACGCGGGACTTTCTGTTCCGCAACCGGGGTTTTGGCGACGCGGCAGCGGCAGCCAGCGCTCAGCACAGTCTGTTCGCTGCTTCAGCCGGAGGCTTCGGGGGCCCACACGGTCACACGGACGCCGCGGGCCACCTCCTCTTCCCTGGCCTTCACGAGCAGGCGGCGGGCCACGCGTCTCCCAACGTGGTCAACGGGCAGATGAGACTTGGCTTCTCCGGGGACATGTACCCGCGGCCCGAACAGTACGGCCAGGTGACCAGCCCGCGTTCGGAGCATTATGCCGCGCCGCAGCTGCACGGTTACGGGCCCATGAACGTGAACATGGCCGCGCATCACGGCGCTGGCGCCTTCTTCCGTTACATGCGCCAACCCATCAAGCAAGAGCTCATCTGCAAGTGGATCGAGCCCGAGCAGCTGGCCAACCCCAAAAAGTCGTGCAACAAAACTTTCAGTACCATGCACGAGTTGGTCACGCACGTCACCGTGGAGCACGTCGGCGGACCAGAGCAGAGTAACCACATCTGCTTTTGGGAGGAGTGTCCGCGCGAGGGCAAGCCCTTCAAAGCCAAATACAAACTGGTCAACCACATCCGCGTGCACACGGGCGAGAAGCCCTTCCCCTGTCCCTTTCCTGGCTGCGGCAAGGTCTTCGCGCGTTCTGAGAACTTAAAGATCCACAAAAGGACGCACACAGGTATGAAACCGCTGTTCTTGAACCCCCAACCCCCCCCCCATCCTGGGCCTGGGACCTGAAATCCAAAAGTCAGCGGCCGGGGCGCACAAACCGGGCCGCGGTGGGGTCTGGGCATCAGGTTCCAGCAGGCAGGCAGTGAAAGTGTACGCTGGTTTTTAGTTTGAGGCTTGAAATTATGAAGAGGTATAAAGAGGATTGGATAAGAGCTATCTAGGAATATAGATTTTTAAACGAGGACTAAAAAAGACTGGGAGAGTAGAGAGACAAATTCAGCTTTGTGGAGCCCTTGCTGCGCGCGAAGCCGGTAGAGGTGGCCGGTTCTCGGCGGCGGCGGAGGCGCCAGCCGCTCCAGCTGCAGACAAATCTAAACATTTTGCTTCCCGCTAATATCTTTCTCTAGGCACCTTAGTGAAGACGTGGTCAAATGAAGGAACTAAGGAAATTGGAGGAGATAGGATGAAGGTGCAGAGAAAGAAACAAAAACCGAAAAGGCGCGGGGTGGGGGGGTGGAGTGTTGAAGGCAAGTAAGTTGGGCCTGAGGAGGCTTTTGGAGGCTTATGCATATTTAAAGAGCCCAATTTTAGTAGTGTCTTGTTTTTGAGTGAGCTTGAAGAGTTGGGAGAGTCGATAGAAGGCAGATAAATCTCTTTTTGTCAATTAGATTTTATGAGATAGTTTTCAAAACACCGAATACCCTGGATTAGACTCTAAAAATAAAGAGACCAGCCAGGAACAGTTAAAAGTTCGCGGCGAGCTCAAGGCTGTGGTCTGAATGGGCAGGCCATTCCGGGCCCCTACCGCCAGCAAGGCCGGGAATCCTGTCTGCTTCCCTAGTTTGGTTTGCGTGGGTGATTTCTGTGAACCGCGTTTGGAACTTGGGGTTTAAAGCCAAAGTGAAGGAAGAATTTGCGGCGCCGGCGCCGAGTTCTCGGCCCAGATTACCTTATAAAATGTGAGTGTGTGTAGGGGGTGGGGTGGGGTGGAGGAGGCGACAAGGGGGGTGCAGAGCGTCGGGGAGGGGGTAGGGGGAGGAGAGAAGAGCAAAACAGCAGGAGAATCAGTTCGCAATGTGAAAATTAGAAAGCCAGAGCTAGGTAGAAGCCGCCCGAAGTCGTCTGTATTGCCCGGGGCAGAAAAACCGGCAGCCAGAAAAACCTGCTGCCGCTCTGGGTTCTAGACAAACTACCATCACTGATAATAATAATAATAATAAAAAAATTAAATCTGAATCTAATTGAATTAGGAGTTAAAGTAGTTCAGATATTTATAATTCCACTGCAGACATAAGACTGTTGAAGACCCGGGTTTTTGAACGTGCAAAGTACTAACACTGAGCTGCTGCCTTTTTATTTTGTTTTTATTTTTATCATTGTTTAAAATTTTAAAAATAGCCGCAGGATTTGTTACAATCAGACTTCTCTCTTCTTGCCTTTCGCACCAGGGGAGAAGCCCTTCAAGTGCGAGTTCGAAGGCTGCGACCGACGCTTTGCCAATAGCAGCGACCGCAAGAAGCACATGCACGTGCACACGAGCGACAAGCCCTATCTTTGCAAGATGTGCGACAAGTCCTACACGCACCCCAGCTCGCTGCGCAAACACATGAAGGTAATCGCCGCGCTCTCGATGCCCGCCTTTGAGCCTGGACGAGCTCTGCTCTTCTGCAGGGCCGGGCGGCGAGTGGCAGCTGGGTGGTGGAAGGAGCTGGCGGAGGCAGAAAGGCAACGGTCCCACTTTGCTGACTGCGGCTGGGCGGAGAGGGCGGGGGCTGGAAAGGGGAGCGAGGGCACCCAAGGGTGTTCTAAGTTTACTGTTGAATAATAAAAGTAAAAAGGAGTACGCGACTGAATTTGGCCCAGGTAGGGAGCTAGCTAAGGCTGCACCAGCAGGTTGACTCTGCTGAAGCCGCCACCATTGTAGCTGGCAGCGTTGGCAGAAGTGTTGGGCTCTTGCACACAGGCCTGAGCGTTTGCTTAGCTTAAATCTGAGCAAGCAAAGTACAGCGGCTGCAGGAGGGACCGTTGCGCGCTCCTGCCTCAAATCCAGCCTCCCCCTTCCCAGATCTGTTTTTCTTTTGTGAGTCCCGGGGTGTGCTGTCCCTCCCGGAGCACTGCCTTTGCAGGACGAAGGCGGGCAACCAAGCCTAAGTCCGGCGGGTCAGGCCTCCTACGAGTTCAAGGGGATTCAGCGCGGCGTGGGGAGGCGGCACGCGGCCTTCACCCGTCCTAGGCGGCCGCCGCGCTGGCTCTTTATCACCGTAAAAACGCGACTTTATTCCCGCAGGTCCACGAATCCTCGTCGCAGGGCTCGCAGCCTTCGCCCGCCGCCAGCTCCGGCTACGAGTCCTCCACGCCGCCCACCATCGTGTCTCCCTCCACAGACAACCCGACCACCAGCTCCCTGTCGCCCTCCTCCTCCGCAGTCCACCACACAGCCGGCCACAGCGCGCTCTCTTCCAATTTTAATGAATGGTACGTTTAAAATCAGAAACAAAACACCGAACAAAACCCTATTTAAGAGACTGAACACACACGTACACAAATTTTACTGAATGAACCCTGCGAATCAACACAGCCCCCCTACCCCCCGGCCCCGGCCACCGCAGTTCTATTTTTTTTTTTTTAAACCTGCCAATAGACCCAGGACCGTAAGTAAGTGAAAGAGAGACCCAAACCTTTCATTTTTCCCCTTTTTTCTTTCTTTTCTTTCCGTTCTCTTTCTTTCTTTCCCCCCGTTTTTTTCTTTTCTTTTTTGGCAAAGGTTTGGTAGCCAAGGGGCGGGAGGGTGGTCGAGGAGAAGGCGGCCGCCTGACCGAGTGCTGCCAACCCCGACCGAGGGCCAGTTTCTCGTCGGAATCGAACAGGCTCTCTGGGCTTCCGTTTTGTTTGTTTGTTTTACTTTGCATTCTTGTAAATACAGAATTATTAGCTTAAAACTGTACTGTTGGATTCTGTAAATAGTTATATCTCGGTTGGAGCGGGCGGGTGGGTTCGTGGCGTTGTGGTCTTTGCATTGGGGGCGGGGGGAGGGGTCGGGCGGGCGGGGGAGGGAGAGGGAGGGGTGGGCGGCCGAAAGCCAACTGTTTGTACTGAATGGCAAGAATGTTCTAGTAAATGTGTACCAAAATGTGAATTACTTTGTACGATTACAGTCTCCACGTCGACCTAACAGAATATTATTGGTATTAATGTTTTTTTTTTTTTTGTATAAAGTGCAAACATTTCTCGTCCCAAAGTCTAAGTACTTTAGTGCAGTAAAATGTTGTTTCACGTCCTGTCAAGAATTCGTATAGTACGAGCCTGGATCTGCGTGTCAAACTGTTCCATTTGTTTATGTAAAGTGATATTAAAAAAGATATAAACTATAACTGTCCGTTGCTTTTGGCAAAAGATACAACCACATAATGTATATAATTCCTAGTTTCCATATTTATCCGCATGTAAAGGGCCGGTTTATTCATGTTACAGCTATTCAATATTTATGGCTAGAAAAACTCGTATGTACACTTTAGTTTCCAGAACTGTTTGGTAACCTTTCGTACCTTATTAAAGATTCTTAAATCTCAGTGATTGTGGTAGGAATTTCTTCTTCACCCCCAGCAACCTGCTGCCTCTTCGGCCAGCTTTACTGGGTCTCTAGAAAAGCTTTTCAGTCTCCCTCGCTTTCCCTTTCTGTCATCGCAGGTCGTATAAACGTGATAAATGAACGCTACCCTGCTGGCTCTCCGAGAGGGTGTAATTAGTATTTATATCAAAATTTATGAAACAAATTTTCGGCCGCTGTATAATTTAAATGACCTTTGCAGACGTAGAATAACAACCATAAAAATAACAGAAATAGATTGCACAGGCAACATCAATATTAATGTAGGTGAATTGTCAGAAGCTCAGGGGCTCACTCTGCAGTGTTGCAAATTGACTTGAAGCAGAGGGTTCTGCTGCCCCCCAAATTAAATTCTCCAGGCTGAAACCAAGTTGCAGATTTACAATATCATATTTTAAATTGCTGTCTTCAATTAAACCATTTATGGCCATAACTAATTTTCAAGATGTTGATGCATGCTTTTACAGACCTTCCTTCTTTGTACAAAAGTAAACGTCCATAAAGCGTTTTACTTATATTTCTTCAAACGTGATGCTAATTTAAATTAATTACTTCCTATGATATGTTATTATTCCTATAATTTTGCCACTGTTATTAGTTCTTTCAAAAATACATCTAGGGAAGAGAATTATTTTATGTAATTTGATTATCTTTCTATCTCTTTTATTTATTTCTCATTTACTTAAGAAATTCGTTCCATTGGCTGGCGTTGATACAGTAAATTTGTAAATGAGGAGACAATATAAAAAATCTAAATTACTTGTGCTTAATGACTGTAGCAGAACGCCTTTTCTCTAAATCAGATTGTCTTTCTTGCAGTTTAGTTTGATAGATTTGCAAGCTATGCTGCTCCTTCGAAGTTAGCTGCGCTGGTAGGAACGGGAGCTTCTTTGTCTCTGGTTGTAGCTTGCGTGATCGCCCCATTAAGCAGACAACGTAGGGGAGATCACAAATCAGGGCCTGGGCTGTAGCTGCAAGGGTGTGGTTGTGTCAGAGTAGGAGGCAGAAACTGACCTCACTGTGGACAAGGACGAACCTGGACCTGCTTTTTTAATACACTATGTGTGTTCAGGAAATCATAGGCCATATTGACTCTGAGAAGGAAAGTAAGGGGGGGAGCCCCGCAAAAGTATTAGAACCCCTTAAGATACATCTATTTCAAAAAGACACCAATTTTTCAGGATATATCATTGACCAATTACAAAATCAGAATGTTAAATTCTTTTTAAAAATCCTTCGCTGACATGTCTTTTCAAAAAATCTCTTGCCATTTGTATTTGCTCTTTTGCCCAACAAAGTTTTATTGGTGAAGGAGGAGATTTGCTGAACTTTACGTAGCATATGAAAAACTGGAGGTGGTGGTGTTCAACTTTTTAAAAAATACTTTTGTGATGTAAGAGTAAATATCAACCTTTCATGAAAAGAGCGCCACCTTGCAAGGTTTGGCGAGATTTAAGGAAGTTGAACACCTAAACAAGAAATACTGCTAGCTCCTAAAATTTGTGAGACCAAAAGCTTTGGCTTTTGGAGGTTTCAGATTGATTAACAGTGTAGTATTTGAAGTGACACTAGACATTAAGCCCAATAATTTTAAAAAATAGAGGAATAAAGATAGTTCTCTCTAGGAAAGAAAGATAAACAGCTCAATTAATAATCCTTCCCCTTCCCATAGAGATCAGAATGTCTGGAATCCTGACATGAGTATTTATGACAATAATAATAATCATACTAATAACAACAGTATTTTAAACTTTGTTAGTACATTTAAGAAGATAGTAAATGAGTGCATTTTTTTCTTTGGCCATTCTTAAAAGCAGTTTCCTTCAAATTTGGAAATATAAATGTGTCATAATTGTTATGTTTCTGGTCATTTTTTAACTTTAATATCATTGTATAATAATTAAATATACTATGATACATGATTTAAGTAGGCTTTTTAAATGTAAGTTTTACGGGTACATATTTACTTCAAAACTACTTCACATTTAAGACATTTTTCTTTTGTTGTTGGCTTTGAAGCCAAATAATTTTATGGCTTTGGCCAACTAATTTTTTTAAAAAACCATTCGAAGCATACTGTGTGTGTTTGTGAATAATCTCACTCACAGGGAAGGAACTTTTACAGTAGAAGCCAGTATTTATGCCAGTGCCCCTTATGCATTCTCTTCTCCAACACCCACCACAAAGAAAAAGTCATTAATGATGTAGGTCGCTTAAAATAATGCTTCAAACTTAAATGTAGTCTATTATTTTGCTGGTACCTTTAATGTCTGCTTCTTGAGATGTATTCTTCATACTTTTCTTCATGGGCTATTAGGTTTTGAAATACATGAATGTGAACAGCGAGATATATTGTTAGACCCTATTTAGCAGGAGCTGAATATGCTGCAAATGGCTGGTTTCTGTGTGTAGCTGTGGATTTTGGTTTAGGCAGAAAGTCATCCCGATTCATATTTCCACTGCATTGTATTCCGGATACTATAAGTGATTAGAACAACTGACAAGTTGTTAAAAACTTATATTGTGTCAACAAAAAATGCCTAAGTACAAGCAATCATATTTGAGAAATGAAGAGAAATGAGTTGTGATATGTGTGTGTGTACATTTACAGAGTAAGCATATAAATATACAAGCACCATTTATATGGGGGTTAAGTAATTTTCAGACATTTCAGATCCTTTGTTTTCTTCTTCAAAAGCTACCCCCAACTGCTTTAAGCATTTGCAGCTGATGATTTTGATTTTTTAAAGTCAAGCATTCAAGTTAACCTTTAAGAAGCAAACCACCTCCAAAAGAAAGATGTAACCTTTCAATTGGCCCATATGCTTATCATTTTTTTTTTTTTTTTTTTGCTTTAGCTGACAATGAAAATAGCACTAACCTTCTTTGGTGATGGGCCTGGCATTTAGATGTTTTTATTTGTTGATTGTGAAGTTTCCTCAGAACTTTTAAAGGGCTGGCAACTGGACTATACTCCCCAGCTCTGAAACCTTCCAGACATCCCCTTTAGGAGGCCAAGATACAGTAAGTGTGTTGGACCCCTTGTGAATCAGTGCTGGTCTAGTTAGTACCTAAACATACTTCTTTCCAGGAAGCAGCTTGGAGAAGGCCCTGGTCCTTAAAGAGCAGGATCAGTTTAAGATGGGTTGGGGAATAACTGCATATGGTCTGGCAAACTCCAAAGGAAGACACCGAGCTTGTGCTTTTGATTACTTCTGAACTATATTTGAAACCATCAGATTTCAGACATTCCCAACTCACATTTCTTCTTCTTTTTTTTAATGTGAAATACTAATTACAAATTATTTCCTCCTCTCTAGGTACAGAGTTCTTGCCTCCTAGTATCAAGTGTAGTGTGCTCATATTAGGGAAAAAAAGGTGTTTTCATGAAGATGGTCACAGTTGATATCACTCTCTGGTTTTAGAATTCTTGAAAACAGAGTGGCAATGAAAAGATGTATCCCATCTATGCCAGTTAACCACTAAAGGTTCATATTACCCATGGTACTCTCAGATTTTTATAACCTCAGTCACCATCAGTAATATGTACTCATTCAAACTGGTTAGATATAGAAAGTAATACTTTATAAGGGTAACCATACAGCAATCTATTTTTTTTTCAAGTGACAATCACTAGTTTGGGGAAAGAAATAAGAAACATGTTAATAACTTCCTATGATGTGTCACATTTGAGTCTTTTCTTCAAAGTTTATTGCAAATATAATGGTGTAATACACACAGAGAATGGGCAATATTCTCCATTAATCTATGCAAGACTGGTTGCTCCAGAGTCTCTCCCTGAGCAAGAGGAAACAAGATCAAGCCAAACCAGGGAATATTTTTACCATGCAAGCTGAATTCTGGCATTAGTTCCTAACATTTATTTCCACTTCAGAGCAAGGAGCTAGAACAGGATGAAGTTTCCAATTGATGCTATACTGGAGGTGGGTTTTTAAAGAATAAACAGTAGGATTTAGCTATCTAGTATGGAAATGACATTATTTGGCCGTGAAGATGCTAGAGACATACGACTGTCAACTGTCCACAATATTTTGGTCGCCTCTGATGGTTGCAGGAAATCTCTAGTATTTGCAGGGAAATTCACTGGTTGTGAAACTTAGTGATATTTTCACCTATAGCATATACAAGAATCAACTATTAGACGTGGATATAAACATATGGGAATCGTATCTTAAAAAAAAAAAAAAAAAAGAACAACCCACCAAACGTTTGAAGGCTAGATACCTTAGCAAATCTATCCTTTGTGTGACAATTCCCATTAAGTTACAGAAAACAGATGCACGTGAAGAGGGCGAGAGTAGCTCACATCCTGATTCCTTTTTAAAAAATTTTCTGTCTATCCGGGAAAATCCTAGCTTCTCGCAAAGAAAACTGAATTGTGGAGGAAGGTAAAACCAAGAGAAAGGATAGGGGTGGGCAAGTCTATGCGGCAAGGGAGATTTTTGTCCTGGAGAATTTCCTGAAAATATATAAACACAGGCTTTTGGGGTGGATGTATGTGTCGGGATGGGGGGAGCGAAACAGCAAGACTTCCCCAAAGCACCTCCACAGAAGACCGGACGGTCAGCGTTCGTGGGGCCCTTTGCGCCACCCCGCAGCCCGGCGGGGCGCTTTCCAAGTCGCTGCCGCGGGCTGGGGCTGAGTCTGGGAGAGCTGTGCGCATGCGCGGCCCGCGGCCCGCGGTTCCACGTGCTGATGAATATGCAGGAGGCGCCTGTGCCCACGCGGGCTGCTGAGGGAACCTCTCAGAGGCTCAGGCCTGTGAAAGCCGCTGGCCGGGCTGCCAAAATAGTGCGGCGAGAAAGCTGCACGTGTTTGTTTTCAAACCACGCTGGTTTAAGTGAGTTCACAAAGCCAGGCAGATAGCGTAGCTCGAGCCTATGCTCGCAGCCATCGGAACCGCAAGCTGAGCTGGCCAGGCAGAGTCTCCCTTACCCCAAGGGTCGTAGTCTGCGATGTGCGCGAGCCCCAGCCAAGAGCCAAGTACATTGAGAATTCCCCCTCTGCCTGTCTCCTCCTAAGCCGGAAGCTGGCACCCTGGCCCTTCTTCTCCCTTAGTTCCAAGGAGAATACGTACCCTCCACTCTTCTGGCTCCTAAACAGAGCCCGAGTCTGAGATGAGGGGAGGGGGAAACAGGGCAGTAGGGGTTTTCCTAGCGTCCACCCGCTTTGCCCAGATATAGGCCTGAATGTTCCCTTGTCTCTGTCCCCTTTTTCCTTTCTCTCTCCTGGTTCCTCTTCCTCTCTCTCTCTGTCTGTGCCCTAGCCACTACTTACCCATTTAGGGGGCTAGCAGCAGCTTGCTCTAAGGTTTTCATTGACCCTTCCCAAATAATGCTTGTCAGCTCGCTAGTTGATGCAGTTCTGTTAGGCTGAAACGTGCTTACGTGATGACTGGTGGAGGAACTGCCCTGGCTGAGAGACCTGGAAAGTGTAAGAATTTGGCAGAGAAATCATGAGTTCAGGCTCTGGTGACATTCTTGGGGTCCTGCACGTTGCATGATATTTTGTGTCCAGTGTATTGACAGTTCCAGAGCCAGTGGATAACCTGTCTGGTGGAGTGACCAACTTGTAAACAAACGGGAGGGGGTGGTGGAGGGTTCCTGGATTATTCTATTTTCAGATCGTCATCTATAGAGTTCTGTCTTTGAGTGTTTTAGTCAAAATCCTAGGGTCCATGTCATCAGATAATGTCTGTCACAGGCTCCAATTCTCCTCTGGATTTTACTTTTAACTGAATGGGTGGACCCATTCCATTACACCCATCCCTCTTGCTTCCCCCACTGCCAACACGAGAGGCCTTTTGTTCCTGCACTGTAACCCAGGGCCAGCTTCACCCTACCAGTTCTGACTGGGGCCAGAGCATCATTTCATCTGACAGCCACCACTCACCAAGTCTTCAGCTTAAGGGTGAGGCCCAGTGGTTTTGGAAGTGTTCCTGCCAGGACAAGGCCTTCCCTCTTTCCCAGGCTCTAGGTCTTAGAGCATGATAATTCGAAGATGGCTTAAGAAGAGCTGCGGGGACCTGGACCCACAGAGACCTGGCAGAAGCCCATCGCCCCACACCCGGGGACTTGGCCTAACGGGCTGGAGCAGCACGATTCTCTAGTCTGAGGTCCCCAGAGGCTAGAGAGCCCAGCGTCTAGTCCGGAGCGCAGAATCCCTTGATCGAACCCCTTCCCCCGCCCCGCCACAAGAGCCACCTCACAGGAAACCCTTCGCGATTTGGATCCTTTTGTGTTCGAACATGTTGTGCGTTGAGAGGGGCGATCTAGATTCCACGGACTCCATGCTTATGATGAAGACCTGTGTCGGGCGCACTCTGAGCAGAAAGCTCAAACCCAGCGTGGGTTCTTGCGTTCCTCCCCAAAAGGCCAGGGCCCAAAGAACCCTTTTCATTTGGCGAGGGGCTTGACGGAAGGGAGGGGCGGGGGCGGGAGCGGGCCGGGGTCTGCAAGCCAGCGGCCGGGCGCGAGGGACTTGCCCGGCTGCTCAGCTTGGCCGCCAGCATCCGTGCTGGCGACGTGGTTGCTCTCTCCCGGGCCAGAGAGTGGGGACGCCTCTCCCCCCCGCCCCCACGGCGCCCCCAGGTCGGCGCCAGAGCCCCGGAGGCCCGGAGGCTCTGGCCTGATGGAGGCGAGGCGGGCTCTGTGGCCTCCCCCCGGTCAGTCCGAGTTTAGTCTGCGGAGGCGACGGCGGGGGAGCTGGCCGGGGCCAAGATGGACCCCAAACCAGACAGGCGCTTTCCTTCCCCCCACTCGCGCCTTAGTCCCTGCCCATATTGCCCGTCTTCGGTAGGACTGACTCTCTGCCCGGCTTCTGTCTGCTGCCAACCTTGCCCGAAATCTAGACCCCAGACTTGGTAAGTCGCGTTCTTCCCCCACCCCGCCCGCCACCTTCCTAGCTGACTGGGCCCGCGACTTCGTGCACGCGCGTGGCCGAGGCGCGCGCTGAGAAGTTGGGCTGATTTGGAGCAGCCGCGCCAATACGGCCTCTGCGGCTGGTGTGTGTGAACGCCGAGCACCCCAAGGTAGTCAGAAATGTCGCGGGGCTCCCCAGTGAGTCGGGAGAGAAAAGGATCCTCGATCTCCTGGATCCTCTTTGTCCCTGTGGACACCAAAACCTACCTTTTAAGCAGGGGATTTCTGCTGGTCTCTGAAGTGTGTGTGTGTGTGTGTGTGTGTGTGTGTGTGTGTGTATTGGGATAGTAGTGGGGGAGGAGAGCCGTCCCTTTCCCAAAGCAGTTTCTAATCCCTAAGGCCTCCAACAAAGTTTACTCATGGTTTCCATTTGAATGCTGTGGAGATGTAGTCGTCGTTGTTGTTACTATTTTAAGTGAAGATTTCTAAGTCACGCTTCTCAAATATATGTGCCTCTTGAGGACATTTCGACAATTACCTTGTCCACTAACTCCACTCCCTTTCCCTGGAAAAAAAAATAAACTTAATTTTTCAGTAGTTGCCTTAGGACACGTCGTTTACATGTCACTAATGTGAAGAAAGAACGAAAGAAAGAAAAACAGCCTTGGTTTTTCTTGTTGGAACTCCGTGTGCTCTATTATTGAAATGTGAAAGATGGATTTTTAGGGGGAGGGGTAGACAGGGCTCTGGAAGAGTGCTTTTGAACCGTGCTGCCCTGTTGCACGGGGCTGACCTTTGGCTGACACGGCCACGGAGCGGGCCGTTCGTTAACGAGGATTTGATACATTAGACATTCGAGCTGGGCGTGTAAACCCACACTCTGAATCCAGATTTTGCTCAAATTAGTGTACGAGGAAATGATCTTTTTAAGTCCCGAGGCTTAACCAAATGTCAGGAGGGCCAATCGCTGCCTGAAAAGGGCAGTGAAGGACACCCTGTAAAATACACATTCCTATCTCTTTAAAAAGCAAACAACATAAAACCAAAAAGCCTTCTTTGAATAATTCCTGAAATCTTCCTAGTCGCCACTTTGAGGAAATGCTTATAAATAAGGCTAATCATTCATCGAATTCTGTTGTGTTAAATCCTAACACCAGTCAAGACTGTGAAGGCAGTGGCACAGTTATGGCAATAATTCTTCTTTGAGATTCATATATTTTGAGTTAATGTTTTACTCAATAGAGATACTAGAGTGTGATAATTTCTATCCTCCAGGCAGTGGGAAACATACAGAGGAGATAGTCACAGATTTTAAAGCCGTTTCAAAGTTGATGCGTCCCTCAATTTGATTTGGTTCGATTTGTCTCCAGACTTTGGAGCCCGGAAAGGGATGGCAGGCTGGCCACCAGGACCCTGGCCTGGAGCGCCGCGGCTGAACCTGCAGCTCCCCGGCGGCAGGGATGGGGCTGGAATTGCGGACTTTGCTGCAGCCACTTGGAGGGTGTGGCGGCTCCCGTATTTATTGACTGACTTGGGAAGGTGTCGTTTTATTTAAGTTGACATTATAGCTCTAACTTAAAAAAAAAAAAAAAAAACGACAGAAAATGCTTTCTTTTCTTTCCCCCAATAGCGGAGCCCGCTAAAGGGGGAAGAAATTCGCCCTTGTCGAAGTTCCCAGCCACTCTGAGAGTGCAAGGGGGAGGACGAAGCGAAATCGTGTTCTTGCTTTGTGCCTCTGGACCCTCTAACCGCTGACTTCCTTAACGTTGCTGTCCTGCGGAGACTATCGCAGAGGCAAAGGCAGTTTTCTGCACCTGAGTGCTGGTTTCCGCCGCTGGGTTTTGCTGGGTCTGCGCAGGGGCGGTTCCTGGGACCCGAATTTATTCCAGGAGAAAACGTACACAAAACAGTTTTTGGCCTCATGTCTTTGCTCAGGGAGTCTCTCTCTCCATTCCCCTGTGTCCTCTTAGTGTAGATGAAAAGATGGAAAATTAAACAAGAAAGGCACCTACTATGATAAAAAAAAGGTTTAAAAATAAGGAATCTAGCGGGGAGAAGTCATTCTCCAAGAGCCTACATAAAAGAAGTCCAGACAGGGCCTACGAGAGCTACGGGATTTGCTCCAGAATGAGTTCTGTAGATAATGTCCCACGCGCAGGCCGATCGCTCGCTAAACACTGGTTCTCGACCCTAAGGACAAGGACAACTGCGCGGGGTGAACACTTTCCCAGATGATAGACGTCCTGACCTCCTTTGGAAAAAGCACACCTTTCCAAAATCTTGAGAACCCCTCAGGCTTGGGAGGGTTGCAAAAGCTGGACCAAGAGTTAAGAGAATGGAGAAAGAAGGGAAAGGCGGTCAGAGAAAGGAGAAAGGAAAGATTGTGGCTAGTGAACTCGAGATCGATCCAGTTCATTTTTCCCCAGAGGCGGGTCCCAGCACCCTCCTCCCCCAGGTTGCCATCACCAGCTACTGGTGTACGGGCGAGAAACTGCCCGAGATAACCAGCTTCCAAGCTGTGTCCAAGTTGATGTAGAAGCGGTGGGTCTGTTTCTTTTTAAGGTCCACTTTTGGGAGTCGATGGAAACAGTATAACGCTGATTTACAGTCTTGTAAGAGTGGAAGGAAGGAAGCGATCACCGCTTACAGACTTGCTCTTAGTTTCTTTGGCCCCCTTCTCTACAGCCCCCATCCTCGTCTAGCCCAGGGAGCCTACACCTGGGTTTGGGCCTCCAGACGCGCTTGCAAGTCTGGGGTACCCGCGAGTGCCCCCCTCCCCCCAGCCACGAATCCTGAGATTCTAACTGCGACGTGACCTTCTGGCTGGCTTGAGGGAAGCCCCTTTCCATCCTTCTGGGGTTTAATCTAGCCCTGCCCTGGGCTCCCTCCCCAAAGCCCCCAAGGCCTTGGTCGGGGCCACCCGGGGACCTGACGCAGGCCGCGCTGCCGCTGACGTCAGGGGCTCTGGGTCGCCCGAACCCAAGCCCTGGCCACAAGGTGCCCGGCGCGGGCATCATTAATTATTAGACGGTAAATGTTGCAAAGAAAGCTCAAGCTATTATTATTCAAGCGGGAGCTGACTATATAATATATTATATATATTATACTACATAATATATAGTATATATAGTAAGGGTTTCTGTTTCGCAAAGCATAGTTACTAACTTCGCACCCTCCTGCGTTCCCGTCTGCCCCCCTGGGTCCACCCTTTTGTAGATTTGAGCTCCTCACTTTGTAACTGGTTTGGGGGATTCTTGGTGGACGCGCCAATATTTGTTCATGTGGAAATTGCATGGCTACAACTTCCCTGTAGATTCAAGCTTGAGGAGCTTAATCATCTCTGTCAACCAAGGATGTGTGTATGTGGGGGGGCATTGCTTCAAAAATCTGGATCTAGGATGTTCACATCATCCTTTCTGTTTGGTCAGATTCTTAGACCGAGATCAGATACTATTATTGTTGTCGTTGAGTAAAAAGAAGGGGAAAAAACTCCACCTACACCGATAGCGCCAAGATAAATGAATAGTGTAATTCGGTATCAGGAACAAAACCTTTGATTTGTAACATCAAATGCAGCTTTTCTTTTCTCTTTTGTTTTTAAAGGAATTACACGTATAATATCTGACTTAAAATAGAATTTTAAGCAGTACTAACTTCTTTGAAATAACACCAGTTCTTGGTTCTAGCTCTAACACATTTTCAAAATCCCTTCCCTGAGGATTACTGCCGAACACACATAGGGCGCAGCAGGGTCATTGTGGTGTGAATTCTCTCTTGGGCTCTTCTCCACAAAAGGAAAAAAAAATCATCCATATATGACGAAATTCCACAGGTGATGTGAGGTGACTTTCTGGAAAAAGAACAAAGTGATATTAGAATTAAGTGGGAACAATAATCCACAAATTTAACCTTCTTGGATATTATCTTATTTGTCATAAATAACTTTTTTGAAATTCCCTTGTCGAATTCGCTGTTTGAAAGATCCTGCACATAAAAATAAAACTCCCAGTATCACCGCATAACACTAGTAAGTAGCATCTCTCAAAAATATAAAATTATCTTCGTACATATGAATATAAAATGTATTTGTCAGTATCCACAGGGCCAGTATGAAAAGTCTCTCTAGTCTGTCTATAGGAGGTAGAAATAGCTTGAAGAGCACTTTGAAAAGCAAGTAATTTGCTTAGTGTTTTACAGACAGAAAAACAACTGACTGAACTTTAATTTTTCTTTTGGAAGTTTTAGAGCCTTGCAGGCAGCTTTTGATACAGAATGTGATGGTGACCTTTTATTCTCAAATTAGTAATTTATTTTTAACCAATCATTATATGGTAAACATTTAACAAATATATACAGATTCCTCAGAAGTGTGCAGTAATTATTTTGTAAAATATGAATAAAAATGGAGCTCATTCTTATACAACTTATAAATATATTTGCAGTATTGAAATCTTTATGAGGGAGGGTTTTAAAAAGTTTAAATGGTCACATTAATAAATGTACAAAATTTCACAAGCATGGATCAATAAAAATTTCAACTGTGTGTTAAACATATTACAAAAGAGATGCCTGCCCCGAAAGAAAAATGAAAAGAAACCTCACTTAGGAAAATAAAAACAGACAAAGATCCAGGGTTCAACATTTTTTTCTTTAATGATTATTACCTATTTTTATGGCTTGTTATACCTAGACTTTTATTTAAAATTCCAAAAATGTGTGTGAGCTGGAAAAAAAATATTTGGAGTTGAGGACAACAGTTAATTGGTATTCAACAACTTCGGCGCTGTTTCTGTTTTCCGTACTACTACTTTTATATACTATACATCTTTCCAGAGAGCTCTGCTATTTTTGGTACAACAGACTGAAATTTATGGGCCCAAGATATATTCCAGACTATGTATATAACACCCTGGCTGAGAAAAACCCGAGGATATTCATTAGATTAAAAAAAATTCAAACTAGTATTATTATAGTTCCTGAACAATAAATATTTACAGATTTAAGGCAACAATTGAAATGAAGGGCCACATTTCAAGGTGTGTGTGTGTGTGTGTGTGTGTGTATCTTCAAATAAGTGATTTGTACAATTTAGGCACTATCCTATGGAGGTTATGTGATTTTTGTGTTCCTTCAATCATGATTTCACTTGTTGACCTCGTAAAGTCAGTTAATATTCTTGGCTCTTACTTAGCTTTTTCACTTGTGAAATCAGTGTCTTAGGCAAGATACTCACTAAATTTTTATATAGTCCTCAAAGTAGTGATTTCACTTAGTCTTACTTATGTATTAAAGAAAAAAACTTTTAAAGGTAGAATTTTATTTGTGAAAAAAAAATGAAATCAGGGAAACCTTCTTAACTGATTTGGATATAAATGAAATAAACTAGCAACTCCTAGTTGTAAAACCTCATTGTTAAGGTTTTCTTTTCTGAGAGTCCTGTTTCAGAAGTATGCATTCTATTAAACAAAGAAGGATACAGGTAACCTATTTTTTTCTCTTTCTTAGTTTGAAAAGGAAATAAAATACATTTCCAGTGTTTTGTTTACGTGAATTATAAAGAATATTTTCATAAACCAGGGGCAGAGGGTGCTTAGGAGATGGAGACACTATTAAATTTAATTGTTTAAGGATGTGGTTTGGGAAATGTAAACTAAATTTTGATCATATGCAAATGATGTAAGATATGCTTGCTATATGTATTAATGAACTGAAGGCTATACAAATCCCACTATGCAAAGTAACAAGAATAAGAGGAAAACACAAAGCTCCTGCACACTCTCCTCACTAGATCACTGTGAAGAGCTAAAATATTGAGTATATTATTCAATCCACAGGTTCTGCAGCTGTTGCTTTTTACTTACCTATCAGTAAACTGCACTTGACTAGACCAACTGATTGATTAATTAATTAACCCGACAAACATTAAAGATAAGTATAGTTATTGTTATGGAGACTATGGCATTTCAAAAATCAATTTCAAATTCTTTCTTCCCTCCAGGAATATAATAGGAGAGATATACACAGTCAAAATATAGAATAAAATATGGTATTTGTCGTAAGAGAAGCATAAACAAAATCAATTGAGAAATGTTTTTGGGTGTCACTTGCTGAATCAGAACATAATATCCTATCATGGATTTTTCCTTCTCTTTCCTTCATGCCCTCTTTTGCTCCTTATCCTCCTCTTTACCTCCCCCTCTTCTCTTCTTCTCTCCCGTGCTCTGGAACCTAAGGTGATATGAAATTTTCAAAAGACCTTTCTCAGGATGTTGGTAGTGGTGTTATGAGCTCACTGCCTGAATCCTTGCCAGGCCTTTGTCTTTTGGGGAAAGTTTTGTCCAAGTGCCCATCTGTAGTCAGCTAGCCTGGGCTCCCTTGATGGGCTTAAACTCTGTGAATGCTGGGCTCTGGGGCTGGTCAGAGCTTTTTAGCAACCAGGGTGTCCATTTTAATGGTTGAAGTGGGTCAGACTAAGCAGAGACCAAGTTCTGACAACTGCAGGAAAACACCTCAAAAGAGGACACTGATTGGTCACCAGGACATTTCTACTTCGCAGAACTGTACAGGATTTCTCTCTTTTCTATTATTTGTTTGATCTAAATACAGATTCCGTTGTCACTAACAAATATATCTTTTTCCTATTTTTATTATGGTTCTTTTGTTCATTTTTATTCCATTTTAAAATATTTACTATAAAAGTGTCAGCATATGACTAATTTTTCATGAATTTTTGATTTGTTCTGAAATATCAAGCCATGTGTCTTCCCTTTCCCTAAGATTGATGTGATTTTCTGGCAGTATTTTCCAAGGAAATTTTATGTCCACTTTATAGTATTGACAGTCACCCTACAAAACCGAGGAATAATTCATGTTTTCTGAAAAGGGTTGCATTCAGTTTCTTTAGAAGCTCTAAGTAGGGCTAACTGGTAACTAATCAAAGAATTAGAAATAACTGGTCAGTTTATATATTATTCAGATTCTTGGTTTTGTTTTTGTGTGTGTGTGTGTTTTTGTGGGTTTTTAATTTTTGTTGTTGTTGTTGTTGCTGTTCTTAGGGTCAGTTAGAAAGTGGTGCAACCCAAATCAGTATGATTTGTACTTGCTAGCTGTTTGGGTGAGTTGATTCAGGCAAGAGGGGTTGCAAAGTATGTTTGAGGACTTAGTTTTGTCATTTTCATATGTATTTTTAATCCTTTTTATAGAAAGTTTTATTTTGGGCAATTTCGAACATATACAAAAATAGAGAGAATAATGTAATAAATCTCTATCACCCAACTCGAGCATTTATCAACTCATAGTCAATTTAGTTTGTATTTCCATCTACTGTTCTCGCCCAGGATTATTCTGAAGCACATCCTAGATATCATATTATTTAATATGTAAATATTTGTTATTTAACTAATATGTAGTTAATGTTTGCTACAAAGCAGAGAGGCTCTTTCAAGGCAACTAGTATGTTTTTCTGAAACACTATTTGAGCTTTGGGTTGCTATTCTCAATCCTTTTAACAGTTTTGCTTCCAATACCAGAGTCTTTATTAGCCACTGGAATCAAGGAGCTCTGTAGTTATCAAGAGGAAAAGAATAATTCAGTTGATTATCATCATAATCAATGAAGATGGAAGCTTCAAGTGGGAAATCTCACAATTTCCAGAGTCTAGTACTCATAATGGAGTGAGAATAATTCACTCAAAAGTTTCTGATTTGGGAAAAATGTTATGAGTAGGAATTCCTTTTATTAAAAAAATCATATGAACTTGTACTGGTATGGAAAAATCATTGTACTTGAAAAACTATCACTTAAATGCATTTAGTTTCAGCTTTATACCACCCAAGGCAATCCCCCAATTATCAATATAATAATATGTATGAATATATGCACTGTGGTTTAAATGTATTGTTTCCTTATCTCATTAAGTTATATGAAACCATGTGTTGTAGTTGATTTTTCAAAAGAGAGTACTGATCTCTTAGAGCTCTGTGCTAAACTATTTATGGATGAAATGGTGTGATGTCTGGAATTTGCTTTAAATAACCTTGGATGAGGGGTGGGTATGAGTGCAAGACTTTTATTGCAGGGTGACGGGTACTTCAGATCATAATAATATTCTCTCTTCTTCTGTATATATTTAATTTTTTCTTAATAAACTAGCAAGAAGAAAAATATAAGAAGTCAGGAAGAACTCCACTAAAGTGTCTGTCTATCTATCTATCATCTATCTATCTATCTATCTATCTATCTATCTATCTATCATCTATCTATCTATCTATCTATCTATCATCTATCTATCTATCTATCTATCTATCTATCATCTATCTATCTATCTATCATCTATCTATCTATCTATCTATCTATCATCTATCTATCTATCTATCTATCTATCTATCATCTATCTATCTATCTATCTATCTATCTATCATCTATCTATCTATCTATCTATCTATCTATCTATTATCTATCTATCTATCTATCTATCTATCTATCTATCATCTATCTATCTATCTATCTATCATCTATCTATCTATCTATCTATCTATCTATCTATTATCTATCTATCTATCTATCTATCTATCTATCATCTATCTATTTATCTATCTATCATCTATCTATCTATCTATCTATCTATTATCTATCTATCTATCTATCTATCTATCTATCTATCATCTATCTATCTATCTATCTATCATCTATCTATCTATCTATCTATCTATCTATCTATCTATCTATTATCTATCTATCTATCATCTATCATCTATTTATCTATCAGCAGAGAAATCAAAGGTCTTTCGTTTAAAATTGTTTGGACTTTAAAATTAAAAAGGTGGAAGTTTACGTCCTTCATCCTGGCCTACCCAAGTGTGTACTTGGAGAAGACAATGAACCTCTTTCAACATTGGTTTTTACATATATAAAAATACTTCCTCTGGTTTAAATAAATGCTAATATTTTCCATATACCCCTATATATTAGATATCAATTCATAATACCTTGCCAGTAAAAATGTAGCTTAATAATTTAAACTTGCAGTTACTTGAATGTTTTTCATCTAAATGTTCCAACATCTATGGAAAGATCTGTTTGTTACTTTCTACCTGTGGTTGTTTTGTGCATTGATTATTGTAGAACCTCTCTTAGTATATGGGGAAAATAGTGATAGCTATAGATTTTAAAATGAGATTCTTGCTATAGCATAATGCTGTGCCATCTACCTTTCTGGTGGGAAATATAGACTCTTGAAGTTCAGGGTTAACTCCCGTCTTGTTCTTTCTCCTTCCATAACATATCTGCCCTTCAGACTTCATTTCTGGGCCATTCCTGATGGCGGTAGAAAACACAGCATCTTCATAATGTCACTCATTATGGAACTTGGAACTGAATTGGTTTCAGACTTGAATTTTTATAGTGGGCCTCTAGGCTTAGCCTATGCTGCCCTTCTCCATTTTCTAACCAGATCTAGAGTATTAGGGATAAGAATAAGTAAGCCCTTCAAAGTGCAAAATTGTCTTCCTCTCACCTGTCCTGCCCGCAGATTGGCTTTCTGTTATAGTTTTCTTCCATGTTCTGACGATGCTAGATTTTCCTGCCTGGGACCCAAATCTCCGCAAGGTTACAAACCAGCCTAGATAGACCATGAGCCTAGGGCATTAGAAGCATTCTAGTTCTTTCCTCCCTGCAGCTAGATCCTGGTCCATACATCTCCAGCCACAGTGGTTCTTATGACAGCACTCAGAAATGATGGTTTTTCTTATCACTGTGTTATGCCTGTTGTAACAGACCTTTGGTACTAAGCCAAGCTGTGGAAGCCATTCCTTGAACTGACTAACCATCCCCAGCCCAGCCTTTGCAGTCAGGGAAGCTCTCTCTGGACCAGTGTTTCTCAGAGAACTTGGGTCAGAATCATTTTTTTTTTTTTTAAGATTTTATTTATTTATTTGACAGAGACACTGTGGAAGAGAGAACACAAACAGGGTGAGGGGAAGAGGGAGACACAGATTCCCTGCTGAGCAGGGAGCTGGATGCAGGGCTCTATCCGGGACTCTAGGATCATGACCTGAGCCTAAGGCAGACACTTAACCGACTGAACCACCCAGGCACCCCTTGGGTCAGAATCATTTGGGGGATGTTCATACAAATTCATATTCCTGGGCTTCACTTCATGTCTAAGGAATGAGAATGTATGGGTTAGGGTGTTGATTGGGAACCTACATTTTAACAAAGTGAAGTTTGAAAGTCATTGACTAAAGCCCTAGATTGTGCCCTTGGATTTGAATTTTTCTCTGGGCCCGAAGTTTCCCTTCTCCTGCTTCTATTGCTGTGATTTTAAACTTCCTGGTGCCTGTGATTTCTAGAGTCTGAACTTTCGTAGAGATTCAAAAAACAAAAAGCAAACAACAACCACAACCTTGGACAGATTCTTCGCAAACAAGGCTGGTGGTCTCAAACATACTACTTGTGTTACCGCCATTACCCTGCTGTAATCGCTGTCTTCTTCTTGATCTAGCATTCGAGGAAGAATATGTACATGATATTAATAATGATAATGTGCATGAAAGTGCCTTTTAAAAAGTTAAAAAGCACCTTATAAATGCAATGTATTATTCAACAAACACTCAGTTAATGAACTCATAGTCTGTTTGGGGGCACTGTACAACTTGCCCCCTGAACATAGTACAAAGAAAATGAAGAACATATTTTCTGCTCAGGGGAAGCCCATAATGAGGATAACATGCACACATAATGTTACAGGAAAACAATTGGAAAGCAACATACCTGATTTATATCCCAAACATACTCTTTAGTGATATAATTCTGAGTGCCCTGGAAGATATAGGATAACTATGTGTTTATGTACCAACCATTGTATCTGTTGGTGTATCTATGACTCTATATATTCATCTTTATCAAATATCTGCTATTCATCATTCTATTTTTATCTATCTGCTTTATTTTTTATTTTTACCTATCTTTAAAGTAATTGTAATGTAGTTAGAATGTAAACCGCATGAGGGTAAGCATTTTTATCTGTTTTGACTGACTATCCTAATGGTTGACTGAATGAAGTTAATTAGAAAAGATTTCCAAAAAGCGATGAATGTAAGGGAGATCTTACAGGTGCCCACCTATTGGTTGGCAATGGTTGTAGAGAGGAACGACTGCAAGACACAATATAGAATTGGCTTAGTGGTGAATGTCTCCATATTTGACACTTCCAGTCTGCCTACTATGAACCAATTCAGTAACCAATGACTTGGGGTGACTGTGATTTTTCTGTCCCAGAGAAGGGACTCCCCGCCTTTAGATCTTAATCTGTTGTGAAGTAGAACTAAATTCTGTTTGTGAATATAAACATGTAAGTTTTTTTGTTTGTTTTGTGTGTTTTGGGGGTTTTTGTTGGGATTTTGGAATTGAACATTTTCTTCCTTTAGTAATTGTGTCTATATACACAAATGCATTGAACAGTAGCATACATTTGCCAAATCTGAATCATTGTGGTTTAATTGTAGTGAAGTCTCCTTTGCAATTTCATTTCCTAGTCTATATAAGGAAAGGTAGAAAGATTTTCTTTCTTGGAAACTAATAAGTGAGGATAGTCAAAGTTGAACAAGCTACTGATTATAAGCAACTTGCACCCAACCAGGATTCTAAATACACCTGGAAATATAATTTGTATATCTTTTTTTATCTAGATGCTATGTGAAATTTTAATTGTTCAAAAATTATTTACACATATAGCAATTTAGTTTGTTGTCTGTTGCCTAATACCGACGAGCAGCAGTGATACCATGTGTGGGCATATATTTTAAAACTACAATTTTCAACCTTTCATTCACTCATTTAACAAATATTTATTGAATGGCTTCTGAGTCCCAGTCCGTCTTCTAAGTTCTGGAGATGCAGTGATAAGTCGAATTTCTTCATGGAGCTTACATTCTAGTGGGGGGAGGGCAGTGACAACAATTAACATGGTAGGAACACATACAAAAGGGAACTTCAGATAGTCATAAGCGCTATGCTTAAACTAAACCAGTGTAGTGTGATAGGGCCTTGAGGGACGGAGAGGTTAGTGTAATCAGTGGTCTTTCTGAGGAGCTGATGTTTAAGCTGAGACCTAAATAATGTGAAGGAACCAGTCCTAGGAAGAACAAGGGGAAGGGGATTCTGGATAAGGAAAGACAAAATCTGAAGGTGCTGGAGTGGAAATTTGTTTGGCATGTTAATTAAACCATTACTTTACTCTTCTCCACAAGTATTTGCTGAGTACCTATTTTGTGCCAGGTGCAACATATTCTAAGGTGCTAAGGAAATGGTGAGGAACAAAACAGACATCTTGGATTCTAGAGCCCATGGAACCATATTCTAGTGAAAAAGAAAAACAAAACAAACAAAAGAAACAAACAGAAAAAGTATCAGAAAATAATAAATGAAATAATCCTAAGTGAGATGGAACAGTGTAATAGATGCTGTTTTTGTGGATTCTCTAACTTGAGGGACCAGAAAATGCCTTTCTGAGTCAGTGACTTGTATGATAAGAGGCTCACACTTGTGTCACATACCCCCTTTGGATATTTCAAATTATGTGCTGGGACATAGTAAAACAGGCTGATGATAATGTGTGACTCTTGTTGGTCCACCTGTAACCCCACCATTTTCTCTTCCACTAATGAATGTATATGGGAATACAAGGAGCTGTAACTTTTCAAGTTTATAAAAAAGGGGAAAAATCATAAATTTATGTACGTAATTAGTAGTAGCAAATTACATGAATCTCTCCCCACGAAGGATTTGGGATATTCAGTCTGAAAACAGCTGTTTTAATTGATGGGAATGGCAGAATTAAGGAGTTTTTGCTGAATAAATATTACAGAATAGCTTTAACAGTTGAAACAGATGAAACTTAAATAATGAGGGCATGCAAATCAATATAGATTTGAGCAATCCTACAAAGTATAATTTCTTATACTTTTTAACTAAAAGCAGTGGATTCACTGTTGAGCACACTTTCTTCTACTTCAAAATTTTTCCAATGTTGGAATATTGTCTTAGCTTATGCTATAGAAAAGATATTGCTATTTAAGTCAAGATTCAAACATCACAGGGAATAGAATTCTATTTAAAGTTGTTCATTTGAAAGGGTGTTTATTGATAGGAAAGAACATGGACAGGAAACAAAGTGTAGTTTCTGCATGTGGGTAGACAATGAAAAGTAGGAGGCCACATGCATCTCTGTCTCTACGTATCTGGTGCATCTAGTCTCCTGTTTCTCTCTCTCTCTTTTTTTTTTTTTTTGCATAAGAATTCTTTCCTTAGTTACGGTTTCTTTGTCTCTCCCAAAATTCACTTTACATATGGTATTGTTTGACACTGTTCTCAAATGCCACGTTGCCTATAGTTCCAATTTCCACAGTTCTCTGACTGACCAATTTCAATTTCCTAGGAGAGATAATTTGATTTTCCCAGTTTAAATTAGATATATACACTGGTCCAATCAGCTGTAGCTGGAGGAGGGGAGCAGGAGATAGGGGCTACACAGTATGTACTTATGATATTTTATGTTATAATTAACAAATAACCAATCCCTCATTATATAAAAATAATGACTATATCACATTTAAAAACTTGAAATAATACATATAATACATAAGGATAAGGTGCCGTTTTGATAACCTCTTCCACCCACACCACACAAATCATGATCCCATTTGCCCTCTCCCTACTTAGTACTCTCGCTAGAGCTAAATGGGGTTTAGAGATATACACACATACACACATTCCATGGAAAATATATACGATTATATAAATTCATGTCTCCATTTAACAAATATTAATTGAAAGCAATGGAGATTTAGCATTGGATAAAAAGAACAAAAATCATTGCCCTCATGGAGTTTACCTTCCAGAGAAGACAGACAGACATAAAAGTAGCTAAATAAGTGTGTTATATGGTACTTGAGAAGACCATGAGTGCTATGCAGAAAAATAGATCCTCAAGGTAACAGGAAATAAGTGGTCAGAGAACAGACCAATTCGAAGGTGACATTTGAGCCAAAACTTATAAGAGGCCATCTAGAGAAAAGACATTATACACATAGGGAACAGCAGGTGACTGCATGTTCAAAGAACATGAAGAAGTTCTGTGAGTCTGAAGCAGAATGAACAGGGGGAGAAGAATAGAAGAGGTCAGAGTAACTAGCGGATTCTGGGAGCTGGAGAGGAGTTGGGACTACTCACTCAGGTTCTTGTTAACAAGTTTAAGGCCTTTACTTTTATTCTCTGTGAGGCAGAAGACACCGTAAGGTTTTGAGCAAAGTAACTTGATCTGACATATTTTGAGTGGATCATTATGATTTCCGAGTTGAGACTAGACTGAAGGAGGCTGGCAGCAGTCAGATGTTAGACTATGACTGTGATTCAGGCAAGAGATCATAGTGATTTGGACAAGAGAGTAGCAAAGAAAGTGGCAAGTAGTCAAGAATCTGGATTGATTCTGAAGGTAGAGCCGATAGAGATTTTTTCTGGATTAGATGTTGATGTGCGAGAAAGAGAAAAGTCAAGGTTGACAACAAGTTTGACCTTGAATAATTGGAAAGATGAAGGTTTCATTAACGGTGATAAAGAAGATTGTGGAAGGGGAAGTTTTTTAGGGTGTGTGTGTGTGTTGAGGGGGCAGAAATTAAGAACTTAGTTTTAGGAATTTTAGGTTAAATATGCCCTTAGACATTTGTGTAGGGACGCCTGGGTGGCCCAGTCGATTAAGTGTCTGCCTTCAGTTCATGTTATGATCCCAGAGTCCTGGGATGGAGCCCCTCATCGGGCTCCCTGCTCAGCAGAGAGCCTGCTTCTCCTTCTGCCCCTCACTCCGCTTGTGCTCTCTCTCACTCTCTCTCTCTCAAATAAATAAAAATCTTAAAAAAAAGTAGACATTTGCGTGGAGTGGCTGAACAGGCAGTTGGATTGGAGTCAACAGCATAGTGATGGTATTTAAAGCCTTGAGACTGAGTGAGACCCCCAAAAAACAAAGATAAAGAAAGAAGAGAAGAGGTATGAGGCTCAAGTCAGTCTCTCCAAAATTTAGAAGACGTAGAGATATGGAGGAACTAGCAAAGGAGACAGAGAAGCAGTGAGTGAGAGAGGACACCAGGAGAGGTGGTGTCCCAGAAGCCATGTGAAGAAAGTGTTTCAAGAAGGAAGGAATGATAAGTTGTGTCAAATGTAATGGCAGGTCAAGTCAGATGGGGACAGAGAAGTGACCATTTAATTCAGTATCAGAGGGTATTAGTGATTTGACATGAACACTCAGGGGGTTTGTGATGGTAGAGATAATGATCTTTTTAGAGTGGTTTTGAAGGAGACAATAGGAGGAGAGGAACTAGAGATAATGGGTATATAGAATGAATGAAATGTTAATCTTATGTATTTGGCAACTTTTTTAATGGAGCTATATGTGCTACGGATTCCTACTCTTCTTTATAGCTCTAGCTCTTTTCTCCTAATCATTGCATAATTTTTAATTATATGAATGACCACAAAGTGTTTAAGATGGCTCTCTAAATAGGTCTTAACTCTTTTGTTTTAGTACCAAGAATATCAATCATCCCTACCCTAAAGCACTGATACAGATGAAATGTTCAGTGAAAATCCATAGATAGTAGGAGAGGCCAAACCATGTAGGGACAAGAGTTGACATAAACCTGGCTGCAGTGGGTACTTCATAATGGAAACCAGGAAGAAATAAAATCCCCCAAACTGTTCTCTGATAACTCTCTTCCTTGAATTAGGGCCAATACTAAGCAGGCAAACATAGATTTCTGTTTCACAAGAGATACCAGTGCAGGCCATAGATAATTTTACCAGTAATATTTTTTCCAAAACATATAAGTTTGTATAAGTTGATTATGAAACCAACTATAGCTCTCCATTATGCTTTGTGATAAAGAGTGGAAGCTTTTTTAGTTGTTCGGGTACCAATCTTTCGGGTGAACATTCTTGCTTTCTGATGCTATTCTCTCTACTCTCAAAACAACTCATCCTGTTTTGGAATGCTTTGTAGCTAGGAACCCCTTTTAGTTCCAACTCTCTCTTATGAAGACAGGAGCTGTTTCTTCCCAACCTCCCACATTGCACAGCTGTTTATGAGGCTTGTAATTAATGAAGATTTGCTAATAATCACATACCCGGTGATGTTCCGGGTTTGTTGAAAGAAATAGGGTGGGCAGCAGTCATTGGGCTAGGGCCTGTAACTGTGCATTTTGCCAGTGGGCTGTCGATTGGCTGTTGTCTTTTTTAGTAAGAGAATTTCTGGGAGTCCTACTCACATAGTTCTGGCTAAATTACTTTGGGAAATAGGAAATGATCTCAAAGAAGAAAAGTTAAAGAGGAATTTTCTAAATAGAATGAGCTGCTTCTGTTGGGCTTATTTAAAAGTCTACAAATCTTGGGGCACCTGGGTGGCTCAGTTAAACATGAGCTGACTCTTGATTTCAGCTCAGGTCTTGATCTCAGGGTCTTGAGTTCAGGCCCTGCATTGGGCTCTGTGCTGGGTGTGGAACCTACTTAAAAAAAAAAAAAAGTTTACAAATCATCAGGGATTTTCAGATTAATTGTCTGGGTTTGTTGATTTCTATTTTCAGTCGCTTATAAAATGACAGATTTTGCAGGCAACCTCACTTTCATTGTTCCAATGAAGGGAGCTTGATATAGTCCAAAAGTTGAAAAGTCAAGTATCTGTAGGAGCCGAAGAAGAAACCAAGCAAAAAGCAGCTCAGAATTAGAAATCACTAGGGAAAAGTGAGGACTGGGGTGGACTTGTTGCCACATGAGAATGTCTGCCTTGTCTTAACACTCCAAGTTTTTCAAGAGAAGATAGAAATCTGGATTTTAACATGACATCTTTCAGCTTGGAAATATTGGCAATGAACTCAAAGTTTTAAGAAAAGCGATCTGTAACCCAATATATTGCAGGCCAAAGCAAACACATCTGCAGGCTGGATCCAACCCCAGGCCACCAGTTTGCAACTTCTGGTCCAGAAGGATCAGTGGTTAGGCAATGCTTTGGGACAGAGACTTAAAAAAAAGTGGTTGCTAATGATCCCAAATGTTAGCAGTTACAAGTTGTTCTCTCTTTTTTGTTTTTGTAGCAAATTTTAATTCACATTAGTCTGATATTTGAAACCTGCTGGTTAAAAGTAGAGTGATCATATATCCTGGACTGCCCAGGACAGCACTAGCTTAGGCCTGTTGCAGTTATAATTATTAATGCTACCCCTTTTCATACCCAACATTATATGGAAAACTCAAGTGACTCTTTTGTCCCCACACCTCATTTTTCACTTATTCCTTCTCCTTTTTTCTTCTTTTTTTCTTTTTTAAGTAGTCTCCACACTCAACGTGGAGCTCAAACTCACAACTTGCTCTTTAGACAGAGCCACCCAAGTGTCCCTCACTTATTTTTAAATTTGTTTCTTTTTACAAAAGCTATCATGGTGCATTTTAAATATATATATAAACTAGACAAATATTATCATAAAACTTCCATGTAGCCATTGTCCAGTTTCAGCACTTATCAACTAATGGCCACATGTTTCTTCTATACCCTCATCTGCTCCCTATTCCTGTATTATTTTGAAGAAAATTCCAGATTTCATATCATTTCATCCATAATTTCTTATGCTCTTTACGTCAGTATTGTTTAAGTACCAGTCTACCACTAAACATTTGGAATATAACCCATTTTGTTTTAAATTGTCCTTACTTTTCCCCCAATACCTTGACTTCTTTGTACCCTTTCTTTCTCCACTGTCCACCATGAGTCTGTCCTTTTGTTGCTGAGTACTAGTACTAAGATGCTTCATTAACATTTCTCAAAAACTTTTCAAGAATCATTGAATATTTGTTGCTGCTTAGGGGGAGAGCCAATATTTGTGTCTAAAATAAATTTATTTTTATATCTATTATTAAAAATAAAAGATAATTTTGAAACTTATTTTTTCTAGTCCTTCAACTTCATCCATCTTTTCAAATGTTGATTTGCTCACCCTTGAATGATTTTTGGTCAATTTATCTCATTGCCTTGTTACAAAGTAGGAAGATGCTTGCCAGATTCCAGTTCTATGAAGATCTCTGTTGTCTATTGTAGACTAATCTCGGGACCTAATTTCAAGATTTGTTTGACATTTTTGGTGGAAAATGTGTATTCTGGTAACTATGTCCTTTGAAAAATTACATGAATTGCAAATAATGAGAGAGAGGAGGCATGATTGTTAAACTTTGATAACTTTATTAAAGACTCCAAATACTTTTATTATATTAGAATATTTTTATAGTTTAAATTTTTTGGATTAATACTTATGAATGCACCTTATATAACACACGTATATGTAATTTGCTAATAAAAAATAATGAATTTCTAGAACAAGCTTGTTTTGTTAATTTGCATTTTATATTTGGAAACCTTGAATAAAAATGCATTACATTTTTACTCCTTTTTGGCTTCCTTTTGTGTTTTATTTGTATTTTTCTTTTCTTTGATTATTTTTTTATTATTTATTTTTTTGGTTGTCAAATGATTCTTTATTGAAATATTTTCCTTTGTGGGGTGTCTGGGTGGCTCAGTTGGTTAAGCCTCCAACTCTTGATTTTGGCTCAGGTCACAGTCTCAGGGTTGTAAGATCCAGTCCCTGTCGGTCTCCACACTCAGCAGGTGTAGGCTACTCTCCCCCTCCCTCTGCCCTCCCTCCCTCTCATGCACAGTCTCAAATAAATAAATAAATAAATAAATAAATAAATAAATAAATCTTTAAAAAAAAGAAAAAAAGAAATATTTTCTCTTGTAGTTCTTAGCTAGCTGGGCATTCCACTGCACCATTATTGATATCATCTATGATGTCATGAGAGTGTTGGCCATCAACACTGCAGCCCACAGATTGGGCAGGCCCCAGGATCTCTTTAAGAGTTCCAGATAATTCTCTGGCTAAAGATTGGTGCCCCACCTGTCTAGCAATGTTGGCAATCTCATCAAAAGTGATATTTCTACTGGACTTAATGTTTTTCTGCTTCTTTCTGTCTCGTTCCTTGAGGGCTTTGATAACCAGGTCAGAGAGAGGAATGTACCACTTCAGTCTGGGACTGTCTGTTCTGAATGGTCAGTTTCACTGTATCCTCAGATACTTCCAATCATCAGTTGCCTTGGCGATGTCATCACCAACCTTCTTTGGAGATAGACTTGGGGGCCGATCCTCAGGGTTAGGACATACATGGCACCCACATCCCCACCAGTTACCTGAAGTATACAAATTTGATCTTGTTAGGGTCCAACTTAAGTGGCATGGAGGAGGTGGCTGGTGTCAAATGAACCTGGATTCAGGATGACCTAAGACTGTTGCGCCTTTTTCTCCTCTGAGCCAAAAGCCAAACCGAAAGCTTATGATTTTTGAAATGACATGCTATAATTTTCTCTTTGAGCTTTGTATTTTTTTATACGTTGGTAATTCCAAACTGCATTTTTTTAAGGGGGGGAGCAGAAGGAAAGGAGAGAGAGAATCTTAAGCAGGCTGCACACCCAGCACAGAGCCCCATGAGGACTCCATCTCAAGACCCTGAGATCATGACCTTGAGCTGAAATTAAGAGTCAGAGGCTTAACCAACTGAGCTACCCAGGCTTCCCCCATCTGCATTATTTTCCTATTATTTAATCTTTATGTGGAGAGTACCAGTTGCTCTACATCCTCATAATTATTCTTATTTTCTTATTTAATATAATTTTTGAAATGCTTTGTGGTCTTCATAGTTAATCTTTATATTTTGAAGTATATATAATAAATATATATATTTAATTGAAAAGATGTTAGAAGATAAAGGAATTATTCTTTTTCTATTATTTATACAAGTATCTGTAGCCTTTCTGTACCTACAAATTTTCTGGTTAGAACTGGGTGAGCCTGGGTTAAATTTAGAAACAAGTAAAGATTTTGGGATACCTGGGTGGCTCAGTCAATCATCTGACTATTTTTTTATAATAATTTTTTATTATGTTATGTTAGTCACCATACAGTATATCCTTAGTTTTTGATGTAGTGTTCCATGATTCATTATTTGCGTATAACACCCAGTGCACCATGCAATATGTGCCCTTCTTAATACCCGTCACCAGCCTATCCTAGTCCCCCATCCCCTTCCCCTCTGAAGCCCTCAGTTTGTTTCTCAGAGTCCATAGTCTCTCATGGTTCATTCCCCCTTCTGTTTACCCCCCTTCATTCTTCCCTTCCTTTTCCTACTGATCTTCCTGCTATTTCTTATGTTCCATAAATGAGTGAAACCATATGATAATTGTCTTTCTCTGCTTGACTTATTTCACTTAGCATAATCTCCTCCAGTCCCGTCCATGTTGCTGCAAATGTTGGGTAATCGTTCTTTCTGATGGCTGAGTAATATTCCATTGTATATATGGACCACATCTTCTTAATCCAGTCATCTGTTGAAGGGCATCTCGGCTCCTTCCACAATTTAGCTATTGTGGACATTGCTGCTATGAACATTGGGGTGCATATGGCCCTTCTCTTCACTACGTCTGTATCTTTGAGGTAAATACCCAGTAGTGCAATGGCTGGATCATAGAGTAGCTCAATTTTTAACTTTTTAAGGGACCTCCACACTGTTTTCCAAAGTGGCTGTACCAATTTGCATTCCCACCAACAGTGTAAGAGGGATCCCTTTCTCCACATCCTCTCCAACATTTGTTGTTTCCTGCCTTGTCAATTTTTGCCATTCTAACTGGCATAAGGTGGTATCTCAATTTGGTTTTGATTTGAATTTCCCTGATGGCTAATGATTTTGAACATTTTTTCATGTGTCTGTTAGCCATTTGTATGTCTTCATTGGAAAAGTGTCTGTTCATATCTTCTGCCCTTTTTTTGATTTGATTATTTGTTTCACGTGTATTGAGTTTGAGAAGTTCTTTGTAGATCTTGGATAACCAATCTTTTATCTGTAATGTCATTTGCAAATATCTTTTCCCATTCCGTGGGCTGCCTCTTAGTTTTTTGACTGTTTCCTTGGCTGTGCAGAAACTTTTTATCTTGATGAAGTCCCACAAGTTCATTTTTTCTTTTGTTTCTCTTGCCTTTGGAGATGTGTCATGAAAAAAGTTGCTGTGGCCGATGTCAAAGAGGTTGCAGCCTATGTTCTCCTCTATGATTTTGATGGTTTCCTGTCTCACATTGAGGTCTTTCATCCATTTGGAGTTTATCTTTGTGTATGGTGTGAGAGAGTGGTCAAGATTCATTCTTTTGCATATAGCTGTCCAATTTCCCCAGCACCATTTATTGAAGAGACTGTCTTTTTTCCACTGGATGTTTTTTGCTGCTTTGTCAAAGATTAGTTGCCCAAAGAGCCGAGGGTCCATTTCTGGGTTCTCTATTCTGAACATCCCACTATTGATTTTGGCTTGGGTCATGATCTCAGGGTTGTGAGACTGAGCCTCATGTAGGGCTCTGCACTGGGCATGGAGCCTGCTTAAGATTCTCTCTCCCTTTCCCTCCTTTCCCCCTCTCTAAAAAACAAAAAACAAGTAAAGATTTTGCTTTAAATCTCCTCTTTCCTTTTGAAGGCTATCTCTGCTTTCTGTGCCTTATTCCAAGGTGGCCTGTCATTATAGAAGTCACACCTCTACCTCAGTTTTTCATCATTTTTTTTTATACCTTAGACTCCTGATTTTGTATTTAATGTGGTAATGCCTTCTGTGGTAGAGCTTTCCAGTCAAATATGTAAATGTTCCTTAATCATGCCTTGTTTGAAGACTTATCCCTTCTACTGATAAGGTTAACTCTGATGATATATTTTGTGGTTTGTAGGTTTTCTTTGACTTTTGCAGATATCTAATTCCCATCCTGCAAAGAGTGCATGAGAGGGCAAAGCATGGTGTGTGTAAGTGTGTGTATGTGAATGTGTCTGCAAGTATGTATGTGTGTACCCACATGTGTTTTATTGCCCTGAAAGAACAGATATCACACTCCAATATTTTCATAGTATTCTGAAATAGGATGAGTTGGGGAGGAGTTTCCAACTTTTTAGACTTTTCTAAGTTCTATAGTCCTTGTAAATCCCCTTCTTTGCCTGGCTGGGTAGACAAAGTGTAAGCTTGAAGTGCTTCACTGCCAGAGTGACCTTTCATTCTCCCAGGTGGCTGGGATTAGATACTGCAGTCCTCAAACACTCAATCACAGTTCTTAGTCACAGACTAGGTCACAGCCAAGCAGTCAGCCTCAGGGGATGGTCATGTTCAAGTTCAGCTCATTAGTATCAACTCAGGCCATGTCTTTTGTTTCTGTTCTCAGGTTTATGTCAGGAACATGCAGAATTTAGGCTGCTCTAAAAAATTTAATCACCAGTCCTCAAGTTTTTGACTGTGAAGCAGCTGCAGAGGAATGGACTTTGCAGTCAAGCAGACCCATTCGTGTGCATGTATTTCCTTCCTTCCTTCCTTCCTTCCTTCCTTCCTTCCTTCCTTCCTTCCTTCCTTTTCTGTCTTTTTTTCATTTGTTTAATTTATTATTGGAAAGGATATAGAAGATCATGATAAAATTTCAGAAAATTTAAGAGTATGCAATGGAAAGTAAGCAGTCCCTTTTAGGTCTCTAAACTCTTTCCCAAAGGCAGCCATAGCTAGCATTTTATGTATCGCTTCATAAATTTTCTTTCTTCCTTTCTTTCTTTCTTTCTTTCTTTCTTTCTTTCTTTCTTTCTTTCTTTCTTCCTTCCTTCCTTCCTTCCTTCCTTCCTTCCTTCCTTCCTTCCTTCCTTCCTTCCTTCCTTTCTTTCTTTCTTTCTTTCTTTCTTTCTTTCTTTCTTTCTTTTGATTTTATGTATTTATTTGACAGAGATTGAGAGAGCACAAGCAGGGGAAGTGGCAGGCAGAGGGAGAGGAAGAAGCAGGCTCTCCGTGGAGCAGGGAGCCTGGTGCAGGGCTCGATTCTAAGACCCCAGTATCATGACCTGAGCCGAAAGCAGACGCTTTACCGTCCGACCCACCCAGACACCCTTCTCTTCTTAAATTTTCTATGAATAATCAAACATATGTTTGTATTTATACCCTTTAATTTAAATTCTTTTAAAAAGCTCAGGTGTTTCTGGCTAATTTTCACTTAAAATGTGTCTTGAATGTTGTTCCAGAATAGCACATAGAGATCTACTTCATCCTTTTAAAAGACTATGGTTACATAGTGTTCTACTGTATGGGTGTAAATACTTTACTGAACCTGTCTCTTGTGGAGGGACCTTACGTTATTTCTAGTTAAAAATATTTTAAAAAATCAAAGATGGTATTACAGTGAACATTCAGAGATCTATGAGGATGATTATTGGAGACATCCTTAAAGTGGATTACTGTGTCTAAGCATTTAAATCTTGATAGTTATTGTCAAGTAGTTCTTCCGTGAAGCTGTATCAACTTACCTTCCCACTAATAACATTTGAAAGTGCCTGGTTTCTGACTATATATTATTAAACTTTTTGATCTTTGCCTATGAATTCAATTTTCTCCAATAAGTAGGAAGCAAATAATCTCTCTTCCTTTCTCCATTTCTCTGCCACCTTTAATTTTCTTGTTTTTATCACAAAATTGATATTGAAGGTTATAACTTATTAGGGTTAATCATAAATTTCAAATATTGACTATGTAATCACTCCTTATAAGGGAGAAAGAGGTGTTTCTCTGGGCCTACATTCAATTTCCATGCTTCAGTCCCTCTTTGCTTTAACTTTGCCCACATGCTGATATGTGGCCGTGTTAATTGGGCATTCTGCTTTTTGAATCTCATGTAGAATGTACATCCAACTCATTTACCACAAAATTAAAAAAAAAATGAAGAGACTGAATACAGCCATTAGAGTTGTTGTGAATAATTTGAATTAAATGTAAATGCAGAAAGAAAATAGGAAAACTACTATTAAGTACACCTTGCCCTCCTCAATGGAATACAATACAGATTTACAATGTTAATTATTTCCACTACCTATCTATTTAAAAGCTGTGAGATTGAAATATGAATATGGCGGGTATTTAAATACTAACTTATTAAAAACCTGTACTTTATTAAAATATCATCATGCATATTTTAAAGTTAAAACTCTGCGCTCTGTAGATGCAGAGGTGAAATTCTCATTTATTGTCCGCTGAATGTGAGGGAAATTGGATTTGTCAGGAAGCTGATTGATATCTCGAAGTGTTTTGTTTTCAGTGACTGGCACTGCCTAGTTACAACCATCTATCATCTAACAGGTAATTAGTCAGATTTCTCATCATGAGCCTTCAATCCTGCTGTTTTATTATTGAAATACCACAAACCAGTAGGCAATTTGAATGCAGATAAAGTTCTCTGTCATGGTCTTAAGGACAAAGACAACATTTTGCAATTCAGCAGTAGTGATCTTGAATAAAAGTCTCCGAAATGTAAGTTTGGGTCTTATAAGAAAATAAATATGAAAAACTTAATTTGATACCACATTTGTCCTCTAAAGTGACAACTGAGACATTTTCTGTTTACGAATCAATCCAGTGTTCTAATATGAACTTACTTTATCATAATACTTTGTAAGTAGAAAGTTAAGTGGAAGAACATTGATAGCATGAAAAATAGTCAGACAAAATAAATGAACTAAGTCTTGAATAGCTTTCATTCATTTTTCAAACTGTTTTAAGATAGTGGATAAAAGTAGTCTGTAATTAGTAGTAGCTAATAATATAAAAAGTTTACTCCTTTTAATTATTTTTCATAAGAAAGTTTAAAAATTAAAATAATTAGAAATTTTAAAGATGAATTATTTGATCACTCTTACACATGCTTTGTAGTAAACAAACTTGCTTCTGAAGTGTTTGTTGCTAAGACACTTTGGGGGTCTTCTATGGTTTATAGATCTCAGGTAACTGATTTTACATTATTGGTATTCCAACAAGATTGATTACCTCATACCATTTAATATTATTTTCTTGACTTAATAAAAAATCATTTGGGGGCAGAAAGAGCTGCATTGGGGTCATGAGGAGTGGCCCATTATAGGCTTTCAGGTTGGGAGGGAGTTAGGGATAGCCCAAGTCTCTAAGGAATTTTGGAAGCAAGGTTTCCAGGACCTTGAAGGGACTAGCTATTGTTAGGGAAAGGTCACTTATTTCTGTCTAATAAAACCTTAGTCATGAGACCCTTCAGATGTCTATTGGTGGGTCATATGATTGGGGGATGATTGCCAACATGTATCTTGGGAGGTGGTTAGAGATAAAGGAAGTTCCCAAAGGAATTTTTATATGTTAAAGTAGACTTACAGGATCCTGGGGGTTGGG